>NC_086175.1:10797834-11106286 GCF_023053635.1 Elgaria multicarinata webbii | reverse complement strand
AGGTTTCCATTTTTCTGCCACATTTCAAGGACGTTTTATACTTTATTTTGAATTTCTTGGGTGGTCTTTTAGTTAATCACCACGAACTGGCTGAATTTCCTGCATAAAGGTGTTTTTTCTATAATACATCTCTCTATTAATCTGCAGCCCCTAGGCTGCCTGTGTTTCCAGATCTGAAAAAAGCCCTATGTGAGGAATAGCCCTTTGATACCTGGACATCAAGACTGCTAAGTCATCTAGCCTAGAATTTCATCTGTCAGATCCTCTCCCTGATCCCAAGTAGGGATCATTCCCAGCTCTTCTACCTGGGTTTCTTTTAACTGAAGAAGTCAAGCCTTTGAACCTAGTCCATTCTGCATGCAAAACAATGCTTTCCCATAGAGCTATGCCCCCTCCTCTATTCTATATTTATACAGTGTATAGCCTGTTAATACAAGAGTGTACACATGATTCTATATTGGTGGAATCACAGAAGATGAGCAGTGTTGCTCTTTATGGCCAGGTATCAAAGCAGGCCTTTGTAATCCACAGTTCCACTTACAAAAGATGTTTGGTTATACAGCTGACCAACTGGACAGGTTAGGATGAGATCTGTTCAAGGGAAAGGGAGTTTTCTTGTGGCTGTAGCTCTACTGATGTACCTAGCATGCAGATTGCATTTATATGAAAGCTTTGTTTCTGTATTTCTCTAAATCCACTATAAGCCAAGGCTTGTAACTCAGCTTTGCCTGTACTCTCTGTACTCCATTTGTGAGACTGTTGATTTCATACCTGATCGTCCAGAACATGTTACTTTTAAACTACAAAGCAGACACAAATCAGAGGCACGAAGGGAAGAATAGAAATGCATTACTAGAGCAGTTGTGAGTGATGGAGCTATTGCACAGAAATTTTATTTCACCTACACTGTGAAATTACAACCTGTCTTGACTCCGTTAAGTCACATACACTAAGCACAAAATAAATAAAAGAAAATACTGCTCCCATAGTGTTCTGAACATCTGTTTTATCCAAGTAAAATGCCTAGACATTCCACATCACTGCCAAATAATGTACTTTGCAGCAATAAAAATAAAAATAATAGAAAATCTGAGTTCCGCGTTATAGCATTACGTCCAGATAGAACAAATGTCTTGAACGAATATTACAATAATGTAACGTGATGGATTGTAAAGATTTCCAAAAAGATATTGCTGACATTTTCAACAAATAGATAATGGATACACCAAGTATAAATTTAGAGTAAACTGCAGTACACAGAGTTACTTGATTTTTTCCCCTAGTATTAACTGGAGGAACTGACAGAGGTATTTCTCATTTTCCCCCTGCTGCCAACTGGTCCATGCATTTTAAGCAAGATGGTGTATTGACGTTTACATTCTTAGATACTCTCTACTAGATTACTGTTATCTTAATTCTACGTGGCAGCCATGGTGTAGTGGTTAGAGAATTGAACTGGGACTTGGGAGACAGATGTTCTAATCCCTACTCACCCATGGAACTCACTTAGTGATTTTGGGCCATTCACCAACTCTCAACCTAATCTAACTCACAGAGTTGTGTTGAGGAGAAAATGAAGAGGAGGAGGAGGAACATGTAGGACTCTTTGGAGGAAAAGTGGGGTACAAATGTAGTAAGTAAGTAAGACCTGATCTGTATCTGTTATCTCAGGGTTGAAGCCTTTGTTTAGATGAATATAGGTAGTTTTATGGTGATTAGGAGGAACCAGCTAACCACTGCAAGCTATTTAATCAGCATACTTGCCTCCTTCCACACATATGGTAACTAACCATATCTATGATTTCAGCTTTTGGTTCTTCCTTCTACTCCTTGAAAAGATGCATGACTCTTTTCCATGTTAAAGAGTCAATTTTTGAGGTTCTTGATGTTACTGCGGCGGCAGATGGTGGAGGCACCAGGTAAGTGGGAGAGTTTTCTGGGTGCCGGCTGCACAGCTCAGTGTGAAGTTGGCACCCAGAAAACTCTGAGTCACCTTGGAGGGTCCAAATTTTGCCTTGGCTTTGGCGCCAAGTCGTACTGGGAAGATCGGGGCTGCTTCGGGTGCTCCGGATCAGCCTCCGAAGTGGATCGGGGGGTCCCTGCACAGCCCTAACTTCGTCTTCTCCTTCTCACCACCATCATTGTCTGGACCAGAGTAAGAAGCAGGTAAACAAGCAGGTTGCAATAGTGACGAGGAAGAGGAACTCGAGGAAATTCTAGTCAGTGGGACTGTGCTGGGATGTGGCACGGAGCTGCACGGGGCATTCTGCCCATCAGAGGTGGGGTGGGAGCAGTTTCAAGTTTTTTGTTTGTTTTTTAAACTTATTTGTAGTGGAGTGCAATTGCACTCCTTTTTTGGGGGGTGCCCACAATGTTAGGGTGACCATATGAAAAGGAGGACAGGGCTCCCGTATCTTTAACAGTTGTATTGAAAAGGAAATTTCAGCAGGTGTCATTTGTATATATGGGGAACCTGGGGAAATTCCCTCTTCATCACAACAGTTAAAGCTGCAGGAGCTACTGTATACTAGAGTGACCAGGTTTAAAAGAGGGCAGGGCACCTGCAGCTTTAACTGTTGTGATGAAGTTCTCCATATATACAAATGACACCTGCTGAAATTCCCTTTTCTATGCAACTGTTAAAGATACAGGAGCACTGTCCTCCTTTTCATATGGTCACCCTACACAATGTCCCTCTTGATTTCTGGGACGATGCATGCAGGGGGATGATTCCGGAAGCTGTAAAGCACAGGATCCTCCCGCTTCCCTCCCGGAAGGCTCATGAGTGTAGATCAGCCCACAATCTAGAGATATGTGTGTTGTCAGTATGCTAACAATACTCAGTGCTAGCCCTCAATCGGAATGCATTTGGAATGGTAGCTGTGGAGTTTCTCAGCCAGTGTTGGATGATGTGCTGGAGTAGATGGGTTGAACAAGCTGAACGTTTATCAAGTCAGGATGTAGATAGGGTAGGTTGGGGGGGGGGGGGGTCTGAGAATTTGGGAGTAAGTGCGCAGCCTGTTTTGCAGTGGACTGCACTCCCCTTTAAAAAATAGGTTCTGAGTTTGGACAGCCAAATGGTAGCAAGTAGTGCCTTTTACCAGCTTTGATTGATATCCCACTTGCACCTTTTCCTGAAAAGTTAGACCTGGTTTCAGCTACAGAAGACCATTGCAGGGAAATCTGGCCTTTGTTGTTGTTGACATTGTTGTTCCAATAAACCCCCATGGCACCCCCAACTCATCTTGCAATTGAGAGCCGAGCAGTAGGTCTGTTCCCAAAACTTGGGAACTTTGCTAGTTTTTTTTTTTTCACTGCAAGACATGATTTGTACAAAATTGCGGCTGTAAATATTTAAGGAAATCATGGCCATAAATAGTGCAATTTGTGCAAAATAATATTTTATTTATTTATTTATTTATTTATTGCATTTTTACACCGCCCAACAGCCGAAGCTCCCTGGGCGGTTCACAAAAACTTATATATTAAGTTTATATTATATATAAAGAGGTTTCCTACCTCTGGTTCCTTTTGCGGCAAGATTACCTGAATCTAAACTTGGAGTTTGGTGTTTATAAATCAGTTTCAAAGCATAGACATAGTGCAAACCAAAAAGTTATACAACAACAACATTTTTCCTGTTTACATGTGGAGTGAAATACATTTAATCACAGATGGAAAACACAGCTGCCAGGGTGTTAACTGGGAACTGCAGATCAGCTTTTATAACTGATACTATTTCATTTCTATTGATTTCAAGATCAATTCACACAGTTAGACTTGACCTTTAAAGCCATAAATGAGCTAGGACCAAGGTTTCTTAAAACCTGCCCTCTCCTATACAAATCTGTCCAAGTAAGGAGGTCTTTTTTTCAGAGGCCTGTCCTGTGTCCCCCTAGGTGACCATATGAAAAGGAGGACAGGGCTCCTGTATCTTTAAAGTTGTATAGAAAAGGGAATGTCAGCAAGTGTCATTTCAATGCATGTAGCAGCTGGTGAAATTTTGTCTTCATCAGAAGAGTTAAAGCTGCAGGAGTCCTGCCCTCTTGACCAGATGCAAAAGAGAGGAGGGCACCTGCAGCTTTTACTATTGCGATGAAGAGGGAATTTCACCAGGTGTTGTATGCATACAAAGGGCACCTGCTGAAAATCCCTTTTCTCTACATATGTTAAAGATATAGGAGCCCTGTCCTCCTTTTTATATGGTCACCCTATCAGGAGCCAATGCCAGCAGCGAATATGCCCAGAGCCCAAAGTGGGCATGGCAAAACCCCAAAGGTTGAGCCCTTTCTCCCATCCACACCCCTCTTCCCAGCCTCTCTCCTCCACTGATCTATGCAGACCAACTGAAGGAGGAATTTCTCCTGTTCAACATTGAGAAAGGCTCCTTTTCTGAGAGCTGTGCAAGGGAAAGACCTTACCTGATCAGCAGCTGAAGGGAGTTAAGATCTTTTGCCTGGGGAGAGGAATTGGCCCTTGTAAAGTTAGGCTGCCTGGCAAATCCCCTGGCCTGTATTGTGCCTGGAGGTGCACAATGCATGCTGAAAACAAACTGCAATCTTCAGAGTCAAGTAAGCTGCAAATACAGCATGAGGGACAGCACAGCAAACACACCCACTGAATAAAGTCAGATTCAGGTTAAGGATACTTTTAATACCCTCCTCAGCAACCCAGGAAAAATAAAGTGTAATAAGATTCTCCTGACCACTTGGTACACCTAACTTAAAAAAATACCTACATGCTGCCTGTTTGCTGCATTCACCTTAGATTTTCCATACCACTGGATGCATTTTGCAGATGTTCTGGTATGCCTAAGATCTGTGGAGCCTATGATCAGCTTTTATGCAAGTCAGGTTATGTCAATCCTTTTCTGTTTTGACTTGCCTCAGGTCCTTCCTAACACAGAAACACATCATGAATGCTGTGGGAAAGATGTCAAAGTCAAGAGACTCCAGATCAGCCTGTTATTCCACCATTATGTAACCATAATTCAGGCATGTATTGAAGACCATCATTAGTCACAAAATATTCTTAATTATTATACCGCCATTTACTTCAATAAAATTAAGTAGCGGACTTTAAAGAACGCATATTGCAATATTCACATATTTTGTCTTTTTGTACCACCACCACCAAATGTTGGGCCCCTGTTCTAAACTTCCACTGAATATATAACAATATAGCCTGACTGAATATATAACAATATAGACTGACAAGTCAATTAACTGCAGTAGTACTGGTTTTGCTTTGCACAGGTGAAGCACACGCCTGAAACATCTGATATTAGAGATGTTTAGAGATATTATGTCTGTGTAATTTCAAGTCCCATCCAACACATAATTTCAAAACCTAGCAGATGGTCCCCAAACCCAGCATCTGCCATCTAATTGCCTTAGTTTTTGATATCATAATATTTGAGACATAATGATTGGCTATTGTGGAAATAATTATTATATCAAACACAATGATTTATGATTAAGGGGAAATAAGCAGAAAGCTTATTTCATCTTTTATTGAAGGACGTGTATGCTTTTCAACATTATAGCTTATGGGGTTTGACTCTGCAAGTTAATGTAAGATGACTTGGTAGGCCCTGGAGTAATAGTCAAGGTTAGTCTTACTTAGAGAAAACCTATTGAAACAAATGGGACTTAATTTAGACAACTTCATTTCAGTGGATGTACTCTAAGTAGGACTAACATTGGATACTATCTGAGATTAGGAAAATAGTATAGATGAAGCATGTTGCAAATGTTTGAAGTAGAAATAGTAAATAATGTGTCACAAGTAAGCATTCCAACATGCTATATTGGAAATAAAATTGATAAAAATCACATGATTTACATAACTCGATTGAGTTTATGGTTAAATTAGCTAACTTTGCTTTCAACAACTTCTTGGTTAAACGTTATGCTGTCTCCGAATTCAGTTGTGCACTCAGAAATGCATCAAACCATATAAATGGAATTAATTATATAAAATACATACATCATACATTTCCTGGCACAGTTAAGTACTTTTTTGTTCCATTGGATCCCCTCCACCCTGTTAAATATAGAAAGTGAACAAAGGAACATCGGGAGCTGCCCTATGAGTCAGACTGTTGGTTTATCTAGCCCAGTATTATTGACCCTGACTGGCAGCAGCTTTTCAGGATTTCAGACAGGACTTTTTCCAGTCCTATTGGGAATGTGGGGGACCTTCTGCATGAAGTGCCTCATGAGTTTCTGCAGCTGAAACTCTCCCCATGGCCTGAGTTCGATCCCAGCGGAAGCTGGTTCCAGGCAGCCGGCTCGAGTCAACGCAGCCTTCCATCCTCCCAAGGTCGGTAAAATGAGTACCCAGTTAGCTGGGGGAAAGGTAATAATGGCCGGGGAAGGCAACGGCAAACCACCCCGCTATAAGGCCTGCCAAGAAAACATCAGCGAAAGCTGGCGTCCCTCCAAGAGTCAGTAATGACTCAGTGCTTGCACGAGAGGTTCCTTTCCTTTTTTTTCTGCATGAAAAGCTACTGGACCATAGTTCTGAAAGCTTTTGCACAAGCTATTATGTCAGGCAACCCACACGTTAGTTCATAACTAATTTCAACTTCAATGATGAGGTATTGCTTATGCTGGTTGTGCTATTCTAGCAGCTGTGCAACTGGTAGCAGAACAATGCCAACTCTTGTAATTTTTCTGCTAGTGTAATGTTAGATATAACCTTTAGTGTTCCCAAGGATGATCCATTGAGGACATTTCCCACATACTTCATTTTGAACAATAAGTGACTCCCTCACTTTGAACCCCGACCAGCCAACTTTAATTTGGAAGAGAAACTTTGTTTCATTGTGCTGTAATTTCAATATATTGCAACCTAGAATATGTCATTTTCTTTCTGGAAAATGGAAATCACTCAAAGATAGCTGTTGTATTCCTAATTAAGATGACCTCTAGTGAAATACTAACTTTAATTATATTGGAGAGCATATTATATGTTGCGGAGCTGAGAATAAAAACTAATGATGGGAGTAAGTTACTGAAGCTTTGAAAAAGAAAAGCAAAAATGAGGTTCTGGCAGATATCTGAATCATGATCTCCATCTCCTCTTAAGTCCTTATTTCCTTATTTGTTTTTGATAATCTGAATTCAGCACTTCAAAGTGACCTTGTACAACTACGTTGCATTTTTAGCTGGTCGACTAGTTTTATTTTCTCATATTGCTGTTTATATGGTTATTTTGTTTTATTATTGAATTGAATATACAACTCTGGCATCCAGTTTTGAATGAAGGCAAAGTTTTAAATGTTTTACAGTAAATAAAATAAATAAATAAATAAATAAATAAATAAGGATGCATATTTAGGCATAAAAATCCAACAACTCCCAATATTCATCCAGCCGGGCTTTGCTGGCTGGGAACTGTAGAAATGCTTTACATCTAAACATGCATAGGATTGCACCCCAAAAATAATTTTAATTAAAGCAGCAAAGTATTTAGCAGTCAAACAACTTAAGAACAACTTGAAGGGAACTATCTTTTGTTACTTGGCCCTCCTGCCATTGGTAAAATAAGGGTGGGCGAAGAGCAGTTGAAAATCATTTTGGAAGTGTCTGAGGAGCAATTTGTGACCAGTCTACAGAGAAGTTCCCAGGCACAGTAGTACGTCTGGGCAAATAATCAATCGCTTGGGCTTAACAATCTGGTGTTGCTGTTAGATAAGGTAGATGAGTTTGGAAAGTGTCTGAAGGGAATTCTAGTGGTGATGCTTGAGGTGGCCTGTGGGTAACTGCTTACAGGAACCTATCCAAAGGTACTCAAAACACAACAAAGGAAGGAGGCAGCACAACAGAGTCACTGAAAGAAGAAAGCTATGAAGAAGAGACCTTGTGGCGCAACAGAAGATGGTGAAGCATTTTATATTATACTTATATAGAACTGAACCTTTTATTTGCATCATCATCATCATCATCATCATCACCACCACCACCACCACCACCACCATTATTTTATTGAATGATTGATCAATTGTATTTCTATACCACCCCTCTAGTAAAAAGCCCAGGTCAGTTTAAACAAATTTCAGAATATAACAACCATAATCAAATAAATAAATACATAGGGTAGTATCCAATGTGGCTGTAGATCTAACATATATTCCATTGTGTTGGCATAAGTAACCTCTAACACAACACCAATAGCATTTTCTGCCATAATAGGTTATTCTGGTGAAACCCATCACACCAGCAAATGCTACTGGCATTGTGCTAGGCGTTGCTTACGCTAGTGCAAAGTAATTTATGTTAGCACTAGTACCAAATTGCCTACTGCCCACAGTAAAACATTTTATTTATTTATTTATAAAATCAAATTTAAAAAGATGTCAAGGTGCTGTTCCTGAATGCATGACACCATAATTCAAAGGGAGTGCATTCCAGAGTTTGGGAAGAACACAGGACAAATCCATATTATACATTATAATTTATTTACCAAAAGCTGGGTCTTTGTGAGAAAAGGAGAGTACAAAGGTTCTAAATGCATAAATAAATAAATAAATAAATAAAATGAATAGCTGTAATAGGGGTCCGAAAGTGAAAAACCCTGAGCCAAATCCAACTTTTTGGTTGATGCTGCTAATTGCTCTACATCCTGGTTACCAATTTAGAGGCAAAAGGGGTGTGGCAAAAGTGGCAACAGAGCTTGCTATGGCAGGACAGCATATGTGATGTGGTCTGTAGTCATAGAATCATAGAACAGCAGAGTTGGAAGGGGCCTACAAGGCCATTGAGTCCAACCCCCTGCTCAATGCAGGAATGTAGTATTGGCCTTCACTCACTTTCTCAAAATGGTCCTCCCAAAAACCCTCATGAGTGTAGGATTTGGCACCCAGAACACCTTTTAACATGAAAGCTTTATTTGTAACAAGAGAATATCCTCAAGAAAACTAACTCTTAATAAACAAAGTTAACTGTAGGCTTTAATCAATAAGTGCAACACTAGATCAAGATTTTTATCTACCCGAAGTTAATGAAATTACTGGCACTTCACAGAGAAACCCATTCGTCTTGCACCATAAATTTTCAGACTTTGAATTCCGTAACTGGTGTAAATACTCCCTGTGTGCATTCAGCAGATTTACACCCTCACACCATGTGGATATATAGGGCAGTAAGGGTCAGCATTAAATACAAATAAATACCATATAGTGCTGACAAGCAAAAACAAGTGCTTGTCTAAAAGTGTAACAAGTATATTAATGGCAGTGCACATCTCTCGAGAAGCAGCCCAACCTGAGCTGTGGGAGAAATCCCCTCGACGGCCAAAAATGTTCCAGTAATCCCACTAAACAGTGCTTCTGACATCACCAGCCATTGTTCACGGGCTCATCAACCAGATCCCTCTACATGATAAATTGAAGGTTAGATGGCTTTATGAGTGGTTTACAAAACTTCATGGCGAGTACGTCTATCAACGGTTGTCAGCAATGGCAGTTAAATGGAATTTCCTGGTACTCAAGCTCTGTATCTCTGAATATGCTGGCAGAGGTGGAGGTGGGATTAGCAGGAAAGGCCAAGGCCTCCATGCCCAGCTTGTGAGCACAAAGAGACACTTGGCTGGCTGCCACTGGAAGCAAAATGCTGGACTAGGTGACCCTTTCTTGGATACAGTATTAAGGCTGTACTTATGTTCTTAGAAATGGTCTAAAATTGTTTTCAAGTCCAAATATTCTATATTATAATATTTCTGTACTTTCTTCCAAGACAGCCCTGAGAGCTTGACTTTCTCCAGGTTCATAGTTGTTGATGATGTTTTGTTATTTATATTTTATTAGATTTTTTTCCATTTTCCAATATGGTACGAACAGTAAACCATTCCCCCTTTATCTCACTAGCTCCCCTTTAGATTCCACCACTCCCTTCATATCATATTGTATTTAAAGAGTAAATGTTTCATGTCTATAAGTAAAATCATGAAGCAATATTGGATAAACTAATAGTTACATAGAAAAAAAGAGCCAGTGTGGTGTAGTGGCTAAAGTGTTGGACTGGGAGTCAGGAGATCCGGGTTCTAGTCCCCACTTGGCCATGTAAACCCATTGGGTGACTTTGGGCCAGTCACAGACTCTCAGCCCAACCCACCTCACAGAGTTGTTGTTGTGAGGATAAAATGGAAAGTAGGAGGGTTCCCTGGAGGAAAAAAAGGTGGGATATAAATGCAATAATACATACATACATACGAGAGCTTCGGCTATTGGGCAGTATAGAAATGTAATAAATAAATAAAACACCATAACATATGCACCAGATTAGCCTGTGGACTGTTACACTTCCACCACTTATCCTGTGGGATACCCAGGTATTTCAATTGTCCCAGTATCCAATTTGTCCTGTATAAAATCTTTTGCAGTATAGGTCACAGCCTGAGGTCTATAGGCCAAAGGAAAGGAAAGGAACCTCTCGTGCAAGCACTGAGTCATTACTGACCCTTGGAGGGGCGCCAGCTTTCGCCGATGTTTTCTTAGCAGGCCTTATAGCGGGGTGGTTTGTCGTTGCCTTCCCTGGCCATGATTACCTTTCCCGTAGCTAAATGGGTACTCATTTTACCGACCTCGGGAGGATGGAAGGCTGAGTCGACCGGAGCCAGCTGCCTGAAACCAGCTTCCGCTGGGATCGAACTCAGGCCGTGGGGAGAGTTTCAGCTGCAGAAAATGCTGCTTTACCGCTCTGCGCCACGCTCTTCTATAGGCCAAACCAAACACATAATTTAGCACTGATATAAGTATGCAGAGTCACAATTTGGATAGGGACCATAGTGAATTGAGAGGTGGTGGTGGGGAGCCTTCCAATGGAGACTTCTTTTCTTTCATTAACCCCCTGCTTGTGGTATGTGGAATAACAACAACAAAAATGGGTGTGTGCAGGGGGGAAAGTTTAACCCCCATCCAGGGTTGTGGTGGTCCTAACCCGAATCGGCGCTGTATGTGCTTACACCTATCACACATAGCTAAGCATAATTAGGGATGTGCGAGACACTTGGAAATCTATTCCATTTAAGGCCTTTGGATTTCTGAAGCATTTCCAGTTAAGTTAGAGAGAATGGACTGCACTGGGGTTCCACCCCCCTTTTTTTGGATTCCAGGAATATATTTTATTGTTCACAATTGCAATTTGCACATTTTTAAAAACAACAACAACAAATGGCCCTTGCTATTTCTATAAATGTTGCTGTAATTTTATTTTTTTATTCCCACCCTTCTGCAACTGCATAGGATCACAGGTCTGCCAGTCTGCTATGGCAACCAGTCTGTTCCACAGAGGTGTATTCCCCTCTTGTCAATATGCTTGTCAGTTTCACCCTCTCCATAGGTTGCTTCGTTTAGCCTAGTAGAGCATATTACCTATTTGTCAAAGAACTTGTCCATTCCCCCTCCCTTCCTTCGCTTGCAAAGTGCTGCTGCTGTTATTACAAATGGCAGCCAGAAAAAGAAGGTGGAGGCTAGTTCTGACTTAAAAGCACTTGCTTGAGACTTGGGAAAGTGTACAATGGAAGTGGGATACCCCCAAGTGTCAGTTCAACACTTCAAACTCTGACCATCAGGTCGCTAAGTGGGTAATCTGGTTCCCTTTTCCCAACCTCTCAACGGGTAATTTGCTCATGCTTTGACACTGACAGTTTATTATTATTTCAATTTATGATTCACCCTATAGCATAGCTTCTGCGCTCAGGGTGACATAAACCATAAAACCAAATACAATCGTTCATTTTGGGCAAGAATTTACTAAAATCCAGTTCACTAAAATTCTTCATATTCAGCATGGAAAGAGCAAGGAGAGTTTTTGAAGAACTGAATGCAAGAGAAAGTGAAACGGACAGGTTCACCCATCCCTACTTTTCAATCACTTCCTTTAAAATTATTCTGGTTTTGCTTTTGTATGCTTTAGCATACAATACACTGTATTTATATAGTGTCTGATCTTCATTCACTATTCACATTAGATATGTTCATGATTCATTTTTATACTTTGATTGTCTCTTTGCACACTCTTTATACATAAAGCAACGTTTTATTGATTCGGCTGCCTATTTTAGTACTTTGAAAATTTATGGAGTTATCTGTATGAACTACAGTACATCTTTTGATGGACCAATTAGATTTTCACTGATTCAGCGGCTTTCTGTGGTGATCCATTTGGATACCCCTCTCTCCCTTTTTTTTAGACATATGGAATAGCATTGCATGCAAAGTCCAGAAAACAACCAATTGCAGCAAATGGGCTAAGATGACAGAATGGCATGAATGTGTGTACACGTATTACATGACCACCCACCCTATCATTAAGAGAGCACCTATTTCTTCTGTGTCACTAACAGTGTAATCCTGGCCATGACTACTCATAAGTAAAGTCCCATTGTGTTAAATGAGACTTACTCCCAGGTAAGTGGGTATAGGATTGCTGTGTAAGATTGCAGTGCAAGTGTATCGGATTGCAGTGTAAGAAAATTACAAAGACACAATCAACTGTTCTTCCTATTCAAATGGACTGAACATAACTTCCGGAAAATAGGAATATGGGGGGGGGGGGAACCCACTGCACTCTATTCAGTTATGAAATACATCCAAATGCTACACATATTGGGCAAAACTAAAGAAAGGCTTGATTCATTTCATACATGCACATATATTGCTTAATTTATCTACACTTGGTCTGTTGATCAGATATTTAAATCATGGTCAATGAATGCATGCTTTTTGGTAGGCAGAGACTGCAGCCATAATGGCACCCTCACATTCATCATTCGATGCATTTTGGGTTGCAGCCCTTTACCATTAGCACAATGTTTATTTTTAAAAAAAAATGTGAAAGGGACAGAGACAGTGTTCAAAGTTCCAAAACCTATATTTGAGCAGTACCTTATTATATAATAATATATGAGCCCTCTTCAGGTGTGCAGCTGTAGAGCTAAAGTGGGCACAGTGATGTGGGTGTATACCTAAGAACCGTCTCCAGTATCCCTGCATGCCTGGCTATCAGTTAGGTCTGAACAGAAGTCTGTAACCACATTCAGCTGAATGTGCTGTGATTGGAAACCCTTAACCACATTGAGCAAGCCAACAACAAACCATGGGTTCTCAAGGTGGTTTGTTTGAGAAAAATAAGCTACCTTGCACGGTTAACAAGCCACCCTGAGGAAAATGTCCTGGGGTTAGACAACATGCTAACACATAGTTGAACAAACCACCCATTCAACAATGACACACACTCAGTCACTGAATGTGAGTTGGTGTGTTGTGCGAATCCAATCATAGATTTGCAAGTTGCGACATGTCTGCATTTGGGATCATGAGTTGTTGTGCAGCTGCTGCTGGCAACTCATTTGTAATATTGGTCAAAGGACCCAGGATTCATTTCATAATACTCTTTCATTACTATGTGGCAGTCAGTGTCAAGTTATTTACGATGTATGAACGCTTGGGACTTTTTTTTTCTTTTAGATCGCTCTCTGCTAGGTGCAAAGGGACCAATGTGAATTTTAAATACCTAAGGCCTAAGACCTGAGCAAACTTTATGAGATAAGAACTGCATTCAGCAATCTATGCACCTTGATTACATCTCTGCAAATGTGGGATAAGTGGAGAGTAAAGGTCAACAG
Organism: Elgaria multicarinata webbii; assembly: GCF_023053635.1. Lineage (NCBI taxonomy): Eukaryota > Metazoa > Chordata > Lepidosauria > Squamata > Anguidae > Elgaria > Elgaria multicarinata. The sequence continues at coordinate 11,092,654 of NC_086175.1, read as the reverse complement.
ATTAAATATGTAGTTTAATCAGCAAATTATGTAAATGAACACAAATGAAATACACCATTCAACCATTATGATCAGTAAAGCATGCAGCTCCATTAAGGAAAGTGTCTGAGTGTTTGGCTTCCTACCCAAGCACCTACATCAGGGAAAGTTTTTCATAACTGTAAAAACTGATAAAGGCTACACTTCACTGAGAGTGATAAGCAGGTCAACAAAGCAGGGAAAGTGACCCCACAAAATATTACAAGAAGTTGAAGTAAACAGAAATGTGGCAGCCAAGGACATTAAGGATCAATGGGCAGAACAAGGGGGGTGAAACCCAGATGAAGCCTGCTTCGCACACTACGGAGGGTAAAGATCACTGAGTAAGCTAAGGGATGAATTAACTACTTGAAATATGCCTGTACTTGCCCTCAGCTCCAGATCACAGATCAACAACTAAACCTACTCCCATCTCCACATTTACTATGACCCCTTTTTGAAATTGGTCTCCATTCTATCATTATCTTAGCTGTAGCTATGATGTGAGTCTTGCTAATCTATGTTCTGTCTACTGTGGTGTTATTAACACTGATATCTTTTAAAAAAAATAATGCTGTGAAACCTCTTTCTAGCCTAACAAAATAACTTCAGGGTTAGGAAACTCTACGTAATTCAGCATGGGAGGTTCTTCTGAATATTTGGATCAGTGTTTTCATTTATAGCATATGATCTTGCATTTAATCCCTTACTTGAGTTTTACTATGTCCCTAATACTAGTGACACCTCCAAGGTGGGGCCCTAACAGTTATAATTAGAAGCAAAGGTACAAACTAGGACATCAAATATAGCTGTAAGTAAAGTTGCTGGAGAATTTTGAGACGGACTAAAATGAGTTCAGATTTCTAAGGTCATAGCTAGACCTAAGGTTTATCCCTGGATCGTCCCTGTTCATCTAGGTGACACACAGGGGATCCAGTGCTCAGGCAGGGGCGAACCCTGGATGATCCCAGGATAAACCTTAGGTCTAGCTGTGGCCTAAGAGTCTGACCTTGCGGAATGAGCTGTGGACCAGCTTCCCCAGGCCATGCAGGGTCCGTGGACTTTCAGGGTTTTTTTCACTTTCCTGAAATTTTCACAAATGCATTCATAGGAAAATATGTGAGTTTCATCTGAGACATATGCCATGCTGGAAAATGTAGGTAGGGAAAAGTTGGATGGAATGGGAGACAATGTACTAAATGTTACATACTAACAAATAAGGTAAATTGTTGTGAAATTTCTTATGAAATTATTTGCGTATTTTTCCACATAACAGAATATATATATATATATATATATATATACACGTATATATATATATATATATATATATATATATATGAAATCTGTCTGTGAATGCACAATGGAACAAATGACATACACAATCCATGAAACACATGCAGGACAGATTTCACAAAATCTGGTCATCCCTAGCTGTAAGCAGCTGTTTCTTGGAGGCACAGACCATCTTAAATAAAAATCATGATTTGTTTACTATCTATTTGAAACAATCTGTTTACTGTCCTTGCAGCTGGCAGAGTAGATAAATCAAGAGTTTGGGAAGTAGCACAATTACGTTATTTTGATGCTATTACAGTCTTGGAGAAATTTACACTATCATTTGAAAGTGACAAAAAGTGTGAACCTATACATGTCAACTCAGATATAAGCCCCATGGAATAACCCTGAACCAGAGCCAGGGTTAATTGGGCTTTTCAAGTATCACCAGTGAATGCTTGAAAAACCTTGAAGCTGTTTAATATGAGCACTAAAACAAAACAAAACATGCTAGGTCTCTCCCCTCCCCCACCATCACATCCTTGTCATCTTTGACACAGAGAGCAACTGTCAGTGGAGCTTCTCAAGGCAATATTAAACCCTGGAAAATCAGGGTTCAAAATTCCACAGAAAGCCCCAATGGCTAGAGCCTATGAGGGATAAGCGAGTCTGGCAGTTTTGCTATCCCCCACGTTCAAAGTTGTAAAATCCCACATTCTTTGTCTCCTGAACATGAATAATTTTGTGTGTGTTTCTGGAAAATTCTTATCAAAAACTATTCACATGTATATTTTATTTTTATTTGTCTCTCCTTTTTTTCTTTTTTTCTTTTTTGAAGTATAAAGTGTTGGTTATCACCTTTAAAGCCCTACATGGTTTGGGTCCAGGCTACCTGCGGGATCGCCTTCTCCCGTACAATTTGCCCCGCATGCTCAGGTCCTCTGGGAAGAATTTACTCCAGCCAAAAAAATCAAGGCTGACAACTATTACCCAGAGGACCTTTCCTTCTGCCACTCCCAGACTATGGAATGGCTTGCCAGGAGAGATTCGTCAACTTAACAGTCTTCCGGAATTTAAGAAAGCCATAAAGACTGATCTCTTCCAGTAGGCCTACCCGGATGAATTTTAAGATGCCTTTTTAATAATGTGCTGTTTTTAATAATGTGTTAGTTTTACAAGTTTTGATTAGTTATATGTATTTTATGGTGTTTGCATTTGTGTTGTGCCGCACCTCTATCCAGAGGGAGAGGTGGGTAACAAATTATTATTATTATTATTATTATTATTATTATTATTATTATTATTATTAAAGTAGCAACTGCAAAGAGAATGGGAGGGGTGGGAGAAAACACTGGTTGGTCGATCCCCTAACTTTTTCTGCCTTTTGTGTTGGAGATAGCTGCCATAGGCTTCTGTCACCCACTCACCCACCCACCCACACCAACAAAGGAAGGAGAAATGTCTTGAAAATAAAGGGCAACCGTTATACTTGACTGGTGTAATTCATGTCCCAGAGGCTTGTTTCCTCTACAGACCTGATCTCTTAGCTTCTATCTGCTCCTTACGAGGAATGCTGCAGCCCCTTCCATTTATGAGGTACAAATATTGGAGGGTAGTAAAAGCCAGACAGCGAGGCCTAGCAATTTTGAAATAAAAAGAAAAAAATTATGCACGTCACTCGCAGGTAGAAGCAGCCAAACAAAACATTTTCCCCCCTTATAGTGGCACATCATATTAGAGGATGATTTGGGGATGAGTTGAATTTGACTTATAAATCCAGCTCTAATATTACCCCTATAGTCTTTGTCTCCACTTCTATGTAATCTTCATTGCCAGTGAAGAAAGATGCTATCTTGCAGGAATCTAGAAACGGTAGATTTCCTGAATTTCCTTTAATAAATCCTTCCCCAGTCATTTTAATGAATCACTGCAAAATGAACACACCTCAGACTCAGTCAATCATATCTTAGTATTGCAGGAGAGAGCGGAGTAACGCTGCAGACGTCACCTCAACCAATGGAAGAAAGTTTTAGCTCTGCCTAGGAAATGGGGATTTTTAAACAGATTTTATTTCTTTAGGAACAAAATACTTCATGAAGGACAAAAAATGTATATCTAAAAAAATCCTTGCCAATTGTGAGTTGCTTAATGGAACAATGGTAATAAAAGGTCAATGGTCTCATCTTACTCAAGGTCTCAGATGGCCATCTGTCTAAGACAGGGCTTCATTCCTCACACACCTTTCCCAATCGGCCGGGGGGGGGGGGCAAGCTTCTCATACATACTTCTTTATTGCGATCCATAGATCCATGAAAAAACAAGAATCAAACATGAAACATCATACAGTTAGAGCTATTATCAACTTTCGTCTAATACACAGAGAGCTCTAATCCTGGCCGCCACTGTAAGAAATTTAGCAACAGCCAAAGTTACTTTTGAGGACTTATCTTCCAACAGAAACTTAACATAAAATTTATCTGAACTTCTGGACAGTTTACTCAACAATGGGATGATCATAAGATGGCGGGCCTGATTATAAAAGCTACAGGACAGAAGGATATGCTCCATCGTCTCCACTTCCATGTTCCTACAGGGGCACCGTCGTTCCTGATAAAGGGACACCAGCATATCTTCCCCAAAGTAATTCAATAGAATAAACATTGCATCTGGCCTTGGAGAAACCAATCCGATATTTAGCCACCGACAGGTTCTTTAGATAGTCAGCCAGCTGAAGAGGCCCAACGTAATGAACATGCAATGCACTGGGAGAGCAAGAAACGTAAGAGCGAGTGCGTAAGTTGCAGAAGGCTATGTCCCACAGTCTTTGTTTAATAGATTTAAAAGCAAAATTCAAGCCCAGATTAAGAAGGAGGGAAGAGGAGAGACCGATTGAAGCTGCCTTCCTGGCAAGAAAGCTTCTCTCTAAGCTGATGGTTCATCGCTTTGTTCTGCCCTGATCTAAACCAATCCAGGAAAGAGAAGGATAGACTGCTCAGGGCTTCACATGTTCTGATTGGTAAAGATGGGGTGAGGGAGCAAACCTGGCTTCTGACTGAGCCTCCAGTGCAAGGAAATTTGAGAAATTTGCTCTCCCGTATTTTTTTAAAAGTGTTTACCCAATTTGCACCTGCCAGGCCTGATCATAGGCCCCAATACAATGTGTGGTTGGAAATCTACATTTCTGAGATTGCACCGCAGTCTGTGAAACAAACGCTTCTGGCAATATTTGAGCGTTTGAAGAATGCCCAAAGCCAAAAAAAAAAAGTACTCTTTCCAAAATGCACACAAACACACTTAAATCAATGGGTGGATGGGTTTGAAATGTATGTTTACAAATGCACACAAAATGCCTTCATTAATGTGGCTACTATGAACAATAATCTGTATGGATTTAAAACAAACAAAAAAATAAAGCTCTTTCCCAAACAGGACAGAGCAAGTTTGATCTAATGCCCCATCCCACCCCAACAATCTTGGTGAGAACAAGATTGACAGATCTGTCCATCTGTACTCAAGCTGATGATTGAGAGCTGGATTGTGTCCTCTCCATTCTTCATCTGACTTGCCCAAATCAGCTGAGGGGATAGGACACCTGATTACATTCCTGGTGTGGCACACCGCAGAGGGGAGGGATGGGAAGAGGAGATTTCAATAGGAATGAAAATGTTCCTCAGGCTTCCTCAGTTGATCTGCACTGAGAGAGGGGGATCTGGGAAGTGTGTGTGTGTGTGTGTGTGTGTGCGTGCATGTACGTACGTATGAATGCAGTGAATCTATGAGTGTTTGCATGCATCTCTGTGTGAAACTAAGCAACTGCAATTCTAATGCTCTGATGATGACTGCTGGGGAGGGGCTGTTCCGGGGGCAGATCTGAAAAGGGTTGGATGAACTTACCTGCATCTGCCTACCATGCACCACTCAGTGGACTCTGGCTCCTTGACTGACCCCATCGGGCACAGGGGGTGGCCCACTTGATGGGCCATTGGGAGCCCAGCAAAAGCCTGCAGCATCAGGCAAAAGCTTGGGGATCACTGTTCATCTGCGAGCCATCATCTTACCAAAATAATAATAATAATAATAATAATAATAATAATAATAATAATAATAATAATAAAAAAAATGCAAGTAAGCAAAATTGCAGGCATACATGGTCTAATTAGACCATTTGTGCCTACAATTTTACGTAAATTGTGCTATTTACGGTTGCCATTTTGACCAAAATGGCAAATTACATAAAAAAGCTAACCTGTGGCTTTTCCACAAAATGGCGGCTCATAGGTAAGCAGGATCCCTGAGCTTGCCCAACTTAGTGCACACTGACATGGGCAAGTGTGAAGGTTCATAGACTGGCATCCAGGGTCTGAGCAAGGTGATGTCCACTGGATTTCACCTCTTCCCAGAGTTCTGAGAAATCCCTAGGTTTGACCTGACTTTGGATTCCCTAGATCAACTAGAGCCAAAGGTTCTCTGTTTCCCCCCAAGGGGATAATATAGACCCCTTGCCTATCTAGCCTGGAGCTGGCATAAGAAAATTCCCTCCTATTTTAACCAACATCAGGGTAATTTTTTAAAAAACCCAACTTACTCCATCAGAGAGAAAAGGAGAAAAACACATGCACTCCATCTTATGCCATGATTAGTGTTAGAACATAGAGGTGTGTCCTTCAATGGAATCAATGGAGACCTTTGTTCCTTTTTTTAACCCCTCTGGCCTGTACATGGGGTGGAATTTCTGGATGAAAATGGTGGTGGTGGTAGCTTAAATCACCCCTCCCAGAGCACCATGAATCTAATTTGTATTTGGGCCATGTGCACTTACACTGAAATGAATAAACTAAGCAGAACTATATGTGCGATTTGACGAATGTTTAGCATGGCTAAGTGGGGACATGACAAAGAAGTATCACATGATGCATAATGTAGGGTGACCATATGAAAAGGAGGACAGGGCTCCTGTATCTTTAAAGTTGTATAGAAAAGGGAATTTCAGCAAGTGTCATTTGAATATATGTTAGACTATGAGGCTGTGGGTGAGGTGGTAGATGTACCTTGTCCTTTTCTCCAACCCCACTAGCTCACTGGGCCTATAATGCATGCATATATACATAAGTACTTGAAGACAGAGATAATGAAATGTGACTTGGACTCTTTTAATCAGTCAGATTGAGCGCCCTCCCATACTCAAGTTATATTTGCTTTGAGATTAGAGCTTGGAACTGAACAGCCATCTCCTGCAGGGATCTCAGTCAGTAATTTGTTTTACAATTATTTTTCCACCACTTAATATCTCACTAGGTTTTCTGTCTGGAGATATTTCTTTGCATTTTCCCCTCTCCAGATTGAATCTAGTTACATGCTCCCCTTATTTTTCAGATCTCTCTCAGTCACCTTTGTACACTGTTCACAGTGGTGTCTGTAGTACTGCTCTATTTCATTTCATTTCTAAATTTCATTAACGTGCTGTTTTCTAGCAGTTATCAGATTATTAAAGGTGCTAAATTAGGGCAGGCATAGAGCCAATTCCTCTAAGACCCCACTACACAGCTGTCTCCGAGAAGATACAGTCTCACAGTCACAGGAAGTGATTATTAATCATTTTTACAGCACCTCAGTGTACAAAGTGCGATGTAATCCTTGTCTCAGTCATATGTACAATGAAGCTCCTAAGCAGGTAATTATTCTTCCTCCTTTATAGATGGAAAACAGACTGAGTGGTTAAGTTAGCTCCCCAAATCTATAGTAAGAACAGAATTCAAAGATTGTGTTACACAATGAACACACTCCTTAAGACTCTTCCTCCCATTCTTCTCACAAGAGCCTTAAGGAACAACTGCATGAAAAAAAAGTTATCCTGCATTTGTTTGTTTGTTAACTGCAGTTCTTACAAAAGATATCATGCAACTAAAAAAGCTGGAGAAAAAGGCAACAAAAACTATCAAGGGGATGGAGCAACTCTCCTATGGTTACAACATTTGGGCTTTTAATTTAGAACATAGAAGTGTGTTCTTCAATGGAATCAATGGAGACCTTTGTTCTTTTTTTTTTAACCCCGCCCCCCAGCCTGTACATGGGGTGGAATTTCTGGATGAAAATGAGGGGGGGGGAGCTTAAATCATCCCTCCCAGAGCACCATGAATCTAATTTGAATTCGGGCCATGTGCACTTAAACTAAGCAGAACTATATGTGTGATTTGATGAATATTTGGAATGGCTAAGTTGGGACATGACAAAGATGTATCAAACGATGCATAATGCAGGGTGACCCTATGAAGAGGAGGACAGGGCTCCTGTATCTTTAAAGTTGTATAGAAAAGGGAATTTCAGCAGGTGTCATTTGACTGTATGTAGCACCTGGTGAAATTTTGTCTTCATCAACTGGACAGCCCTCTGTGAAAAGAAAACTCATGACCATGCTAGAACTGAGTGTCCACCTCCCAGAACATCCCTTGCATTGCCTGCATTGCCTTTTGCTAGGAAAGATCAGTTGTGGTCCTTCGGAGAAGCTGACATTACTGTTCTTACCCTGTCAATCTCCCGAGAAACCCTAGCATTCTGACTACAAGTTACAAACCAATGGCCTGGTCCAGACAATGTGCTAAACCATGCTGCTTAACCACAAAATGGGTTTGTGGTTAAACAGCATGGTTTAATGTGTTGTCTGAACCAGGCCACTGGTGTGATAGATATTCATTGGGTAAGCTTCAGTATTGCAATGTCATGAAATGAAATAAGTTCTCATAAAGAAATAAGTTAACTTCTGCATGTTTTCTTAGACAGTTGAAAGTCTCCCCCTCCTCCCATCCTTTTGGTTTTCCTTATAAAAACCCACTGCTGTGATTCTAGAAGCTAGTTCCCTTTTAAGAGCCAGGCATTTGTGAATATTCTCTTTTTGTTTACTCATTGGGGGCAGAAAAGATAAGCAATAGTGCAGCTCTAGATAGGGTGTGATAGCAAAACACCATTATAGATAGCAGGGTATCAGTGGCTAGCAGGATATTCACTTGCGAAGTTAGAGTTATTTGCCAGGCTTTAGGTACTGTTTTTCTGTCCTGCAGAAGTGGAAAAACACAACAGTGTGAGGGTCAGGAATAAAGTGTGCTGTTTGTCTTACCAAGAAGAAAAGCTAAGAGAGTCTTTATAAAAATGGAGAGAAATCATATCCCTCCCTTTCTTATGCCATTGCTTAACTCAAGATATTTTTCACATATCCTTAACTGGGATGAACAGAAAACATTAATGTAGGTTATTAGTAAGGTGGCTACTTTTGAATCACAACAAAAGAGGATATGCATCACCAAAAAGGGGACAAAAGAGGACACCTATTTGCTCATTTATAGAGAGAAAGGCACATTTATAAATAATTATTATAATTTAAATAGAAATACCGTACATTTTACTCTAATGTGGAAGAATATGACCAGGGCCCCATCCTGACAACAGCACATTGGCGCTGGGAGGCCTCAGGTTCCTGCACTCACACTCCCTCCTGGCATCTGCACCAGAAGGGGTGCGAGTGCGGAGTTGCTGCCACTGAGCACTGGGGACGGGGGAGGAACTGGGCAGCCAGAGGGGGAGGAAGACAGGAACGTGAACCAGCTCTCCTCCCTCTGACCTCCCTCTTGCTACCCCATTCCTTCCACACACATACACTGGTTTGTGTTTTTATCTATAGATGTGAAGGATCACATCTATATGTAAGGAATTTAAAAAAAAACAGGGGGGAGTGGAATGGAGCAGCAGGAGGGAGGTCAGAGGGGGGGGTCTCTCTCTCTTCCTCCCCCTCTGGCTGTCCTGTTCCTTTCCCACTTTTTTTTTTTTATGGATTGCATCTATAGATTAAAAAAAAAAAAAGGAAGGGAAGGATTTATTTATTTATTTATTTTATTACATTTATATACCGCCCCACAGCCGAAGCTCTCTGGGCGGTTTACAACAATTAAAAATAGTAAACATTAAAAGTACACAAAATTTAAAAACCATCAAAAACATAAAAAAAAGTATAAAAACAACAGTATCCATTTAAAAACAACAATTCTGGGCTCCATTGAAAACAAACAAATGGGGCAGCCAGAGGGAGAGAAAGAGAGGGATGTGCAGCACCCAAACCGGCCCTCCTCAAGCCGATAAGTGACCAATCAGCAGTCACCATTGGCTGTGGCATGCTTCCATGTCCAAAAAAGTCGGGGGTAAATGCCTGACTTTTTTTGGAGTGGAGTTAAAGAGGTTTGCCCTGGATGGCTTCAGAATGGCGGCCTCAGGTAACTGGTGTGCCTTGCTCAGTCTGATGACCAGGTGCTGCAGATGGGCAACTTCAAGGCCCAGCTATTTATTATGATGTTTTTTAAAAAAACTTTATATCAGAATTGGACCTCAAACAGAGGACACTTTTAAATAAAGGTCAGTCCCCTGACAGCCCTTCAAATAGAGGCCTCTTCTTTATAAGGGCACAGGGCACATGGCCACTCCAAATATTAGTCAAACTGTACTCTGGGTGTCAGATGCCTCTTCTGGATATCCCACTCAGAGTCTTCGGTTGATGATGAAGCTGCTTGCGCTTTGGCAAAAGTTGGCATGTCCAGGAACCGGAGAAGCTACTGAATGTTTCCTACAGTGAAATTACAAAGTGAATTTGGAGATTTCAGCTCAGGCAAGTATCCAAGGAATGTCAAGGGAACGAAAATAGTTTTAATAGAATCAGCAACATTTCTCATAAAGGTCCACAGCTACACACCAATCCTTGGAACCCACAGAAAAGGGCTAGCTGACTAACTATTATTAATCAGGTTGATTTCTGGGAGGGAAGTGTCATTTGCCACTTGACATCACTGGATGTCATACTGAGTATTTGGGACTATACAGAAACTCTCCACATAGTAAGAAAAATGCATAAGACCTGGGATTAGACAAGGTGCCAAATTTTGCATAAAATGAATTTTGGGGCCAAATTAATTTCAAATGAAGTGAAATTGGTTTCAGCAAGACTAGGGGGAAAACCAGGTGGTTTCCATACTTCTCTACTTACATTGCATTCAATTTAAAGATGTATAAGAATATTTGTTACCTCTAAATTTCACCAAGTACATGTGACATGTTTGCAAAATTGTGTATCTCAAACCAATACTTACATCTTCTTGAAGTTCAATATAGGTCCAGGAGGAGGGCCTTCTCCGCTGTGGCACCCCAGCTGTGGAATGAGCTCCCTAAGGAGGTTCGCTTGGCACCTACATTATATGCTTTTAGACGCCAGGTGAAGACCTTTTTATTCTCCCAGCATTTTAACAGTCTATAAATAAATTTTAACTTGGTGTTTTAAATTTGTAATTTTGCATTGATGCTGTTTTTATCTGGTTGAACTTTTATATTATATTTTATACTAGCTGTACCTGGCCACACGTTGCTGTGGCTCAGTCTGGTTAAATGGAAAAAAAAAAAAAAAGAGAAAGCGCACGTTTCTAATATGTTTAATTTCACAATGCTTGTGGGTATACAAAAATTTTTGTTGTTCCATTGTCTGTGCAGATATAGAGATTGTCTGGTTTGCCGACTCTAGAACACGCAACATATAATTGTCCATGTGAGAACCAATCCGTGTCTAGATCTAAACTGCGCAATTCTAAAGATTGGCCCTGAGCTTTGTTGATGGTGATTGCAAACGCCAATCGAATTGGGAATTGCAATCTCTTAAATTGAAATGGCATATCGTTTTACCAGTTCCTCCTGGAGCATCTAAGAAGATTTCTCCAACCCCGTTATTGACAGTTTGCATTATTTGATCGTAAATGCCATTTTGCTCAAGCATTAGCTTAGGAATATTTGATTGCACATACGACAGAAGATCACCCGTGTTGTAATTTTGTTCACGACGCAATTCTACATTGAACGAAGCACGCGTCATTTTGACATAACGTGAAGAAAGCAGTTAACGTTGTAGCCAGTGGATTCAGGGCTATTTGTTGCATATTTGCAGCTGTGAAATAAACGCGTTGTCCATTTTCTAGATGTACTGCTAAGTGAACAACAGCTGGACTTCGTTCATGTATGGGAAATGAAAGAATCGCCATACAGCTTCATTGCTGCTTATGTATCTTCCAGCCTGACCAGCATGTGTTCCTTTAACGTCCAAAAGATGGTGCTGTTTTTCAAAAAAACCATGTTTTTACCTGTCACAGGTGTGGTGAGGAGGTTAGTGGGTTTTGGCCCCTCTGCTAGGACGGAATCTCCTGGCAGTTACCTTTCTTCAGAACTTGGAACGTCCATAGAAGGCCGCAGTTCCGAGAAACATCGCTAGATGGCGCCAAATAGGAGAGAACATGGAAATAGGAGAGAAGGCAGAGGCAGTGGATTGGTCTATTGGTTGGTGATGTCACAATGACTTCTCTCCTATTTGCACAAGTGGCTTGGAGGAGGCCTCTGGGCTTTTAAATACCCTATTTCTTCAATTCTAAGACACACTTTTGTCCCCATCTATAATATAGTTACATAAAAAAACACGCGTATTTGAATGCAACGTTGTGTCAAAATTTCAAAGCAATCAGTGAAGAACTTTCGGAGATTTTAGATTAGGAACAAACGAACATTTACATTTTTATTTATATAGAAGATTATTATGGTTTTATACTCTTGTTTTACACTTTGATGTCTTTAATTTTTGTGAACCGCCCAGAATGGATGTTGACTGCTTTTGAGTAGGCTTGCTGGTAAATTTCACCTAAAACAAAATGTAAAGGTGAAGTTGAAGATTGGTGTAACATCGAAGGAATGCTGATGGAAATCACCATAGTGTTAATATAGCTAATGCATTTTTTTGAAGGTTTTCGTACTTCCCTGTTTTAACAGGACATAAATTAGTGTTCTCCCCACTCTGCATGGAGGCAAATCATGTGAAGTAAAATAACTTGTTTTTAATTTTTTGTTAAAGCACTAGAAATTTTTTTTTAGATCTACTGTTGGCATACACTGCAGATGTACGTGTGATGTTAAAATTAGGCATAGTATTGTATTTCCCACTGCCTCTACACATGGTGAGAAGCAAATACACATAGCAAATAAGTGTCGTCAAAACAGCAGGAGAAAAAAACAAAGCTATGAAATTGTTCCAAGTGTATATTAAAATAGAAAATGTAAAAATATCTCCTTATACCCAAATGGAAGTGCCACTTCCGAAAGCTCACACTTGAGTTTCTGCTTTTAATAATATCTAGTAGACTAAAATATTGTGACCTTTTGTGCTATAGACAGCATGAAAACTGGCCATTATGTTACATTATGTCACAGTTTATGGCCCTGTGTTGGATGTTCTTCATGTTGTCTCTCTGTTGCTGTATTACTAGAGAGTTTCATTAATACATACACACAGAGCTGCAGAGTTATTGAATGGTTTCTAATGGGAAACTCTAAACCTCAGGATATGGGTCCTTTTTCTACATTGAACTGGCACTAAATTTTCAGTAGCAAATCTCTACAGTTGCTTTAATAGAGATGCCCTTACACTATCTTTGACTATCAGGGTCATTCTAAGTTTGATTGTGGAGTTGAAAAGTGTTTCTATACTTTAGGCAAATGGTATTCATAGAATCAAAGAACAGCAGAGTTGGAAGGGGCCTACAAGGCCATCGAGTCCAACCCCCTGCTCAATGCAGGAATCCCCCCTACAGCATCCCTGACAGATGGTTGTCCAGCTGCCTCTTGAAGGCCTCTAGTGTGGGAGAGCCCACAACTTCCTTAGGTAACTGATTCCATTGTCGTACTGTTCTAACAGTCAGGAAGATTTTCCTGATGTCCAACTGGAATCCGGCTTCCTTTAACTTGAGCCCGTTTTTCCGTGTCCTGCACTCTGGGAGGATCGAGAAGAGATCCTGGCCCTACAAACAAAACACAAACTTTGGAATAGCAGAAGCCAATATTTTGTTAATACATTTAACTGGATCTGCAGCAAATAATAGCACTTTCATCCCTTAACCTCACAGTGCCAATTTGTATATGGTTTGTTGCTGTGCATGTCGTTTGCCCGTGGTGTGTTCCTGTATATTAGTGTATGTAGTCTGTCACTCTATGGCATAGGTAGGCAACTTGTAGCTAGGAAAGTGTGAAAAATTAGTATCAGTTCACTTTTGAACAGGATTTAACCTGTTCACACTTTTCCATACATTTCTGAGCTTGCAATGCGATTCATGGACCCCCAAAATGAGTTTGACAGCATTGGCACATTTGAAAAAACGTGGAGTTTGTGGAAAAGAGCAGGGACAGTTTAAAAACCATTGAATACCTGCAGAGTGGAGAGGAGTCCCGTTGGAGCGTTGATTCGTTCGCTCATTATAGTCTAAGGAAATTAATAAAAAAGCTTACAGCTCCGCCATTTTTAAAGATAAATAGATGAAACTTGGCATTGTGATACCTCCTAAGTAGGGCTTTAGCCATGACAAATTTGAAGCACATATGTTTATCCCTTGATTTTTAGGATTTTTAAAAAAAATTCAAGGTTTTAACATTATTATTATTGTTATTATTATTATTATTATTAAAAATGTCACTGGAGCTATATCACTCAAACTCAGGTTGTCAAACCTCCTCTTTGGGATTTTGCACCTTGAGTAGTTTCAGCCCTTGACATCAAAGGGATGGTCAGAGACAGACTGGAAGGCTGACAGAGAGGCAGCAGGCAGCTTTGTGTCCTGATACAGAGAGGCTGGCAGAAAGCAAACAAACTGGCCCTGTGAGGTGGTCACATTGGTTCAAAACATTAGACAGTGAGAGATGCTTTGACATCCCCTTAATAGGGGATGCCAAAGCTTCTCTCTTTGTCTACTGGTGGAATTCCCTCTTCATCACAACAGTTAAAGCTGCAGGTGCCCTGCCCTCTTTTAAATCTGGTCACTCTAGTATAGCTCCTGCACCTTTAACTGTTGTGATGAAGAGGGAACTTCACCAGGTTCCCCATATATACAAATGACACCTGCTGAAATTCCCTTTTCTATGCAACTGTTAAAGATACAGGAGCCCTGTCCTCCTTTTCATAGGGTCACCCTAGCTTAAAAAAAATGTAACACCCACACTAGGGTCCCAATCCAGATCAGAGTCCACTCTAAAGGGGGGTGGGATATCACTGCTAGATACAGATTTAAAATATTGCTGGTTTTGCCCCAGAGAGAAGATGGTGGAAAGAGAAGAAAATTACAGCTTTGTCCATCTATTGACTCTCTTCTTTGAAAATGAAAGACAAGAGAAACAAACAAGGAGGTACCATGTCTTAACTGAACAAGCAGTCAGTTATGGCTAGCGGTTGAATATTGGGAGTTGTAAGACTTTTTTCTGTCTAAATATGCAAAGGAACCCAAAACACACTTTTAATATTTATTTCTTTATTTATTGCATTTATATACCACCCCATACATGTAGCTCTCTGGGCAGTTTACAAAAGTTAAAAACAGTAAACATTAAAATCAAATATACAAAGTTTAAAAACATAAAAAGCATTAAAACAACGGTAGCCTTATAAAAACAGCTATTCTGGGCTCCGTTAAAAACAAACAAACTCCTCAGGTCACTAAATGAGAGGTCTGATAAGGTTTAATATAGTAAGACTCCCAAGACCTCTGAAGAAGCTCATTTATGAGGATCTGGGGCCTTGAATGCACCTCAGAACAATCTTCTCACTTCCTTTGAAATTTAACATTAGGGTTTGGCAGTAATATTACTGACAATATTGTTAAAGTATCTCAGCAACTGCAATTTTTTTATAGTGGCTTTAAAACTTCATCCTGAGGGTCATTGATAATATGTAGGCAGCTGTGGGGCAAAGACAATATCTACATCTAATATTCCCAGACACCGATAATCTCTTATCCTTTCCCTTTCCAAGACTCTTTACTGTATACCTCCAGAACCTTGCCACAAACCTTCTTTATGAATTGACAGCTGCATGATATGCTTAGAGAAGCATTTTCAAGAGTTATTGCCAGGCCCCACGTTAGAGAGAGAGTTGGGCCTTTTTGCTGTGTTTTTGCTCTGTTTATGCGGCAATACTTCTTTCGCTAACTGCATTCGCGGCAACACTGTAAATCATATTGACCTGCAAGACTCTCACTTATATTTGGCATTTTCCCATTTGCCAGCTGCTGTTATGACACTTTCCTAAACTGTTAGAATGCAACTACAGCGATCAGTATTGCATCTCTTTCCGGGGACAAGGATTCATATCACTTAATGCCTTTGTCTGAGTCTTAAGGACAAGAAAAAGGGCAATACCAGGTACAGCAAACTGACGACATTTTCACAATAGCAATTCTGTACCAGCCTTGTCTGCTGAAACTCAGTCTACTGACTTCAAGAGGCCTGTGTCCGAAAGTCTTTGGAGTATTGTTATTAATGAGGAACCAGTTCTCGGGGTGCAAGAACAGGTTTATTAACAACAACCCGGATGCATTTCAGACTTTACCTTGTTTTGAGGCCTTCTTCAGGGGGTAGAGAAAAGTGTTTGCAAAATTTCTCACAGCAAACAGTTTGTCTCCTCTATTAATCTACTGTCACCAGTAGATTAATAGAGGAGACAGTATTTTTCCTGTGAGAAACTTAGCAGCCATTTTTCTCTACCCTCTGAAGAAGGCCTCAAAATAAGGAACAGGTCAAAACGCATCAGACTTTTTGTTAATAAACCTACTTTTGCATCCTGAGAACCTGTTCCTTCCCTTTCTGACCTACTTGGGTTGTTCACCTCCTCCTGCTTTTTAGTAGAGAGGAATTCAGTAAAGGATGCTATAAAAGAATAAATTACTAAAGTTTGAGATGTTGCTAAGATAAAAGTGTAATATAAAAATGTGAACAGACCACATAAAGGTTTGCAAAGACATAGGGCTCATCTACACCAAGCAGGATATTCCACTATGAAAGTGGCATGAAAGTTGTATATATAAGAGGCAGGAGCCACACCACTGCTTTATAGTGGTATTGAAGTGCACTGACAACTGTTGGGGCCCGTTGATACGTACCATATACCGCTTTCATAGAGTTATATCCTGTTTGGTGTAGATGTGGGCCTCAACAGTTGTCATTGCACTTCAGTACCACTATAAAGCAGTAGTATAGATTCTGCAGTGCAGTTCAATACTGCTGTAAAGCAGGAGTGTGGCTCCTGCCTTTTATATGCTACTTTCATTCTGCTTTCATAGTGGAATATCCTGATTGGTGTAGATGAGCCCATGGTACCCTTTGAAGGCAATATTGAAAATAGTGATATCATTGAGACTCATTTTTTTGGGCTCAAGAGATAAAATCTCAGAGGACTGAGATTTTATGCTTTTTATGTCATGAAGAATCTCGATGTGGGTCTCTGTAGCAGAACCCACCCTCCGGAAAAACCTCGCTCATGCAGATCAGGAGGCAGAAAATGTAACATCCTTCAAACGCCTCCTGAAAACATATCCTGTTAAACAAGCTTTCCCTGGACTATAATTTATTCTGGTTTTATATATATTTTTTTAAAAAAAGAACAAAGTTTTAAATCTTGATTTTCGTATATTACGGTTTTAATTGTAAACTGCCCAGAGAACCTTGGCTGTTGGGCAGTATAAATCTGTAGTAAATAAACAAATAAATACTGACCAAGTATATTTTTACTGACCAAGTATATGATGCACATTCTTCCATATAACTTTACAAATAAAAAGGACTGAGACTTACTTTTTAAATAAAACAAAAGCTGAACATAGAGGAAAGGGCTTGTAGCCTGCTTGGGTCTATGTTACACTTTGAGAACTATGTACATACATGGGTCATGTTTCCCATGCGTGGATGTGCACACACACATGCATTAAGATGTACAAAATCAGTCACCTTGACTAGCACTTGATACAAAAATATTAGCACTTGCTAATTCTCTCTCCTTTTGCTCTAGTTTTTTTTGGGGGGGCTTTTTGATTAAAAAAGCAAAAACAAATTGCTGTCTGTGGAGCTGTTTGATGGAGAGGAAAGTCAGGGGGGAAAGTTCACCCTACTGCAGTGCCTGTGGCGAAGCCAAATACCGTAGTTATGGATCATTATGACTTGTTTATGGGCCAACACAGACCAGAGCAATAGACATGCAAAGTTTTCAAAAATAGAACTAAGTTGAATGTATGTTCAAGAAAAACAGGAAGGCAGGCACATCTGATATGAATTTGTATATTGTTCAGGACAGATACCTTGAGCTCTGCTGTACTTGCTGTGCAAGCATGTTTTGTCAGAAGCTCTACTGCCTTCAACAGGGCTTACTCACAAGTAGATGTGCACAGAGGATTGAAGCCTAAGCTTCAAACTACTTATGATGTTAATTATGTAGCATATAGCTGAGGCTTATTTAAAAACAAAACAAAAAAACTCTTGAGTAAGTGCATGCAGCTACGATTTGGATTGGGACCATTGCACAACATGAAGGGATGGTTAAATCCCTCCTACTATTTGCTTCCTGAATCCCCTATGCACACGCACACACGCACATGCGGCTTCAAAATCTCCATTGGTGTCAATGGAGGATTTATTTATTTACTTTTAACCCCTTTGCTAGAAGTGGGGATTAACGGAAGCAAACAATGTTGAGGGTGGAGGAGCAGAGGAAGATTTAATCCTTCCTACTGCAGGATGGTGCTGATGTTCTGGACTATGATGTCCACCATCCATGATCATTGGGCCTGGTGGCCAGAGCTGATGGAAGCAAAATCCAAAATATATCTTAAGGGCACCATATCAGGGCAGACTGGGCTTGCCCAAAAATGTACGAAACTCAACTTATTGAAGCTCCTTTGGCCTCTCTAACCTTCCCTCAGATGTTTTGCCTGAGGAGAAACATCCTCCACCTTTGAATTGAATCCCACCACAGGCGAAACAGAACACAGCTTAGTTAAGTTCAGAGGCCTGTTGAGAAATCCTCTAGTTCATGGTTTGGGGCAGATTTGTCTTACATAATAGATAGAAAAAGTCCTGGATCGAAGACTGTCAGTTACCTGAAGCTCAGCGTCAAATTACATATTAAATTAATTATGTTGTATGCCATTGATTCCACTCTACGTTTTTTTTATTTTGTAGTAAGTCTACATGGCCCTGATCCGAATCAGGACTACAGCATACCAGTATGGGAAGTTTGTTTGCCCCCTCATCTCCTTGGTTCACACACACACACACACGAGAGAGAGAGAGAGAGAGAGAGAGAGAGAGAGAGAGAGAGAGAGAGAGAGAGAGAGAGGAGGGGTAGATAGGGAGGGAGAGATTTAAAAAAGAAACAAGAGTCTCCATTGAAGCCATTGGAAGTTTTCCTTTTTAAAAGCCACATGTCTGAGAGGGATGGAAGTTCAGGAAACAAGCAGCTGAGGGTGGAAAGGTTTAAACTTCCCCTCTGACATGCTGTGGTCCTGATCTGGATTGAGGCCAGGTACATTTTCCTCGGAGTGAAAGCAATGAGAGGGGTCAGCTGCATGCTACACGATTAACATAACCTCTAGTTTGACACTCTGATCCTGAGGAAAAAGGGCAGAACTTACAAGTCAGAAGCAACACCTGTCAGTTCATGGTGAGGAAACTGGAGGCACATTATGATTTTTGGAGGTCTAGTTATTTACTGTACAGAACAGGGCCAGCCCTATCATTAGGCAGAGTGGGGTGGCCAGTTCAGGCAGCAATATGTGGGTGTCATAAAAGGGCAGCAAATTGTTACTTATTTATTTTGTTATTGTGGCATTTATAGGGCCAGGGAGGGAAGGAGCTTGCAGGCTTTTCTGCATCAGGTGCCAAAATAACTTGACTGGATTTGGATACTACACTGACTTAAGGTCAGGGATACCATTTGTTGCTCTCTTTCAGGCAGCAAAGTGTCTTCAGATAGGCCTGGTGCAGAGCTGATGCCTTCCCCCAGCCAGGTGTTTTCAAAATACCTGTACTGCTGCACACCTGTCAGAACAAAGTACAAATTATATGGGAGATATGCCAATGGATTTCCAAGGCTGGCTGGCTCGCTCGCTCGCTCGCTCTTCCTTCCTTCCTTCCTTCCTTCCTTCCTTCCTTTCTTCTGAACTGCATTTTGGGGGGACAACTAATTTGCTCAAAGTAATGTGAGGGAAAGAGTATTTAAGCTTTCCTTTTAAGCCCTACTAGGAAAAATAGAGGTAACAGTACACCAATGCAGTGCTAACTGCAGTTTGAGGCGGTGTAGATTGAGGAAATGACATAGATGTCACTTCAGATTAGAGTGTACACCCAGTTTTTTGTTTTTTTAAAGGCAAACATTTCTTAAATACTCAATAATAAAGGACATTATTTTTATCCATCAAAGAAACTTAAGAAACTAAAACTTAACTAAACTTTTTTTTAAGTTAACAACTAAACTTTACTTAAAAACACAAACTTAAAAAATGAGACACAAGTACCAACATTTTGCTGTAGTGATAACCAGGCATAAAGATACAGTCAATTTTCATGATCTTTATGTTTAACCAGATAATGAGCTAAGGGGCGGTTTGTGGGGAAAGCTTGTGAGAGTGAGACTCCTTCCTCCCCACCAGTTCCTGTCTAAAAGCTTCTTCCCACGTACCTGCTTCCCTTGGATTATCCCCGTAGCGCTAAGCTTTCGCCGTTGTTGTTTTTTTTTGCTACTGGGCGACAGTGATCCTTTGCATACCAGGAAGTGAGTTTAAGGGGGGAAATGTAAAAAAAATCAATAAAAATCAACGGATGACCCAATTCAATTCAAATTTGGCATGCTTAAACCTCTTCCTAATATCTATTACTGTGTCAATTTTGGTGTCTTTATCTTTAAAGCTTATGCAGATGTAAGCATTTCTTTAAAATTCTGCTCCTGCACCCCAGCGGCGGCTCGGAAGATACGCTCAAAAAGTAGGGGCTAAATACGGTGAATCTTTTGGCTTTATAGCATAATTAAGGCAGGATGCATGGGAGTACTTCACAATCAGAGCAGATTATAAGGTGGAAAACTTCTGAGTCCTTTGCATGCAATTCACAGTGATTGCACAGCATAATGCAGGTGTGATAAAGCTCAATGCCACTGCAACCCCCGAGGACCTCATGAGGTACAGGGTGGCAGCACTGCTAGGGAAGCGGCATTTCCACACGAGCTCTCTGATGCTGGTCTTGGGTTATGTGGGGCAGAAAGGAGAAGAAAAAAGAGTGAGAAGGGAAATCTCATTTTAAAAGATTGAGAAGGGAAATCTCTCTTGTGGCATTGCCAGCTAGTCGCCCCATCCTCCTCACTCATCCTACTCCCTGAGAGGGGCTGGGAGCTCAGTCTCATCCCTGCCCCTGTGGTGGAGCAATGAAGCAACAGCTACTGCTGCAGCTCGGCTAGGCCTGAGTTCACCATCGCAGCAAAGGAGCCTATGGGAAGTGACCCAAACGTAGCATGTCTCCCAGAACCGCTGCTTGACTCTGTCCCTTTGTACCTCAGGAAGAAGGAGCCATGGCTGAGCAGGGAGCATCTATGAGCCACCCAGATGTCCAGGGAGTGTGCGTGGCAGCCTCTTGAGACATTAAGGTGGGCCTGGGCACACCTGGCACACACCCTGCACATGCCTTTGGCAAATTTATTTATTTATTTATTTATTTATTTATTTATTACATTTTTATACCGCCCAATAGCCGAAGCTCTCTGGGCGGTTCACAAAAATTAAAATCATCATAAAACAACCAACAAGTTAAAAATACAAATACAAAATACAATATAAAAAGCACAACCAGGATAAAACCACGCAGCAAAATTGATATAAGGTTAAAATACAGAGTTAAAACAGTATAATTTAAATTTAAGTTAAAATTAAGTGTTAAAATACTGAGTGAATAAAAAGGTCTTCAGCTGGCGACGAAAGGAGTACAGTGTAGGCGCCAGGCGGACCTCTCTGGGGAGCTCATTCCACAACCGGGGTGCCACAGCGGAGAAAGCCCTCCTCCTAGTAGCCACCTGCCTCACTTCCTTTGGCAGGGGCTCACGGAGAAGGGCCCCTGTAGATGATCTTAAGGTCCGGGTAGGTACATATGGGAGGAGGCGTTCCTTCAAATAACCTGGCCCCAAACCGTTTAGGGCTTTAAATGTCAATACCAGCACTTTGAATCGGGCCCGGACCTGGACTGGCAGCCAATGAAGTTGTAAAAGGACTGGCGTAATGTGATCTCGCCAGCCAGTCCCTGTTAGTAAACGGGCTGCCCTGTTTTGTACCAGCTGAAGCTTCCGGACCGTTTTCAAAGGCAGCCCCACGTATAACGCATTGCAGTAATCCAAACGAGAGGTTATCAGAGCATGGATAACTGTAGCTAGGCTATCACTGTCCAGATAAGGGCGCAGTTGGTATATCAGCCTAAGCTGATAAAAGGTGCTCTTTGCCACTGAGTTCACCTGTGCCTCAAGTGACAGTTCTGGATCGAAGAGCACCCCCAAACTACGGACCCGATCCTTTAGGGAGAGTGCAACCCCGTCCAGGACAGGGCAAACATCACCTCGCCGGACAAATGAACCACCCGCTAACAGTACCTCCATCTTGTCTGGATTGAGTCTCAGTTTGTTAGCCCTCATCCAGTCCATTACCGTGCCCAGGCACTGGTTCAGAACAGTCACTGCCTCACCTGGGTTTGATGAAAAGGAAAGGTAGAGCTGGGTGTCATCCGCATATTGATGACACCTCAGTCCACATCTCCGGATAACCTCCCCCAGCGGCTTCATGTATATGTTAAACAGCATAGGGGATAAAATAGAGCCCTGCGGAACCCCATGGCTTAGGAGCCACGGCACAGAGCAATAATCCCCCAGCACCACCTTCTGGAATCGGCCATCCAAGTAGGAGCGGAACCACTGCAACGCAGTACCTCCAACTCCCAGCTCAGACAACCTATCCAGAAGGATACCATGGTCGATGGTATCGAAGGCCGCTGAGAGGTCTAGGAGAACCAACAGGGTCGCACTCCCCCTGTCTCTCTCCCGACAGAGGTCATCCCACAGGGCGACCAAGGCAGTTTCTGTTCCAAAACCAGGCCTGAAACCCGATTGAAATGGATCTAGATAATCCGTTTCATTCAAGAGTGCCTGGAGTTGTCCTGCAACCACCCGCTCAAGCACCTTGCCCAGGAAAGGGATATTAGCCACCGGCCTGTAGTTGTTAACCTCTTCCGGGTCCAGATTAGGCTTCTTCAGGAGTGGTCTAATTACCGCCTCTTTTAAAGAGGCCGGCACCACTCCCTCTCTCAAGGAGGCATTTACAACCTCCTGGACACTGGGAAAGTTCTACAATCTCTCCCTTCCACTGCTGCAAGTAAATCAACGGCCCCCATTCAACAAATCAACAGCCCCCCCGTTGTGGCACCCCGGTTGTGGAATGAGCTCCCCAGAGAGGTCCGCCTGGCCCCTACACTGTACTCCTTTCGTCGCCAGCTGAAGACCTTTTTATTCTCTCAGTATTTTAACACTTAATTTTAACTTAAATTTAAATTTTACTGTTCTAACTCTGTATTTTAATCTTATATCGATTTTGCTGCCTGGTTTTATCCTGGTTATGCTTTTTATACTGTATTTTGTAATTGTGCTTTTAACATGTTGGTTGTTTTATTATGGTTTTAATTTTTGTGAACCGCACAGAGAGCTTCGGCTATTGGGTGGTATAAAAATGTAATAAATAAATAAATAGCTCCATTTCAAGAAAGAAAGAAAGAAAGAAAGAAAGAAAGAGAAAGATCCAATCATGGATATCTTGCCTAAAATGTAGATTGAACACTCCCACAGAAAGGCCACAGCTAGACCTAATGTTTATCCTGGGATCATCCAGGGTTCTACCCCTGCCTTAGCACTGGATCCCCTGTGTGTCACCTAGATGAACAGGTTTGACCCCTGGACGATCCAGGGATAAACCTTAGGTGTAGCTATGGCCAAATAGAAAGGAAGCCACTAAGATTGGAAGATACTAGGGAAAGGGAAATAGTTTACATTTTTGGAATAGAGAAGACTGTAGAAGAAAGTAGAGATGGCCTCCATCTCATTGGCTTTTGGTTCCTGTCCCTGATTTGTATCTCCTTCCTTTGAGAATCCAAAAGAGACAATTAAAAGTTGGAATCTTTAGGTCAAGTACTGAAATCTGGCAACCCTCTCTGGATCCTGTTTTTGTTCATGCATATTTTATTTTTTTTAAGCATCTTTATATGCCTTTGCAGTCATGTGGAGTTTTCTTTTTGCAGTATTTGCAGTAATATTTAAATGTTGGTCTCCCAAATCCAAATCAAATATTATTATGAATATTAGCATTGGGCACTTCTCTACCAATTATACAGTTATTTGCATACATTTTAATTCTCCTCCCCCCCCCCCCTCTCCCTACTGCGCTAGGAAAATTGATCACGGCATTAGGTAAATACACGCTTCTGTTTTGTTAGACAAGATGCAATGAGAATGAATAACTGCTCTTACTTAGTGGTGTGTTTTTCTTTTCTTCTTCTGGACTTCATAGAATCATAGAATAGCAGAGTTGGAAGGGGCCTCTAAGGCCATCGAGTCCAACCCCCTGCTCAATGCAGGAATCCACCCTAAAGCTTCCCTGACAGATGCTTGTCCAGCTGCCTCTTGAAGGCCTCTAGTGTTGGAGAGCCCACAACCTCCTTAGGTAACTGATTCCATTGTCGTACTGCTCTAACAGTCAGGAAGTTTTTCCTGATGTCCAGCTGGAATCTGGCTTCCTTTAACTTGAGCCCGTTATTCCGTATCCTGCACTCTGGGAGGATCGAGAAGAGATCCTGGCCCTCCTCTGTGTGACAACCTTTTAAGTATTTGAAGAGGGCTATCATGTCTCCCCTCAATCTTCTCTTCTCCAAGCTAAACATGCCCTGTTCTGTCAGTCTCTCTTCATAGGGCTTACAACCATTCTTGCAAAGGATTCCTTCTTTTCACTCTTTATGTACTGCATTACTAATCTTATAGGCAATACTTTGTTATTTGAGGCCAACTAACTAGTATGTGTGTGTGTGTGTGTTTGCATGTTTGTTTAGCACTGTGTGTTTCCCCCCTAAGATTATTTTGTTAATCTCTCCAGAGCTTTGTTATTGTCATCGACATCACTTTTTAGTGCTTATGAATGCTTTCTGCTATGTCCTTGATGGTGTTCCCTTCTACCTGTCTATTCACAACGGTTTTTGTTCTTCATAGCCTTCCATAATAATGTCAGTTACAATCTCTCTTAGTGCCTATAAGGTATTTTTCCCCTTTTACATTGAAGTGACTTGGAAAAAGAGATTTAACTGAATGCCATCATCATTCTTCAGTGAAGGTCAGTTCATTGGAAGAAAGATCCATGGATATAGTGTTTTCAATTAGATTCTTCCTTCCACTACCATTTGCTGCCCTTCCCCTGCTGAATATCCACCAAAGGGATCGTGTGGAGTGTGCTTCCTTCCTCTGTGTCAAAAGATACCGTGAACAAATAGCTAAAATAAGCATGCTTGCAGACACAAAGACAAAAGCACCCACATTACTGTCTATGAAAAGCCATGCTAAAAAAAATGTGCCTGTGTTTTTAGTAGTTACATTTAATAAGCTGTGCACTTAAATGCCTGGTCCTTCTATTCACTGCTCCCTAAATCCTCAAGATTTACTTCTTTTCTCATGTTCACAGGACACAAAACATGGCTTTCCATTTTTATTTTCTCTGCTTTTTAAAAAAAAAAAAAACCAAAAAAAGGGGGGGGGGGTGGGAGAAAGAAAGAAGAGGGAGAAAAGGAGAAAAAGAAAAGCCAATCCCTCTCCAATCTGCTTTTCCACCTGATGGGGGCAAGATATATGTGGTCCACGTAGCGTTTCAAGCACAGGTGAAGAAAGGTGATTTTGAGTTGGGAATAAGGCTAAGCAGCTTCACTGACCACCCTTCCTCTTCTCATGTTCATAGTTTGCTTGGACTGATTTTGGCTGAATGCACACACAGCTAAAAAGAAAGAAAAATGGCACGCAGTGTAACAGGTAGCTTGGGCTTCAGCCATACTGGAACAAGTCCTCTTGATAAGAACATGGGGATGACAGACCAGAGGTCACAAGTGCTTCCCCTCCCCCATTTTTGTTTCTAGCCTTGGAAGCATTTTTTTTTTTTGGCAGTTAAGTTATTTGGGTTGACAGTGGATGTCTGCTGCTGATATTTCGTGTAACACCTGTTGCTTGACCTTTTTAGTCAGTTGTCTCCTTGCCAGAGAAGTTTGCCCTGTGATGTGTTAGTGCTATGTGTCCAAGTTATTTGTCCAAAAATCCCTGCCAAGAGTTAAACCAAGTATTTCTCTCCCCACGCTACCACGCAACCGAACACATAATAACTTCCATTTATTTATCAAAGGTCTGAAGAATGAAATAAAAGAAAAATTGAAGAAAAGAGAAGAAATACATTGTGTCAGCATTATCCGCCTCAAGCAAACCCCTGATGTAGGATTTCATAACAAAGTCTAATGGATCACGTTCTTCTTGGGGATAGGCCGGACTTCAGTGTTGAAGGACATGGCTTGCATTAAGAAGGTTTCAGACCTGGAAACCGTGACTGTCATTGCTAGAGTAGACAATTTTATACTGCACCATGGGGAAGCAACCTTTTTGAGACCATGGGGACATTTGACACCAACCTGGACATTATCACCATGGACACATTTGACAGTGTCCTGAACACCATCACAAAATGCCATGAGGGGAGGGTGGCCAATCATAAAAAAGAGCTAATGAAGAAGCAGGAAGCAGGGGAATTCAGAGATGAAGGTGCAGTGCACTTCCTGCTTCCTTGGGGCTTTGGCACTGCTGAGATGAGAGCAGAGGTAGGCAGCAAAAGCAAGAGCAGGGCAGAAAACCCTATGCTGGGATGTTGGGGAAAGCATGCAGCGGGTGTAGAGGGGACCACAAGGCAGTCTCATGGGGACACTCAAGGGTCTTGGTGGGTACGAATGCATCCAAGGGACCCATGTTGCTAACTTCTGCACAAAATAGACCCTTAGGCCTCAGCTTGACCTAGCGGTCTAGGAAGATGGAGGGGTGAAGATCTCACAATATTTTTATCGTGAGATCTCCACCTCTGTTTAATAATATAATTATAATAATAATATATTTATTTGTTACCCACCTCTCCCTCTGGATCAAGGCGGGGTACAACACAAATAAAAAACAACATAAAATACATGCAACTAATTCAAACGTTTAAAACCAGTGCATCATTAAAAGCAACACATCATTAAAAAAGGCATCTTAAAATTCCACTGGGTAGGCCTGCCGGAAGAGATCAGTCTTTATGGCTTTCTTAAATTCTGGAAGACAGTTAAGTTGATGAAACTCTCCTGGCAAACCATTCCACAAACTGGGAGTAGCAGAAGAAAACGTCCTTTGGGTAATAGTTGTCTACACGCAGAGCATGACAATGTTGGAAGGCGAGGACATCGCGGCCGCCATTTTTTAAAAAAATTCTTAAAGAAGAAGAGTGCACAAACACTTGTGCGCAGAAAGGTAGTTTTTTTAATTTAAACTTAATTTTCCCCTCCTCCCACCTGTGTGCGAGTCCTGACTCCTCACGAGGAACTAGGACAGCCCACAATGCCCGCCCACACGTTTCACGGTCTCAGGATCATCCCGAGACTGTGGAAAAAGCAGATCTAAAGTGTGGGGCGAGATCCTGGGGCAAGGGAGGGATCATACCTCCCTTATCCTGTGCGTCATGTGGACGCACAGGGAAGATCCCGGGGATCGCCACAGGATTTTGCCCCGTCTAGCTAAGGCCTTAGTCTGACTCATTATCAACCAACTTTACATGTTCTAGTCTTGTAACTCACTTTGAGGTTATAATTATTCACATTGGTCACAACTTGTATGCCCACTATTGGTTCAGATCAATCTATGAAGATGCCCAGAGTTCTGTCTGGTTTAGTATTGATCATTGATTTTCAACTGTTAAGGCCTAATGATGTGGAGAAAGTGCTTGGATTATTATGATATACTATATATGCACTTGTGTTCATTGAATACATTTAATATGTTCATTGAATGCAGACACAGTCCAGCTGTGTTCAGAATGTAGTAAAGACCTCTTTGAGAGGACCTGTGGTCCCCACCACTTTAAAAGAGGCACTCCTGAGGAAACCTGTCTTGGACCTTGCAGTTCTCAATAACTGCTAGTTGCTATCATCCCCTTCTTAGGCAAGGTGTATGAGTTACATTGTATAACTTCATTCACTCTTGTTTGAGAATGAGTTTCTAGATATATTTCATTTAGGTTTTGGGCCTCAGATTGGACTGAAGTTGCCTTGGTTGCCCTGATCGATGACCTATACTGGAAGAAGGAGTGTGACTCTGTTAATTCACTTGGACCTCTGAATACCATCAACCATGGTATTCTTCCAGATAGGGTGTGTGGGTTGGAAATTGGAGGTACTGTGTTAAAGTGCTCCCATTTCTACTTGAACAGTCAATTTCAGAATGTGTGCTGGTAAACTACTACCTGATTCCTTGTGATATGTGTAATTATGTCATCTCAAACAGATCTCTTTTGTCCTTATGCTTTTTGTTTGTTTGTTTTTACTAGGGCTGTGCAAATCTGTTCTTCAGATTCAAATAATCAAATCACAATGGCCATTTTATGATGGATCAGCCATTTTATGATGCATCCACCATTTTATGATGGATCAGCCATTTTATGATGGATCAGCCATTTTATGATGCATCCACCATTTTATGATGGATCAGCCATTTTATGATGGATCAGCCATTTTATGATGCATCCACCAATTTCATGCAGAGCTGTAGGCCCCCTCACAGCCTACAACTCCCAGCATGCAGTGCCTGAGAGAGCTGTGCTTACTGGGGCCCAGGAACAAAGGCTTCCTCTGCCAAGAACACCCCACTTCTTTGCTGAGATTGCCCCGCTCCTCTGGCACAATCATATTGTCCCATTCCTCTAGCGCCATCATATTGGCTGGCCTCCACCAAAATCGGATCGACGGGCCTCTGCTTCTCCAGCCAGTCTCCACTTGCAAGATTGTCCGGCTGGCCTCCACTCATGAGATCGTCCAGCCAGGCTCCACTTGCGAGATCAGCCAGCCAGGCTCTGCTTGCGAGATCAGCTGGCAGGTCTTACGAGTGGAGGCTGGCCTCCCCAGCTGAACTTGTGAGCAGAGATCCCTAAATTCTATTATGAACTTTTTGAAATGCACTTCTTGGACAAATATGCATATTGGACCATAGCTATTGAAATGCTATCCAGAGTTCTCACCAATTTAAATGTACCAAAATATGGATTTAAATGTATATTTTGAGAAATAAACTGTGTTTAAATAAACATTTTGAGAAAAAATGTATATTTAAATAAGTTTTTAAACAGTATTTCGAAACAATTAAGAAAAAGCAAGCATTTCTGCAGAAAGAGAACTGAACTATGAGTAGAAATATGTGAAAATGCCACAGACCAGAAATATAGAGATTTGTCCATTCCTGGGTCTGTGCAACATAGTAAAATACTCTTTTGCTCTATTTGCAAGCTGCTCACTGTGTGTTGTTCAGGATTTTGAAAAGACGTGTAAATACTCCATCTTTATGCATAAAAGTTCTTTGCACATAGCAAACATGCAAATTATTTGTAACCAGCTCTGACAAAATAGACTATTTTCTTGTAATATAAATACCTAGCAAAAACATTTTCTGCAAGATACATTTGTGCATGCCAAGAGAGCCTACGCTTCACTTTTGAAAAATCTTAGCATTGCAAACCTGAAATATATGTTGAAAATAAAAGTGAACTGAAATAGAACTGGTTTTCTTTGAAATAGGTTCTTACCCCTTCTAAGGTTAGTCTTCTGAAATGTGCACTGAAGAGACATTCAGTGGGGCTACCTCAAAGTGAATTGCACAAAAACTAACAACCCATTTCCAAGCTAGAAAAAGCATCAAACATTCTCTACAGGCACAGGAATATTTTTTGATTCTGTCCTTTCTGTTTTCATAGAATCATAGAATCATAGAATAGCAGAGTTGGAAGGGGCCTACAACGCCATTGAGTTCAACCCCCTGCTCAATGCAGGAATCCACCCTAAAGCATCCCCGACAGATGGTTGTCCAGCTGCCTCTTGAAGGCCTCTAGTGTGGGAGAGCCCACAACCTCCCTGGGCAATTGGTTCCATTGTTGTACTGCGCTAACAGTCAGGAGGTTTTTCCAGCAGGAATCTGGCTTCCTTTAACTTGAGCCCGTTGTTCTGTGTCCTGCACTCTGGGAGGATCGAGAAGAGATCCTCTGTGTGACAACCTTTTAAGTATTTGAAGAGTGCTATCATGTCTCCCCTCAATCTTCTCTTCTCCAGGCTAAACATGCCCAGTTCTTTCAGTCTCTCTTCATAGGGCTTTGTTTCCAGACCCCTGATCATCCTGGTTGCCCTCCTCTGAACACACTCCAGCTTGTCTGCATCCTTCTTGAGTTGTGGAGCCCAGAACTGGACACAATACTCTCAATGATGCCTAACCAGGGCCAAATAGAGAGGAACCAGTACCTCACGTGATTTGGAAGCTATACTTCTATTAATGCAGCCCAAAATAGCATTTGTCTTTCTTGCAGCCATATCGCACTTTTGGCTCATATTCAGCTTGCGATCTATTTCTAGTGAATAGTGCTGAGAAAAAGGAAATGCTTGCTTATATTGGTTACTCTAAACCTATATGCTTAAGTTCATCTGTTGTAAGTGGTTGTAAGTGATGAATATTGAATTGCCAGCTGATTAATTTTTCCTTAACGAATAGGTCATACAAGACTCCATTTGTGTTGTTTGGGCCTCACAACTTGTAATACCAGCAAATCAATGAGAGCTTTCACTTGCTTTGTATAGTGGTCTACCCAGAGCTCAATTAGATCCTACTCTTAGGTTACAATCCTGGGAGTAAGCTCCATTAAATTCAGTGGGATTTACTTCTGAATAAGATATGCACTTTTGTATAGGACATATAGGATTGCACTCCTATTGAAAATTCATTAGGATTTGAGTAGGGGCTCCATGCTGGGGGCAGTTTGGGTGTGTACATAGGTCTGTGAATTTGGAGCTCATGCCTCAGTCTGCACAATGAGGGTTCAGGGAGGTAATGTCTGGGATGGGGTGATGTCTGAGATGGGGTTGATATCTGCGGTGGGACCTCAAGGGGACGGTATATAGAGTAGGGGCACAGAGCATGGGATAGATGCTCCAATATAGGAGTGATATATTGATTGATTGATTGATGAATGATTCATGGGGGGTTGTGCGGGGCATGCCTGGCTTCTAACCTTTTGGTCCTGCCCCCAGGCATCACCCTCACCATGTACTCACCATGCAGATCCACGCGCGAGGTCATTCAGCTGCTCTCTGAACCATCACACTTCAGTAAACAAAAAATGAAAATCCATCACCCTTCAGTAGGGGCAGGGAACAGACCCTTTAATTCACCCACCCTGTCATGAACCTTGATTGATTGACCTGGACCAAGCTGCTCTGCTATAAGGCTCTAGAGGGCCCCTTTAAATCCTCTTGCTCTAGCTGCATACCACAGCTCAGTGCAAACATTCCAAAGACTCCAAATGATTTCCCTCGATGCAAACAAATGGGTGGGTTTTTTTTGGGTGGGTGGGTAGAGGGAACTCATATCTCCTCCAATGCATGAACAAGCTTGCTTGATTTTGGTCTTACTGCTAGTTGGCTTGTTCTCTTCCAGCCCAGCAAGTTTGGTGGCTTTCCATCCATATTTCGCTCCACAGGCAGTTGGTCATGCCTTATATTTTGAATTTTCACACTCAAAAAATATATAAATTATCTACATCCCTATGCAGTAGAAGAACTTCCCACAGAACTATATCTCAAAAGCAAAACTAACTTCCATCCATGGGACCCTATATGGGGAGCTAATCCTTTTTCCTAATCATATCCCATAATAAGCTTTATTATGCACTTTATTATACAAAGTACCATAGTTATTTATGTGCAAAAATTGAGGCAGATAAGACAAGGGGGAGTTTAGCTATGCCCCCAAAATGGACTTTTTGCCCCTGAGGTGAAAATGTGCAAAATGGTATTCTCAACCATAACTATGGTTGGCCCATCTGGGCCACTCCCAATAAACACACCCGGGTTTCATTAGTGAACCATATAAAACAAAATGTATCTATATGGTCCAAAGTCCTATCAGCTCAGGACAAACTTTTATTGCTTACAACCAAAAGCATTTGCAAACATTTTAAAGTCACCCCAAAAATCGTGCTTCAAGAAATCACACTTGCAAATAGAGTTACTAAAAATATTGAAGCCTTCCCCTTTTCCATCCCGAATTTGCAATCAAAGAGTTACTGTTTTCTTGAAAACCTTATACCGTGACTCGGATCTAGGAAATAAGTACACATTATTTCTCTGTGTACCTTCTTTAGATAATGTTTGGGCATGTTCTCTCATAATGCATTTACTTCATCTCTTATTCTTTTTGATTTTATGAAGTAAATATCCTGTAATCTTGCTTTTGTTTTTCTCTTTCTTGAAAGACATTTATTTCCATAAAAAGATCATAAGAACTTCTTTGACTTTTAAAAACTAAATACATTTACTACTTCCTGACAGGCTTTCCCCCAGTTTCTTTGATGTATTGGATGGACCTAATGCCATACAATATTTAATTTACTAGGAACCCATTTGGAAAAAAAATGATATGGAAATGTACTTGAAGTGATCAAATACTGCCTGCAAACTTGAAATGCTGCAAAATTGAAAAACTGAAGGTAGCAGAAAATGTTTAGCTAAAATATTGCTGGATTGCACATTTCACTTAAGCTCACTCTGTTTTATTGGCTTCCCTTGATTAAGTGTCAACCTTGTTGAGTAATCTAGATTCGAGGGTGCATCTTTTAACATGGTAAAACAAGCATCAGAAAGGAACCGTATTTGTCCTTTATGTGGGGAAAAACATTGAATCTATATGCTAATGAACTTGTTTCTCTTTCTGTAGCCATAATACTAGTTTGTGATCGTATTACAATAATATAAGGGGCATTCCAATACTATACACCAACAAATCCAGATTTGTCAGTGAGTAAATCATTTCAAGCACTAATTTGTCACATTCACATTTTACATTAAAAAAAAGTAAAATAGATGCGTGCCTGAAAGATACATAGGGTAATCATGGGTCCTCTTTTACAGTCATCTATTTGAAGGGCTGCCAGGTGACTGACCTTTATTCTGAAGGTATCCTCTACTTTTAGGGCTGTTTAGCCCAAGGCAGGATCTACACCACTGCTTTAAAATGGTTTATAACAGCAGTGGCAACTGTTGGGCCCCTGGATACATGCCATATACAGTTTTCAAACCATTTTCAAAGTGCTATATCCTGCTTGGTGTAGATCTGGGTCAGAAGGGAAAGCAGGAAGTTGCACAGCAGCATCAGTGTGAGCAAGGCACCCAGGTTACCTAGCCAAAATCTTCCACACTATGGTGATACATAGTGTATTTCTATTTCAATTATACTAATTATTTCTAAATTTGCAACTATACATATAAATTAACATTTGAAAATTAGTGGGGGTTTTGGTAAATCATTTGCTCTTTCTTGGAGATTAATTAGTGGCATTTCTTGGTGATTAATTAGTCCCAGGCATTTAGCAAGATGCAATGAGACTGCGGCCATGGCTAGACCTAAGGTTCATCCCTGGATCGTCCAGGGGTCAAACCTGTTCATGTAGGTGACACACAGGGGATCCAGTGCTCAGGCAGGGGCGAACCCTGGATGATCCCAGGATAAACCTTAGGTCTAGCTGTGGCCTGAGTCTCCTGAGTGACCTCTCCTGTGCAGAGCTCATATGGCTCCATGGTATACACCAGAGCTGAGAGTGATGAAACAAAACAGGAGACAGCTTGAGTGCAGATGGAGACAAACTTCTAGTGGATGCAATGAAACACTGGTAAGTGCCTATGGTAAATTGTGTTCAGGGGCATTGAGGGCAGCAAAAAACACCCCAATACTTTGCTGCCACTATAGAAACATCAGTCTGCCGCCCAGCGGAGCTTTTCAGAATTGTCCGGAGGCTATTGCATGTTGGTTCCAAGGACGCTGTAGGACCTTCTGAGGCCCGCTGTAATCTATTTGCTGGGCACTTACAGAATAAAATCTCCTGCATCTGCCAGGATGTGGACACCAGAGTTATAGCAGGTGAATCAGATGAGATATCCAGAGCACAGTCTTGTCTAGTTTTCCTGGATGAGGTTCAGTTGGTGCAGCTCGAGGACGTTGACAAGGTGCTTGGACAGGTTCATGCAACCACCTCTGTATTGGATCCTTGCCCCTCTTGGTTAATAAAAGCTAGCAGGGATGGAACAACTGGCTGGGCCAGGGAAGTGATTAATGCCTCTTTGCGAGAGGGAGTCGTCCTGGGCTGCCTGAAAGAGGCGGTAGTGAGAGAACTCCTGAAGAAATCTTCCCTGGACCCTGAAAATGTGAATAACTATAGGCCAGTAGCAAATGTTCGATTCCTAGGCAAGGTCCTTGAGTGGGGGGTTGCAAGCCAGCTCCAGGCACTCTTGGATGAAACTGATTATCTGGATCTATTTCAGTCAGGTTTCAGGCCTGGTTTCGGCATGGAAACAGCCTTGGTCACCCTATATGATGACCTATGTCAGGAGAAAGACAGGAGGAGTGTGACTCTGCTGATTCTCCTTGATCTCTCAGTGGCTTTCTATGCCATCGACCATGGTATCCTTCTGGAACGACTGGCTGAGTTGGGAGTGGGAGGTCCTGCATTGCAGTCGTTCCGCTGCTACTTGGCTGGTCAGCTCCAGAAGGTGGTGCTTGGGGAATATTTCTTGGCTCTGTGGATTCTCCTGTATGGGGTTCCGCAGGGGTCAGTCTTGTCCCCCATGCTGTTTAATATTTACGTGAAACCGCTGGGTGCGGTCATCCAAAGTTTTGGAGTGTGTTGTCATCAGTACGCTGATGACACGCAGCTGTACTTGTCCTTCTCATCTTCATCAGGTGAGGCTGTGGATGTGCAGAACCAGTGCCTGGCTGCGACAATGGACTGGATGACTGCTAATAAACTGAAACTCAGTCCAGACAAGACTGTTAATGGGTGATTCTGCTGACCAGATGGAGGGTGTTCAACCTGTTTTGGATGGGGTTGCACTCCCCCTGAAGGAGCAGGTTCATAGCTTGGGGGTTCTCCTAGAAATATCTCTGCCACTTGAGGCCCAGGTGGCCTTGGTGGCACGGAGTGCCTTTTTCCAGCTTCAGTTCGCCACTATCTGGACAGGGATAATCTGGCTTCAGTTATCAATGCTCTGGTAACCTCGAAATTAGATTACTGCAGTGCACTCTATATGGGCCTGCCTTTGAAGATTGTTTGGAAGCTGAAGCTTGTGCAAAATGCAGCACCCAGATTGATAACCGGACCAGAAGGTTTGAGCATATAAGACCCACTCTGGCCCACTTGCATTGGCTGCCTGTATGTTTCCAAGCCCAATTCAAGGTGCTGGTTTTAACCTATAAAGCCTTTCATGGCTTGGGGCCACAATACCTGATGGAACGCTTTTTCTGACATAAACCTACCTGAACACTGCATTCAGCATCTAAGGTCCTCCTCCGGGTGCCTACTCCGAGGAAAGCTCGGAGGGTGGCAGCAAGAGAGAGGGCCTTCTCTGTGATGGCCCCACACAAATGTGGAACAATCTCCCTGATGAGGCTCGCATGGCACCGACATAGTCATCTTATTGGCACCAGGTCATAACTTTTCTCTTCTCTCAGGCATTTAGCAATATGTAATGAGCCTGGGTCTGTTTTTTGGCTCATCGTTTGTCAAATTGTGATAGTGGTTCTAAATATATGTGCATTTTGCATGTTCTTGTGGTTTTTAATTTTTGTATATTGTTTTTAAGTGTTCGTATTTTATGTGAACCGCCCAGAGAGCTTTGGCTATGGGGCAGTATACAAATGCAATGAATAAATTTTTAAAATGAAATAAACATTTGAAAATTAGTGGGTGTTTTGGTAAATCAAGCCTCGTGTGGCGCAGCGTCAGCATGAATGTTGAAATCTCCCGGGACCGGGGTCCTAGGATTTTCCAAGGTATGGTGAAGCTGGAACTAACCACAACATAAAATACCACATCATAAGCATACTGCCTAAATAGCATGTCTGTTAGAGCCTCGTGCAGCTGAAACTCTCCCCACAGCCTGAGTTCGATCCCAGCAGATCAGGCAGGCAGCTCAGGTTGACTCAGCCTTCCATCCTCCAGAGGTTGGTAAAATGAGTACCCAGTTAGCTGGGGGAAAGGTAATCATGGCTGGGGAAGGCAATGGCAAACCACCCCACTATAAGGCCTGCCAAGAAAACGTCAGCGAAAGCTGGCATCCCTCCAAGAGTCAGTAATGACTCAGTGCTTGCACGAGAAGTTCCTTTCCTTTGATTTTGGTAAATCATTTGCTCTTTCTTGGTGATTAGTTAGTGGCCATTATAAATAACATATTATTTATAATATATGTTAGATCTGTGACCCACCAAACTGAGTGCAGCCTATAAGGGGTAGTTTTGCTGCTTGGCGTGGCTGACAAACCAATGGTCACATTGCAGGTCACATTACATGGCATTGGGCTTTTATTTGGCTTGGTCACAATTTCAGCAGGCCTTATCTGTGAGATGACAGATTTAGAATGGTGAATCATAGGATATGAAGCAAATACCAACCTAGTGACATTAAAACTGTTTCAAAATTGTTCTGACAAAAGGCATATAATATATAGGCCATGATCTAGTCCCTCTGCACATGGAGAACAGCCAATGAGTGAGGAAAATCTAATCAGAAAAGAGGAAGAAGATTATTTCTCATCTTCCTGGGGGCCATCTTGGTGGCATGATATGATCATACTACAATCATTGGAAAAACAGATGTTTCATTTTCCAAGAATTCCTTTACTCTTCTTCTTGTTCAGCATCTTGTAATTTCAGCTTCCTCTCTTTGAAGTTAAGAATAGTTTTGTTCTGTGCTGGATCATGTTAGTACAATACATTTTAGCACTTTGTTTTATGATGACTCATTGGGCCATCTCTCTGCATATCATACTGTTGAAACTAAAGATAACTCATTGATTACTCATTCTTAATTTTTCTGGTTTCAGAAATCCTTCTCTTTTGAATCTGACCTAGATATGTTAAATGCGTTACTCTGCAGTTTTTCTCTTCAACTCTATTTGCAATACCTTTGATATTGTTAGTATTTGCCAGGAGGAAATAACTGTCCTCTGTGGATTTAAGGTTTCGTAGGAGCAGCTCAGCACTGCAGATGCAATAAACAGTTTTCATAGAACGTACGGGTATTCTACTGATGCAAAGGAGATTGTTTCTTCACATTTATTATCGGAAGCCTGTACATAATGCTATCATGTTGAATTATCACAATATTTATTGTGAATCAATAGAATAAAATTTCACAACAAAAACATTACTTTTGATACTGGCATGGTGATCAAAGTTAAGGGAATTAGACTACAACCCCCAAAATTATTATTCAATTCTCCCTTCAAACAAATACCTGGTAGAGTAGAATCCTCATGGTACAATTTCATTCTGCTAGGATGTATATGAGAATATTTCAGCCATTTTTTGCTCTTAATTGACCCCAAAGCCTTGGCTAATACATAAACAAAGCAGTCATCTGACTGCTTCACCTATTATCTTCTACTTTCAGAGAGACCAGGGTGAAGGGTCAAAGCCTCACTCACCAACTAAATATAGGCCAAATCTACACCTCTTGTCATATCAATATAATCTCAGCAATGTTATTTCTTTCTTGCACACTCAATGGATAATACTGAATTAAAAGGAGGAAATAACCCTAGAAAAGCGGTATATGTCCTCCAACAGTTATCAGTGCACTTCAATACGGATTTTTTTAAAAAATACTAGTGTAGATCTAGCCTTGGTTTCGCCCATGGACAAAACGGTGGAAAAGATGTAGTAAGCTTTTTCACATTGCTTTACACTTTGCCACATGATTCCGTAATTAAGACATGTCATCTCTCAATTTATCCCTAGGTGTAGTGGAGTTATTGTTAAGTTTACCATTTTTACCATGGTTGGGGTTTTTTTAAAGAGATGACTTGATTTAATTAAATTTGTGTATGGTTGGTGCCACATCCTTTGCATTCTTGAGAAGCAATTTGTATATTGTTAATAGATACTCAGGGCCTGTTCAGACATCAAGCTAAGCCAGTGTAGTTCACTCAAAGATGTGATCCACAGTGGCTTAACGTATATCGTGTGTGTGTGTGTGTGTGTGTGTGTGTGTGTGTGTATAATTCCCCTCCCCCACCCCCAGAAACCAAAAAATCTGGCAAAAGTGGATGGGGAGGTGAGATTTGGTTTCCACACACTTTTTTGCAGTTAGGGAGGTGACTGAAGGATCTTTTTTATTTTATTTTAATTTATTGAAAAATCCCCCCAGCAGGAAACTCTTTACAGAGTTGCTTCTCCACCATGGCAGCATTTCATCAACTCCCATCACAACACATGGCCACACCCGCTCCAACAGGCATTCAGGAAGAACTGCAGAAGCTTTACAATTTTTCCTGGTCTGTTGCAAAGCAAAAACAAATGGGAATTTTTGTGCATTTAGGAAAAACAACAACTCTGATTTTGCTTGCTCAATGCTGCTGCAAAGAGTTCTAAAATCCAGAGCTTCTGCAGCCTGGGATTAATGCCCATAGGAGAGGGTATGGTCATGCAGTCTTCTAGTAATTTGGAAAGAGCTACTAGCTAGAGAAGAAAGATGAGGTCCTGCAAGTGTGGCCATGGCTAGACCAGGCCTATATCCCGGGATTGTCCCCTGTGCATCCAAATTACACACAGGAGCTCCTGGGAGCAGGCAGGGACGACCCCTCCATTTGCCTGGGATAATCCTTAGGTCTAGCTAAGGCTGTAGTGTGTGTGTGTGTAGGGGGATTTTTAAAGTAAAAGCAAAATGGAAAGAAGATCCTTAGTCCAAATCCAAATCTTTATTATGCAACCAAAATAGGTTTTAGCCAACATCATCAACATCCACAATGGACACCACAAGGTACAATATAAAACAGAGTATTATAGTAGTTTGGTCACAATAATGTATACTAATTACAGTTCCGTTAATTAATCAGGATATAAACTATAGCGGCCCATATCCTAAACCAGGTCATTGTCCTCTATCGCTGTTCTAAGCTATACTACCCTGAACACACCTGATCTTGGAAACTAAGCAGGGGCTGGCCTGGTTAGTACTTGGAAGACCCTGAGTCACCTCCTACACTTAAAAAGGTGAGGGGAAATCCTGTCCTTTCTCCAAGGAGAAAGCGACTCAAAATTTTCACTTTCAACAGAGGCTTCCCCCCACCTCACCCCAAATGCTGAAAATAGAAGCAATTGGACAGCACTAATTGTTATATAGATGGTTTTTTTTGTTTTTTTTGTTTAAACTTAATTCATGTATGGTTGTCACTACACCTTATTGCATAATTCAGAAGCAATTGGTCCAATGTTAGAGACCTTGTGTATTTACATGTATACATAGGGATTGTCTGAGTGGGACCACAAAGGCAGCTAGGGGGTGCATGTCTGCCCCTCATGGGCCCAGTTCAGATGTAAGCACTCAGTTGAGGGTCCACCCTGGCTTCTGGGATCATGCCCTCCCCCCCCCCCACTCTGCATTAATAGTAGCTACTATTAGCATAGCTGGGGGAAATGGACAGAAAGTGCACTTTTAGCTTCCTGCTCCATTGGGGACCTTAAAGGCCTCTTAACACAAGGACACCTTGCATTAAGAGGGCCTTTAAGGCTCCCATTGCAGCAGAGGGGGGGGGGGGGGAAAGCAAACTTTCCAGAGGCGATGAAAAGTGTGCATTTTCCCACCATGCCAAAGGCAGCCAGCGTTAGTAGAGCAGGAGGAAATGCATATTTTCCGGAGGCTCCAGCAGGCCAGCATGGGCAAGTGCCAAGTGTTCGTGAGACCCCCATGAGCACCTGGAAGGGGTTCACAAGGCCCATTTTATGGTGGTGGTGGGTTGAAGCTGCAGTGGGATGAGCTCTCACTGAGTTCAACCACTCCTATATATAAGCTTGTTTTTTGGGGTGTACATATACTGAAGTCCAACCCTAGCCATGCCACCGAGTGCAGTTTGGGGTGACATGACCCCGATACAGGTTTATTTTAAAGTTGCTCCTGTAGCTGCTTTAACAGAGGCAAATACAACCATCTTTTCACTCCTGATTTGTAAAGTTGCTGCCCGTTCAGGACTCTTGTCAGCAGCAGCAACTTTGTGGTTTTTACTTTTACAGTGGAACATTATTATTGAATATTAATTGAAGGTATACTCTCAAAATCATTATTTCAGTGTGTATTTTGATCCATTTAAACGGTCAAGAATTGCATCTCAAAATTTGGAAAAGTGTGAAATCCAGTGGATAACTAATTATGCAAATTAGTCTGAGAGGTGAGAATCAGGTCATATTATATAGGAATTGCAAAGATCAAATCCCTAATGCATCCCTGAATAATGGTCTTGTTTACTAAGGTAGATGAACGGCATTTGAACATACTTATTTCATGTATGCCAGTACGGATACAGTGGAAAAACCTAAAAAATAATCTATGGGATCTCAAGAGTCACATAACAGTAAGAAGACAAGAAAAAACCCACCATAAAACTGACTTTATGTTATGTCTCAAAGGAATAACATGCCAATGGCTTGATTTGTTTAAGTCTGTAAAACAATAGCTTAGGGTGCTATTTTCCAAGACATGCTTTATGGGTGAGTGTCAACAGCCATGAAAAGATTTCACTGTAGTACTGTACTTTTACTTTAAATAAAATCACATTTTAAATATTGTACATCGGATCTCACCTAAATATACTGCAAATATGAAGTAATAAATTTTAAATCAAAACTAACCATCCTAGAATATACTTTTTAAAAAACAAAAAACAAAACACAAACTAATTTCTAACCTTCTCAGAATGAAATTAACCTTCCTACAAAAAAGAAGTATGTCATATTCTATTCCATGTAATTTTATATAGTGAAATAGAAACAAAGAGCCATCTAAAATGTTAGTTATGTCCTGACTGATGTTTTTTGTGGTGTATATTCTGGGTTATGGGGTGTCGGTGGTGGGGAATATAATTCGGTGTTTTGTCCATCATGGATGAGCACTTTTTGTATTGTATTCCTTTTAGATTATGATTTTATTGTGTGTATATATATATATATATATATATATATATATATATATATATTATTGTGTTATATTGACTATAGTTTATGTTGATTTTGTTTTTCTTGTTAGACTGATTATGGATTTTGAATTATAGATTTTGTATCCTTCTTGTGTAAGTCACTTTGATATTGCTTTTATAGTAGAAAACACGTACATTAAAATTGAAATCGATGAGATGAGATGCCAAGTCCCATGGTCCTCCCTAAGAAATGATGCTCCATTTGTCACTCCCAAATGAGGAGGAGCATTGTGGGAGCCTCTCCAGTGTGGATTTGAGCTCTCCACTTAGGCCACAGCTAGACCTAAGGTTTATCCTGGGATCATCCAGGGTCCGCCCCTGCCTGAGAACTGGATCCCCTGTGTGTCACCTAGATGAACAGGTTTGACCCCTGGACGATCCAGGGATAAACCTTAGGTCTAGCTATGGCCATAGCCTAGTACCACTCTCCTTCCCCAACGTACAGCATTGTGTGTATGTATGCACACTTTCTGCACACTTCGGAAAGGTGATGAGAGAGGCAGAAGAGACTGTGTAATATGTGAAGCAGAATGTGAACCATTCTGATTCTGGCCCAGCTTTAAAGTAGGGACATTTCAGGAATTTGATACGTGTGGGTTCCAATATGAACTAAACTGATTCATACATTCTGGACCAATGTCCAGATCAGACCTTACTTATCCACTGAATTTCACATTTTCAGAACATTGCAGTGCAGTTCTTAGATCACTTCCCCCCAGCAAAAAATGATGGAAATAATTTTAAAAATGCATATTTTGAGAGAAAATGTATAACTAAATGCAAAATTGTGTGATTTTTTTTTTAAGTCACAGATTAATGCAGAAATGTGACAGAGTGGATGTATGGATGAATACAATTGAAAGTGATGTGGAACAGAAATGTAATGATGATGATTGCATTTATATTCTGCCTTTTTTCCTCCAAGGAACCCAAGGCGGCGTACATAATCCTCTTTCTCCTCTCCACTTTATCCTCACAACAACAACCCTGTGAGGTGGGTTGGGCTGAGAGTGTGTGACTGGCCCAAAGTCACCCAGTGTGGGGACTAGGACTCGGGTCTCCTGACTCCCAGTCCTAACACTCTAGCCACTATACCACACTGTCTCTCATCACACCGGCTCTCATTCATCTTTCCCTACTTGAAAGGGGCTGGATGCAATTCGAAATTAGGGATGTGTGTACAATCAAACATTGAGTTTGTTGAAGTTCTCCTAATTCTACTTTGAAACTCATTCCACCTCCTCTCCATATCAGATTATTTTTCCTCTATGAAAATTTGTGTGTATTTTCCAAAAACAGGTAATATAGTAGGGTTGCGTGTATCTCAAAGTTCAGTGACAACAGAGAGAAAGCACAGCGCATGGTGCAGAATCCCAACTTTCATTTTGGAAAAGTAAGTTTTCCTCACGTCTGTTAAGATGTACTTGAAGGAGTATGTTTAAACTGAATATTTCAGTAACTTACCTGTTTGTTTGTAATGATATGAACCAACACACACACTCCCACGCACACGTAACACAAACAAAGCCTTAGTAAACCTGAGATATTTCCCAGCCTGCACAAATCAAGGCAGCTCTGCGGCTAAATTAGCTGTTCTACTTCAGAATGAAATGAATTAAGTGTCCTTTGTGTCATTGGAGTACATGAAATAATAATGTATAAAAAGAAATCTGAGATGAGGTTACAGCAGGAGCCTCAGATTTAAAGGAAAATATCCCTTTTCCCCACAGGACTGTAACGTCTCCTCTAAAAACACCAACAACCCTAGACTCTAAGAGCTTCATCCCACATACCTGTTTCCCTCAGATTATCCCCTACAGCGCTAAACTGTCGTTGTTGTTGCTACCGGGCGGCTAGATCCTTTGCGTACTGGGAAATGGGTTTAAGGGAGAAAATGTAAAACAATCATTAAAAAATCAATAGATGACCCAATCTGATTCAAATTTGGTATGCTTAAAGGTCTCCTTAATATCTATTACTGTACCAATTTTGATATCTTTATCTTTAAAGCTTACGCATATGTAAGCATTTGTTTAATTTTTCTTCAAATCCTGCTCCTGCACCCCAGTGGCCGCTAGGAAAACAACAAATGATACGCTGGAAAATAGTAGCAAAATATTGCACTTCTTTTGGTTAAGAAACGCAATTAAAGCAGGATGCATGGGAGTACTTCACAATAAAAGCAGATTATAAGATGGAAAACTTCGGAGTCCTTTGTACGCAATTCGCAGTGATTGCACAGTATAACGCTGGTGTGATAAAGCTCTAAGCTTGGAGAGCAGAAGTTCTCTTTTATGAGAAAGAAATCCATCTCTTCATTTCTTGCTGTCTTTTTTTATCTCTCATTCAGGACTTTTGGTGGTACACTTGACTTCTTCTCAATGTTGCTTCTACTCAAGGAGTATAATAAGAAGGGGGGAATGTAGAGGTGAGAAGTCAATATGCCTGTTTTAAAATACAGTTGTAAAACAGAACCTTATAACTGGAGAGATACTTTGAAAAAGGATGCAGCAAATGTATATGAGTTTCTGCTTTTGACGCAAAAACAGAGTGTTTGCTGTTTGGATCCCCCCCCCCAAAAGAATTGAGAGTAATATCATTGGGTCTTTGAGTGGGGTGGGAGAGTGAAGATTAAATCGATAACATGATGTGTAGTTCTGTAGTGTGCCCCAATTATTCAGATCCACACTGTACTCCTTAGAGACCTTTTGCCTGCTTTTGAATAACAAATACAATATTTTGTTAAGCCAAAGACAGAGAATAACATGGATGGGCCACAGTGATTCAAATCTTCATTGCAAATATGGAATTTATTTATTTATTTATTGCATTACTATACAGCCCAATAGCCGAAGCTCCCTGGTGAGAATCTACACTGATGTTATTCTAACGTTTTGAATGGGTTACTGTGACACATAGTGTCACGTGACCCTGTATCTCTAACGTTGTAAATGAGTAGTACTTATTGGTTCTATTTCGTTGTCCCCTTTCTTGTTGCTTAGTTGTAGCACAGCTACTGATCCATGTGCCTCATTCTACCGGTAATTTTCCTCTTCCTCTTCTGTGAGAGTAGCAGAGCTGCTGGGTTTGCTCCACCCATTCCCTGTTCTCCTTCCTTTGCCCCGTTTGCTATCTTATCTGCTACAGCAGTTGGAGCT
Organism: Elgaria multicarinata webbii; assembly: GCF_023053635.1. Taxonomy (NCBI): domain Eukaryota; kingdom Metazoa; phylum Chordata; class Lepidosauria; order Squamata; family Anguidae; genus Elgaria; species Elgaria multicarinata. The sequence goes on along the minus strand of NC_086175.1, from coordinate 11,048,936 downwards.
TTATCACACCAGCATTATACTGTGCAATCACTGACAATTACATGCAAAGGACTCAGAAGTTTTCCATCTTAAAATCTGCTTTTATTGTGAAATACTCCCATGCATCCTGCCTTAATTGTGCTCCTTTTGCAAAAGATTTGCCCTAATTCCAAGCCGCTGCTGTGGGCACAGGAGCAGGATTTTAAGCAAATGCTTACATCTGTGTAAGCTTTAAAGATAAAGACACCAAAATTGGCACAGTAATAGATATTAGGGAGAGCTTTAAGCATACCAAATTTGAATTGAATTGGGTCATCCGTTGATTTTTTATGATTTTTTTTAACATTTACCCCTCTTTGCAAAGGAACTGAGGAGCGCTCAAATCACTTCCTGGTAAGCAAAGGATCGCTGTAGCTCCCTGCAGGAAAATTAACAGGGGTCTCTGCTCCCAGTCCAAAACTCTAACCAGCGGGGCTTCAATGGTGTGTTTGAAATAATCTCAACAGCTGGGGCTGCCCAAAACAGGCCTCCCCTTCTGTGCTGCTAAAACTTCTCAATTTGGTCACCCATCCAAACCCTGACTAGACCCAGACCTTCTTAGCTTCAGGAAAGTGGCTAGCTCCTATGCATTCAGGCTATTCCCTGGGACTTGTGTTAAAATGTGTTGGGAGGGGGTTTATGTGTGCTTATGACTATTGCCCTGCACTGCTGGCTAGGAACGAGGCAGGCAGTGGGTGGAGCAAACCAAGCAGCTCTGCTTACTCTCAGAGAAGAGGAAGAACAGAAAGAATTGAACAGTGTGCCCTGAAGTACTGTTACAGCTAAACGTAAGTAACGCTAGTGTTCCCCGTGATACAGAGAACCGATACAGAGAACCATGTTAGAAACAGACACTAGCAACATTATAAGACTAGTGTATATCCGGTCCTGGGCAGTTCACAAAAATTAAAACCATTCAAAGTATAATTTTTATTTATTTATTTATTTATTACATTTTTATACCGCCCAATAGCCGAAGCTCTCTGGGCGGTTCACAAAAATTAAAATCATCATAAAACAACCAACAAGTTAAAAATACAAATACAAAATACAATATAAAAAGCACAACCAGGATAAAACCACGCAGCAAAATTGATATAAGGTTAAAATACAGAGTTAAAACAGTATAATTTAAAATTTAAGTTAAAATTAAGTGTTAAAATACTGAGTGAATAAAAAGGTCTTCAGCTGGCGACGAAAGGAGTACAGTGTAGGTACAGTATAAAACAACAGTATAAAACATAATATAAAATACAATATAAAAGCACAACCAGGATAAAATCAGCAGCAGTGCAGAAATACAAATTTAAAACAGCAAAGTTAAAATTAATTTATAAACTGTTAAAATACTGAGAGAATAAAAAGGTCTCCACCTGGCGTCTGAAAGAATATAGTGTAGGTGCCAGGCGAACCTCCTTGGGGAGCTCATTCCACAACCGGGGTGCAACAGCAGAGAAGGCCCTCCTCCTGGTAGCCACCTGCCTCACTTCCTTTGGCAGGGGAGGTCTGCATTTGCAGGTATATGTTCAAAACATGCAGTGCCACTGGATGGAAATACAGAAATATATGCAGAAATGAATAGCTAGTACCAAGTTCAATCATTAGCAGGTCCAGAGCATGTATTTGAAGGTTCTGTTATACAAAGATAGTTTCTGAGTTAGATGTTGTATGCCCTAGATTCTTCCAAATGCCTGGAAACTTTCAGATTATTTCATTCCATGTCCAGACTGAGGCCTTAGCTATTTATTTATTTATTACATTTTTATACTGCCCAATAGCCGAAGCTCTCTGGGCGGTTCACAAAAGCTAGATGGAGTGAAATCCTGGGGCGATCCCCGGGATCGTCCCTGTGCATTCACATGACACACAGGGGATCCCGGGATCAGGGAGGGATGATCCCTCCTTTACCCCAGGATCTCGCCCTACACTTTAGGACCGCTTTTTCCGCGATCTCAGGCTGAGCCTTAGTGAGTCGAACGCTGGGCACTTTCATGTCTGTGTGTTCTTGTGCTCTTTCAACTCATGTATCTTTTCACAAGGAGCGCTACTATGCCCGCAAAATCTCCCACTCCACCTCCTGCATTCTCCTTTCCCCTGCAGTTAATTGTTTATTATTATTTTTAAAAAAAATATTTCTGCCAAATTCAATAGTACAGCAGCTTGAAACTGTTATGGTAAAACAACACACTATACTTTCTCCAAAGATCATATTAAACAAACTGAGGTGAGAAGGAAGGGCGGCTGTTTGTAGGAAGCGGGAGGGAACGCCAGGACCGAGACAGTTGCTGCCCCTTGGCTAGGAAAAGGTTTACAGAGGAGGAGGAGTGAGTGTGCACTGCAGCTTGGGTACCAGGTGTGCCAGTGCCTCGCTCCATTTCTAAAAAAACCCACACCTAGTCTTTAACTGTGAAGCTTCACAGTTCTAGGGAGGCATGCATGTTGAGGTGCATTTTCCACATTTCTTTCAAGATCAAAAATGTATCCCTGCTCATACCTACTCAGGAGTAAGAACATAGAGTTAAATGGGACCTTCCTCCCTCCCCCATCACGGTTGAGTGGATTATCGCCCCGCCCTCTTTTCTTTTTTTTTAGTGAGACTGCCCTTAAACACACACACCCAACAAAGAATGGGATGGTCTGATAGAATGCATGGACAGCAATACACAGGAGGGAGGAATGCATTTATTTCGCATGGAGGGGAAAAAACACAGACTTTCCCCATTCCAAAAAGAAATGAAAAATGGAGAGGAAGAGGCAAAATGAGTGCAGGACAAGGACAACGTCATGTGAGTACCAGGCTGAAAAAACGCATACCAGGCGTAGCGAGGGTGCGATAAATCGCTGGTGCGACGGAGGCCCTACTCACAGCTGTTCCAGACTAAAATATACACACACACACACACACACACACACACACACACACACAGTTATCCCATGACTTTTCAAGCTGTATAATTTTGCATGGTGGGGGGAGTTATTTGTTGCTGCTGGTGTTAAACAATTGGAAGTCACAGATTCTTGCAGATCTAATGCATTCATGCAGAGATCTACCAGCAGATCCTGATCTACCTTCAGTTCACCCATGAGGTAGGAAATGTAGCAGTCCTTTGCATATGTAGTGCCTGCCTTTCTCCATATTAGTGAACTGCACCTCAAGCTTCAGGTAGATCCACATCCATTACTGGTCTCTTCAGAGGAAATCCTGCTTTGCCTCAGAGGAGCAACACATTTCTCTGAAGTGTTCCTATTTGATTTGGGATTGAACTGAAACCAGCTTCTGTGATTTCTGCTATAGATCTGGGCTGGGGCAGGAGCAAAACCAGAAATCTGGTGTCTGAACCCCTCCAATCATAGACTGCAGTTCATCATTGGCCAATTGCCTCTGAGGAAACCCTCAGAAGGAATCTCTGGAACACCATTCTGAAGAACACCAGTGTTCTGAAGACTGGCAAATGAAGCAGGATGTCATCTCTGGATCAAGTGGAGGAATGATAAGAGCAATTGAAGATGCAGTGTTATGAGGAATATAATGTGAGGCTGCTCTCTTCTGTATGCAGAGTATGAGTACTTTTAAAAGATCCTAATATTATGAAAGAGGGACTTGCAGGAAGCAGAGCAGCACTGGCGAAGAGAGAAAGAACAGCTCTGTTTCCATCTCTGCTATCTGTGGTAAAAATCCACTTTTCTCCCCAGGGTCTCGTTTGTAGAAGGCATATAATGAACACATGTGCTTTCTAGCAAATTGTATACCTTATAATGCATCTGTCGAGCCTTTGCAATCCAGGTAGTAATAATGATGGATTCTGACTGAGGAACAAATGCTTCCACTACACACACGCACACACACGCGCATATATATATATATATATATATATATATATATATATATTCAACTATTGTATTGGCTCACATGTTATCAGTCCATCTGCCAGTTTTCAAAACCTATTGGTGCAGCTGTGCAATTCCTGTCTGGCAGTGATTGCTTTTAGGCTGATGTCTCAAAAAAGTCAGGAGTAAAAGAAGCTGGGATAAGGGTCAACTGATAAGCCAATGTACAATTCAGTCTTCCCTGAACCTTCTGCAGGAGGTTCCTTCTAAGAAAGAAAGGAAAATCCTAAATAAAACAAACAAAACGTATACATCAATTAATATAGGAGCACGAGTTACACTGTCTAGAATGTACTAGAGCAGGCCTACTAATGACCTACCAAACCAAACTCAGCTTGCCAACTATAAGGCCTGTCAGATGTTTGGAATACCACCCACCCAGCTCCCAGAAGGGAACTGGAATACTATCACTTGTGTTTATATACTACGCCTGAATGCTTTGAGTTCTTCCCATACTTAACTACACTAACCCATACAGTAACTTTTAAAAGGTTTAAATTCAGTATTTCAGTTGTTGTTGTTCCTCCTTTCATGGTTCACTTTTTGGATATTTTATTGATGTAGAACAGTATATAAATTGTGTAAATAAATAAAATAATCTACAGCAACCCTGTACCATAAACTAGTATCAGGTTAGCTACTTACACATCCCCAGAACAGAATATCTCAAAGAGATTTTTTAAAAAGTCACACATTTAAGAGATTGAAAAGAAGTCAGAAATTTGCACAAGCTTTACACATTTAAATAGAAATGCAATACATTTTACCATAGTGTGGAAGACTGTGACCAGCTGACCAGTGAGTCTTCTCAGCGTGCTGTTGATGGGCAACATCCAGACACAGCTTCTCCTTCTGTTGGTCCTTGATCTTTAAACCACACTTGGACTGGGCAGCCCTCCAAAGAGAAGAAACCTTCAAAATAGAGGAAAGTCCTCTGCCAGCCCTTCAAACATAGAGGCGCCCTCCATAAAGTAGGATACATATTTATCTATCTATCTATCTAGCAAGGGATGGGTTTATATGGTATTACTGCCTCTTGTTAGGAAGGGAAAACAAAAAGACGAAGTAGAATGAGCGTTTACCAGCCTCACATGGATACACAATGAAAGACTCCATACCTTTCTTTTGATGAAGAAAGATAGCTTTACTCATGAGTATTCTTGCATTTACAAATGCAGGTACAGCATAGGCTTCCAAAGTGAGATTGTTCGATCCATTTGTGTTCTATAATGGTGGAAGGAGACAGAGCAAGCACATGTGCTCCCAGCAATGGAGGAAGTCAGAGAGAGGGAAGGAGAAGGGAATGGAAGGGGCAGAGCAGGAAACCACATGGAAGCTACAGAGATCCTAAGACTAGCTATGCCCCATTTTTCATGCATTAACTAGGGTGACCCTATGAAAAGGAGGACAGGGCTCCTGTATCTTTAACAGTTGCATAGAAAAGGGAATTTCAGCAGGTGTCAATTGTATATATGGAGAACCTGGTGAAATTCCCTCTTCATCACCACAGTTAAAGTGCAGGAGCTATACTAGAGTGATCAGATTTAAAAGAGGGCAGGGCACCTGCAGCTTTAACTGTGGTGATGAAGAGGGAATTTCCCCAGGTTCTCCATATATACAAATGACACCTGCTGAAATTCCCTTTTCAATACAACTGTTAAAGATACAGGAGTCCTGTCCTCCTTTTCATAGGGTCACCCTACATTAACTAGCTAACTGCCAAACTGCCCCCTTCGTGTAACTTGTAGATGACGTTGCAATATTCTGAACAGCAATTTGGGGCTTAAATTGAGAGTTTTGAGGTGAGACTTGAATCATAAACTTCCCAGTTTGTCACTTACACCCTAAGACAGGAGTAGCAACTTTTTCAGCCCTGCAAGCGTATTTCATTTGGAGGGGGCGCTAGGGTGATTTTTTCCCCTTAGATGCTAATTTTTGGAATATTTTCTTTTCTTGCCCCCCTCTTTTTGGATTCTTTCTTTTCTCCTCCTTTCCCCCCTTCCATCCCCTTCTTGCTCCCTCTCTCTGACTTCCTCCATTGCTGGGAGCACATGTGTTTGCTTTGTCTCCTTCCACTGTTATAGAACACAAAGGAATGGACTGAACAATCTCACTTTGGAAGCCTATGCTGCACCTGCATTTGTAAATGCAAAAATTTCCTCCTCCTTCTCCTTGCCATAGCTGTCTCCACCATGCTCACCTTCCTTCTCCTCTCCTGCTCAGGATTCCCTCTTCCTTCCCCTGCCACGCCCGATGCTGATTTCCTCACACCATTGCCCTAATGCACAAGCAGAGGGAGATGAGTGTGGGGGTAAGAGGAAGAAGATGAATGTGGTGGGGTAAGATGAGGAAATCTCTACTATGGTGAGGAAGGTCTCCAAAGGGGTGTGGTGAGTGGACCCGTGGAGGGCTTGGTGAGTGCTGATGTAGCTATGGGCACCAGCTTGCTGATCCCTGCTCTAAGGTCACATTCTTACAGAAGTGGTAAACCTGTGTGGGGACTGTACCACTTCAAACCGCCAGTGAGGTTCACATGACTGAATGCTCCTCCATACAAATGCTCCTCCTCCCTCTAAATTAGCTTTCTTTCTGACAGTATCATGATTCTTTTGACCGTATAAACCAGCAGCTAACCATTCCACAGCTTACCGTTTCTCTGTGTTATATTTGGTCACTCTTGTGGTGGGAATAAGGTTTTATTTGTGAAAATATAATCACATTGCTTCCTGCTGCTGGAATTTTAACATCATCAGAAGTTGTTCTTAGATTAGGTAGCATGCTAAGTCGTATAGTCCTGTTGTAATAGGGTTAATAATTCAGCAGTAATTTCACTACATAGTGTAGTGATGATACTAGGAAAATAATGTTTGAGAATGATGGAAGACCCAAAAATGCAAGCAGAGGAGAGAGAGAGAGGGGGGGGGGACAGCAGAGTTTTGTCTTTCTAGTGCTTCGTAAATAATAGCATTCATGCAAATATTTAAGCATCTTCTGGAAAGATTTGCAATAGGCTTTCCAAACAAATGTTATGGTGCAGAAGCAATGCTAATAAAATTATTCTTGAAGGAATTAGCAGTTATTCAAATGAAGACTGTACAGTCTCAAAGCAAGAATGATTATGCAGCTTTCTACCTTCACAACATGCTATGAGTAATGATCAGATTGCCAAGTATGCTCTATGTGGTTTTTTCTTTTTAAGAGATGCTTTTCATCCTTTGATTTCAATCCCCAACCCCATGCATGCAGAGAGATTTTATAGGAGTGCATGAGGACTGTAGAATGACAAATGCAACATTCATGAAAAGTATCAGTTTTTCTCCTCCTTTATACTGTAAGCTCAACTCCATTCTGTGTATAATGCAGATAAAGAAAACCCAGGGTTGTGCAGGCAGTGCTGACTGGTGGCTGTATGTTCAGAGGTCAGCCCTAGTCATTTAATCACTAGTCCATAGTTGGATAGTGAAGCATTCAAGCAAATTCATGCAACTGTCAGAGTTGGAGACATTGTGTCCACCCCATTGGAGTTAAGCCATCCCTGCTGGCCTCCCTAGGTTCTGCCCCTGGCATGATACACCACATTATCCCCCTGATGATCTGCCCTCCTGCACTGGGGTGTGTGTGTGTGCTACCCCAAGAAGCGGGGATGGAACATGCATGTATCCTTGTGCCATTGCCTACTAATCTCCCCTCACTTCAAATTGCATCAGCTGCAAATCTATGCCCTGGTTCGGGTCAGCCTCTAGAGCCTGAAGATGTTACTACAGGCTTCAACCACATGGGCACATTAAAATTAATTAATGCATTTTAAAAACAAAATAACCCCAAGGTACACACTCGAGGATCCCCCTAATGTGTTTCAGGTGTCTACGTTACACAGTCTTGCTGCTATGATGCTGGTGGGTGCCATTGTTGCCTTCTTCCCGTCAGTGAAAATATACATCATAATATAGCATCATACCATTACAGTGGCATTCTTGGTGGAAGTTGAGATTACAGCTCAGCCCTAATTTGCTGCAGTGTGTTGCATGTGGTACTGCCCACGAGAAGTTTTTGGAAATGAACGTCTGTTTGACTTCATTGGAAATCCTACTTGCAAGCAAGGACCCTGATTGGCCAAGGTCTCTCATATGTAGGAATTTTGTGCAAGTAGATCTGTACATGAGAAGAGATCTTTTCTACAAATGTCAGATTTGGTGAAATGTGGTAGCAGTGTGAGGTGGTGGTGGCGGCCTGAGCTATCCCATGCGGTCCCACCTGTCCAAGTAATGCCTTAATCAATACACAACATCTGCTTCTAGCCATATCATTTTAAAAAGAAGTCATGCTGATCCTGTTTTTAAGATAACTGTACCTACAAGACATACATTTCCCCTCCCCTTCTCTTTCTCCTATGGCTCAAGTCCAGCTTCTGTCCTGCCATCTTCACAACACATTTGACAGACATATGGCCCAGTGATACAAATGCTGATTTAGCGCTCAGGGGCTCCACTCCACTTGCTTCAGGGGCAGCGCCTGCACCTTATATACATTTGTTACATTAGCTATGCTTTCATCCCCAACTTTTAAATGGTTGAAAACTGGTTTGGGGAGGAGGGGGAAGTGACCTCATTGACTCCCATCCAATCAGCTGCAAATCTGAGGATCTCTTGACATGAATGTGATGGAGACTTGGGCCATAGCTAGACCTAAGGTTTATTCCTGGATCGTCCAGGGGTCAAACCTGTTCATCTAGGTGACACACAGGGGATCCAGTGCTCAGGCAGGGGCGAATCCTGGATGATCCGAGGATAAACCTTAGGTCTAGCTGTGGCCTTGATAAATTTGCTTCCATAGTGGACTCACCACATCCATTACGTATGTGTGGATGCATCCTAAGTCAGGGAGGTCTCCAGGTTTGAGGGGTTGCTCAGCTAAAGTGCTCTTTGGGAGGTCTCTTCTTAGATTTGTGCCCCTCGTATATTAGTGAGCCCTGGAAGTAGCAGCAGCACCCTGTGACAAGCTGCCATTTAAATTTCCCACAATGCCCAGGAATGACAATACACAGAGGACGTTGTGGGGAATTACAATGGCAGTTTCCAGACTCAGCCACCTACTGAATTTTGTAAAGCATGTGAGGCAGGGGCAGGGGTCCTGGGGCTCTGGCTGCTGTCTAAAGGATGCTGCATGCTTTAAGTCAGAGAGCAACTATTTTGTGTTGGTATTTACAGCTGGCATTTGATGCCATTTCATATTGTGCTCTTGTCATATGCATCGTTTCCTAATCACACTTTCATTCGATGTCTAGAGGCTGGGGGTGATTTTTTTTCCAAGCCTTTTCTTTGGATGGACTTCATTATCTACAGCACTTAAATTCAGTGATTTTACAACACTTGGGGTCCGTGCCGGCTGATTTCTAAGCTGTACATTGAATCCCATGCTAGCCTTTACCAAAAAAAAAGTAATTTTTCAAACTTTACTTTAAAAGCTTTGGGAGGCCCTCAAGTCATTCTAGCTGGGTTTGATTCTTTCCCTATATGCTGCCTTTCATAAGAGTGTACCCCATAGCAGTAAGCAAAATAGAATCAATAACATCCACTGAAATTTGAACTCTACTTCACCTTTAGAGTTGGCTGTTTCTTGTAATGCAATAACTACACTCGGATGTGAATACAATTCTTGGGTTTATTTACGACCAGCTGAGAGTGTTCTCTGTGTGTAAGACGTTAATAGTATAGTAGCTCTAGAGCACAAATAGAAGAACAATGGCTTAACTATATTTTTGTCTAAGAAAGGGAGGGGGGAAATGTGTTCTCTTCCTTGTTGGAATGACAGTGCAATTCACTTTCTGCATAAGCAAACGTTTCCCCCTTATTTTTAAGAAGGGGATGTGTGTCTCTGGGGGCACCTCACTCTCCGCATGGCCATGACCAGTTTTCTGGAAATAGGAGCTACTGACATGCTGTCTCCTATGCTTAGTCAGAAGAAGGTTGGAGGGAAGTCAACACCACTGCAAATGGCCGAAGAATGGTGCGGCAGGAACCGATTCAACCGTGGTCAGGTGACCCTCTGAGCTTTTTCTACACAAGGCATTTATTGTACACTTCTCAGTCCTTTCTCATGGATGTTTATTGGTCCTTTAGTTGATATCATGATGCACTTACCCCCGTTTCGCTTCGGAGGCTGATTCGGAGGTTCCAAATTGGCCCGATTTCGATTCGGGGTACTTCAGGTCCAGGCTTCGGGTGTGAATCTGAAGCGATATCGAGACACCCAAATTGAATTGGCTGTTGTGGTTTCCTGGGAAAGCTGGGCTCATGGGAAATCTGGGCATGAGGCCAACTGGGAGGCCATTGGACTCCCCTCTCCCAGCTCAGTTGGAGCCACTGCTCTTGCCTGCCTGCAGAACTTACCTGAGCCATCTGACAGTTGCCCATTGTGGATGAGAGCCATCATTTTCAATGAAGATAGGGCTCTGTGTTTTCCTAGGTCCAACGTCTCAAGCTAGGGAGTTTTCAATCATACACACCTTCATTGGAAACTTGAAGTGGTAGAGTCCAGGGAAAATTTGATCATATGATTCTTTTGACTGTATAAACTCCCATTTTAAGAACTGCATGGTATAAATAACGTTCTTTATTACCATTAATGGCCCAGGAAAACTCTTTCCCCCCTCTATTTTATTTATTTATTTATTTATTTATTTATTTATTTATTTATTTATTATATTTCTATACTGCCCAATAGCCGGAGCTCTCTGGGCGGTTCACAAAAATTAAAAACATGTATTAAAAACCTCTAATGTATGCAGCTGCCCACAGTAGGTCTGTATTGCACAGTGCACTGTGTTTTGATTGCATATGTTTTATAAATGTGGTTTTTTAAAATCTTTTTTCAAATTTGTGACAACAAAATAACTAACTGATTGATACTTGAACTTGAATGGAGGATTAAGTCTATTCCAAATTGACCTCCACTGAGTTCATGCATAGTTAAAAGTAAGCTGAAAGGAACAGAGACACAAAATGATAAATCTAATGCATTTCATAGATTTCCATGGAACAAAGTGGGGGCCGAGTATTCATCAAAGTGAATGAATATTCAGATTTGACTTGTGAATTTGAAAAGCACCATCTGTTCCTAGACCACTGCAAAGTAAACTTTCTTCTCTCTCATTCACTCTTTTTGTATCCCTGTCTTCTGAAATTTTCTGCAGGGGAAAACACACACACAACTGTTTAGCATGAAGAAAATGAAAATATGCTTTAAAATAAAGTAAAATTTACAATCGGCATTTTCCAGCCAATTGCTGGGGAGAGTCATCTTTCTGATCTAAACACTATTTGTGATGTGGCACCATTATAGCCTGAAGGAAGCAACTGTAAATCATTTCCCCCATTCTGCTTTTGTTCTGATTTAAATAATCAGGAGTGGAACTTAACTGTTGAATTTTTAAACAAAGACTTTAATTTTTAAACATTAAAATTCCTATTCTGATTGCTTAAACAGACATAGAAGCCGGATGAAAATTGGTTTTATTGCATCTCCTATTCTTATGATGCTGGAGTTGCAAGAAAGCAACATAATTTGTGAGTTGACTGCCACAAGCTGTTAGCTCAGACATGCCAATTGTAAATAAACACTTCATTTTGAAATACAATTCAAAGTCAGTGTATGAAGATGTTGTTTTGTCCATAGGAACTTTCAGATTGCTGATAGCTGAAGGGATACCATAGGCCCAATGCTCATTTTCAAATTTCAAGATCAAATATAAGCTCTTCTAATGTAGGACTGTGCATTTCATTACTTCCTTCGACTGTGTACCTTCAGCCTGAACCAAAGAGATCAGATTTGAGAAACTTGTGCAGGTGAGGTATATGCTCCTCCATACCAATAAATAGATACATAAATATCCCTCCAGATAGAAAATTAATATATCCAGGATATAACAATACCAGTCCTCTCTTTCCTGATATCTAAATGTCTATGTGGAGTGAGGTTTTCCCCCCACACACACCATTCCTTTCCTTTCCTTTGCAGATGGAAGGTGAAATAATGAGATGAAACAAGAAGTAGGATTTAAATAGGGACACATTTATTTATGAATGTCTGCAAAGGAAGATGGAGGTGTAAGCGGGCATCCTGTCTTGGCCAATGTCTTGGCCATAATTGGGATCGGGTGATCCATTCATATCCCGACCGGTGACGCATGTATATCGCCACCTGTCAGGCTTCCACTTTTGAGGTAGGTAGGCCTTCCAATGTCACTCCTCCTCAGGTTGCAAAACTCTGTGTGAGTGAGTAAGGTTGGCCTAAGAAGTAACCCTTATCCCATCTTCTGGTTCCACAGGACTCCCAGCTGAGGGCCTCAGGTGTTACCACTCACCACAATGGTGCCAAAGAATGCTTACCAACCTTATCCTTGCTCCCAATGCCCGCACACTTGCCCAATCAAAATGTGACTACAACTTTATTAGATTGTAAGCCTATGCGGCAGGGTCTTGCTATTTACTGTGTTATCTGTACAGCACCATGTACATCGATGGTGCTATATAAATAAATAATAATAATAATAATAATAATAGTTTAGTTGATTACTCCCCCGCTGTCTTACAGTGTGAAGTAGATGAAAAAACTCCCAAAAGAAATGATTGAGAGTAAAAAAAAATCCAACTTGCCCCCCCCCCCAGGGGCAACCGGAGAACCCACACTGCCTACAGGGAGGGAGGGAGCCACCAAAGACCAAGAGAAGGCTGGGGAGGGGCACAGCTCTTTAAATAGGGTTTCCCATCAACTCCCTGCATTGGTGGCGCCAAATGGAGGTAGCCTATGGCAAGCATCCAGGCTTCTCTCTCCCCTCCCCCACAAATTGCCTCACCACAGCCAGGCAAGCCGGGTGTGGTTGTAAGGCCTTTCCTCTCCTCCTCCTCCTCCTTTATGGAGTAATGTTCAGTGATGTGAGCCTCCGCCTGTAGTCTGAGGTAACAGAAGCCAGATAGAGGGTTGGCAGTGAGAAATAGCCAATATTTTCCTTCAGTAGAAATATTACGCATCCATAATCCCTTGGGCGGGATTATGGAAACAAAGAGCGTTGAGAAATATGTCAGTAAGAATAAAAGAGAATTATTTTAAAATTGCATGGAGGTGGTACCTAACTCCGGTTAGACTGAATAAGATAAACAATCAGCAATCAGAAAATTGTTGGAGAGGTTGTGGGGTTAAAGGAACGTATTTGCATATGTGGTGGGAATGTAACTATGTTCAAAAATTGTGGAAGATGGTGTTTTTGGAGATTGAAGAAATTGTGGAAATGAAGATAGAACGAACACCAAAAGTTGCATTGCTGTCACTATTTGAAGAAGATTTTAAATGTAAAAAGGAAATTAAGGAACTGATAACGAATTTGCTGACTGCAGCAAGATTGATTGTAGCTAGGAACTGGAAGATCCAAGGGGAATATTCTATTGAAGAATGGTACAAAGAAATATGGGATATAGCTATTAATGATAAGTTGACTTGTAATATTAAATGGAGGAAAGGTATAACCAAAATAAATGAGTTTTAAGGAATTTGGAAACAGTTCCTAATATTTGTGTTTTCTAGGGGAAGTGGGAAACCGCCAGCGGAAGAAAGCATGAGATTTTGGAAGCAGGAATAGATCCCGAGGTGGGGGGGGGCACTTATATGTTAAGAATGGTTATATTGTATGATAGGATAGGTAATAGATAATATTTACTCAATATATATGTATTCAACATTTATTTAAATGTATGTAGTATGTTGTGTTGTTGTTCTTTTGTAAGATGTTTATTTTGTGTTTTAAAATAAAAATTTATATATATAAAAAAAGAAATATTACGCATACTTAAACATACCTATTTTTCCCCTTAATGAAGGCTCATTGATTGGACCACAGAGATCACCGTGGACATGTTCTTGCACTTCGATATTTCTCTTTTCAGTTCAAGTGGGAGACTCCTTCCCCTGGCCCTGGACCCAGCTCCTTTCACCCACCGAACGTTTGGTGGCTTCCCAGCTTAGATGTGATTATTTTCCCCATTCTAAAAAGTTGAAATGCCTCCCCTAAGGCTTAGTTAGTAAAAGCTTTATCCTAATATAAGTTGGTACTTTTAGTATATGCTCCCCTACCCTTTGCCTGCAGACCCATCTGCCACTAGATGCTCCTCCCTCCCCCCCAAGAGCTTCTCCAAAACTGAATTTGGCTCTTGGGTGGAGAGCGTTTCAGCACCCCTGGACTATAATGTAGTTACTCTAAAGGCAAAAGACATTCCTCTCTACAGTCATCTGCAAGAGGCAAGGGCCCCTCTTTGGGCAACACTGCTTTAGAAGATATGTGCTCATTGCAGGCCCTTTCCAGACAAGTTTGATCATGTTCTGATACTATACTAAATGTGGAGTGCTGGCCCTTCTACTCCCCATCTGTGCAGTGCAATTGGCTAGACGGAACATTTATTCCTTTGCTTATGATATTTCATCATTCTGAAGACGAATGGGGTAATGCCACATTCAGGATTTTTGCTGAGATAACACACAGGAAGTGTTTTTTTTAAAAGAGCTGCTCCTTTCATGATCTTCAAAGCACTGTATATGCATGAACAACTTTGTGGTGCATAGGTGCAACTGGGGACCCAGAAAACCTGCATGCAGGGAAGCTCTGCCCAATCTTCCACTGAACATGCAATGGTCATGACACAGGGCCAGTGGCTGAAAGTCTACTCTCTGCCCCCCCCCCCCCATTCAGTCACTATGCAGAGACTGTGTGAAAAGGGATCAAGATATAGGCCTTAGCTAGACCTAAGGATTATCCCAGGCGAATGGAGGGGTTGTCCCTGCCTGCTCCCAGGATCCCCTGTGTGTTATTTGGATGCACAAGGATGATCCTGGGACGATCCTGGGATATAGACCAGGTCTAGCCATGGCCATAGAAAAATCAACTGCTATATTTGGCAAAACTCAGAGGAAATGAAGGCTTCCAGTCTGTGTTCACTCATTTGAAGGTAAGTGCCAATGAACTTGGTAGAACCAAATTCCAAGTAAATACACATTGGATCAGGCTGCTCATGTGTTTAATTCCCATTGATTTCAGTTAGTATGATGAACTTTGGGTGGAACTATCCAAGTGTCCAAGATCAACATCTAGCCAAATTAGTTCTGAGTCCTAGGTTTCATCAACATTTCAACTTGGGGAGCAACATAGCAGTACTGTCAGTAATGAGCTGAGAATGCAGGACTGAATTTGGACTAGAGGCATCTGGAAAGTTTGTAGAGGGACGCTGGCCCAAGGCATGTTGCTCTTTGAATTGCAGCCTAAATGCCACTCCCCTGCACCCCAAGCACACACACACTAGGCCCAACACTATTCAGACGTCAGTTCGTCTATTCCCCTCAATCCCACGGTGCTGCCTGAAACAAGTCATTTCACCCTGCTCTGTGGCAGGGCCAGCCCAGAATAAGTGTCAGTGGCTAAGGTTAGGATGGGGTGGGGGATTTGTTATAATCTGTATTTAAGTAAGTAGTTGTTATAGCAATTGGAATTCTCAGCCCAGAATCCCACACCTCAAGTCTCTCATCGCATAAACAGATTTTAACTTCCTCCAATTACTCTTCAGAATATGTAGTTGCTTAGCTTAATACATGCTGGGTTGAAAATGAAAGGGAGAAATTGGCACTAAACTTGAAAAGTACTTAGTCATCAAGGCAACATTTAGAAATTCTTCAATAGGGCAGAAGACGCTAATGTGGCATACAATACACACAGATGTCAGTCTTGGCAGCCTTACAAGAAGAGGTGGTTCCCCCCACCTCCACCCGCTTTAATCTCTCCTGTGTATTTGGCACATCACTACTTTCACTTCTTATAAGAGGCATTCCCCCCCCCCCCCCCAGAGCTAATGGACTGAATCCTTAAGATCTTGCTAAGACTGATAAAAATTGGTAATGGATAGGTGATCTTCAACACTGGAACAACGTTGCAAGCTGGTATTTTAATTAGAGCCATGATCAAATGGACCCTTGAAATTCTCCACCATAGTTATGGGTATAGAAAATAGGGAAACAATTTCCCTGGAATTTTCAATGGAAAGAAGAAATTTTCAGCAGTTTCTCACTATTGAGAAACTAGGGCTCACCATTGGCAGGGGGTGTGGCACAACTTTTTTTTGGTAAAGGTGGCAAGTGGCTGCAGCTTCGACGGTGTTGACAGGCTGCACCATCAGCTGCAATGCACGTGAGGGAAGAGGGGAGTGTTGTGTCCACCTTCAGAGAAAAGGCAGAGCTTTGACAATCACTGTGAGGTGGCAGTGGGTGCTGGGGGTGTGTTCTCTTGCTATGATACATCTCTCAATTGCTTTGCAGCCTCCCAGGCTGCCTGTCCTTACTAAACTGAAAAAGCCCAATGGGAGAGATTATGATGGAGAGATGATTGTACAATGAAAAAACAGGACACATGTGCACATTCCTCAGCCTTCTCCTAAGTAAGGTAAGCACAAGGTGTCAAAACCTCCTGCTCTCATGGGGGACAATAATGAGCCCTGCTAAGTAATCTACAAAGTTTTATTCAAGCAATAAACATCTCTTCCTACCTGAAGAGAGTCTAAGCTCCAGGAACTTTCTCCTAGGCAAAACTATGCAAACTAAGTGAGACAATTGTCTTTTCAAGAAGAAAGGAAACCCCTACCCAAGAAGCGTTAACTTCAGAGAGATGAGTTCTGATGCAGCTTCTGATGGGATGCCAACCAAGCTGACTTTCTCTCGCTTTCCTTTAGCTCTGCCCATTTTAGTCTGTGGCATACTCTAGGATCGGCTAACCTCTCCGTGCTCTCCCCCCTCGGAAGAATATTGGTTTCCCAGTGACTGTGTATTGTTTGTCCTTGACAAGATAAGCTCTGGAGAGCGTTCCCTCCCAGCTGGTGAAGAGCCCGTGAGAGCTTTCTCCCCCACTGGTACAGATTGGCCTGTTTCTGGTGCCAATTCCTCAACTTCAGAGTCTGATTCACCTGAAACACCTTCTTCCAACCCAGGGGGAGCAGGTCTAGCCATGACACAAGGAACCCCAACCCAACCAAAGAGAATGTCTCTGAAAGTTTCTTCTCCTTTGAATTTATTTTCAAAAGCAATTTCTTTTCATACAAATTGAATGAGAATGGTGGGGCGGGGGGAATCTAGGATAAATTTTTAGCACAGCACTAATTTTACTGCATTGGTGTATCCATTTCCAGCTGCAGCATTAGATTAAGTCAGGCAAAAGTATGGGCTTCATAGATGAGGAGTCGAGTGGCTAATGTAGAGAGAAGTAGTGCTGTGTAAATAAAAAGGCTATACAGGTACTATTGTTCAGGTGGCAAATGACTGAGGATCATTAATGCTGTAGTAGGGTGACCATATGAAAAGGAGGACAGGGCTCCTGTATCTTTAACAGTTATATTGAAAAGGGAATTTCAGCAGGTGTCATTTGTATATATGGGGAACCTGGTGAAATTTCCTCTTCATCACAACAGTAAAAGCTGCAGGTGCCCTGCCCTCTTTTAAATCTGGTCACTCTAGTAGCTCCTGCAGCTTTAACTGTGGTGATGAAGAAGGAATTTCACCAGGTTCTCCATATATACAAAATGACACCTGCTGAAATTCCCTTTTCTACTGTTAAAGATACAGGAGCCCTGTCCTCCTTTTCATATGGTCACCTTATGCTGTAGTGGCTGACAGATGTAAGCAGGTCTCCACTTTTAGAATTGACATGTGGAGAAGGTGGCAGTGGCACTACTGGCCACGCCCCAACAGCCTGCATGGCACTGGCTATACAGGCCTCTAAACAGAAAAAGCCTACCTGTGAGCAGCTACCAATGCATCCATTTCCATATGATCAGGACGTCCAACCATTCAGGGCATGTGTGAACAGCTGCAGCAAACTCCCAGCTTGGTTAAGAGTGTTCTGGTTGGGTGAACATCTCTAGGGGGTGTCTTGATGGCAGCACATTGATTAGCGCTCCCTTGTGTTGTCCCCATGCTAACGTGGGGTTTACATAGGAGGAGCAGGGAACCTTCTCTACCTTCCTTCATTTTTTTTTAAAAAAGGTTTTGTTTAACTGCGAAACTTCGCAGTTATAGGAAGGTGAGGAGGCGGACCGTCCCCTGACCCCTGTCCCCACACCTGGCTTAGCTTCTTTTTTAAAGTCTTTTTGTTTTCCTGGGCAGGTTCAGGGGTTCAGCAAGACAGAGACTTGCTGGATCGCCCTCTCCCCTTTCCCTGCACCCTTTTTTTTTTTAAAAAAAAGAAAGAAATGTGTTTAACTACAAAGCTTCGCAACTATAGGGAGGCAAGAAGGTGGACTGCTGCCTCTCCCCGCACCCTGCTTTGGTTTCTTTTTTAAAGTATTTTTGTTCTCCTGTCCAGGTTTGGAGGTCCAGTGAGGTGGAGGCTCATTGGATCACGCCCCTGTGCCTCGCTACATTTCACTTAAAAAAAAACAAAAAACCACCACACCAACATTTTCTTTTAATGCCAAGCTCTGGGGAGGTGCGCTCGTTGGCCCACCCCCTGTCCAGCTGATGTGACTAGTCAGGTGACGGCATTGGCTGGGGCACATTCCCGGTGCAGCTCCGGATCAAGGCAACAGGTGGCAGATGCCATCGTCGCTTTGCAGCAAGAGGTAAAAGTCGGGGCAAATAGCCAACTTTTTAAAACCGAGGCTTCAGGGGAATGCTCTTGGATGTCTTCGCAATGGCAGCTGCATCATATAAATGACCTGCTGCCAATGTGGATCCACACTGGGTCTTTCCCTTCATCAAGATGTACCCCTAGTCAAGGGGATTCATAGTACTGCTGATGAGAAGATACAAACCTGCTGGACTTCTACAGCCTCCCCTGGAGGTTTTTAACATATAGGAGAAAACATATGGAAAGAAGCACCCCTCCAGATGTTGTGAAGCCCAAAGCATTTAGGGCTCTGAAGGTATAATCCAGCACTTTGAATTCAAACTAGTGCATCTCGTTGAAGGACATCTTGGCTCACCCCACTCAGCAACTAGGTCACTGTTGCATGTTCCTCCTGCCTTCTACTATGTTTCTCTCCTATCTGTTCTGGAACCACCTCTTTTCTTCAAAATATAGGAAACCCCTTTCTCATACAATTGATATCCTCATTCTCAGCTTTTTTTTAATCTGAACATTAAATAGCCCCTAATGATTCCTAAACTGATTATTTATAAACTCTCTCGGCTGTTGTCACTCTGCTAAAATGTACATGTCTAATAAATATTTTGAGTATAATTAGTACATGAACAATGGTGTGTGTTCATGTTTGCCATTTAAGCCTCGGTTGAGCAATCTGATTTTATTCTAAGCTTTCCCAGGTTTACATGTTTTCCCTTACAACTCCAGCCTATCGGTAAAATCCATTCTGCCTCATTCTTTTGGGTGGCAAGAGCAATCTTTATGCTCTTTTAACTCTTTAAAAAAGAGAAGACAAAATAAATGTTATATGGGCAGAGCGACATATCTGTTTACACAAGGTGCTCATATTGGATTGGTCAAATGTATGGAGGAAAAGGCTATCAATGGCTGCTACTACTGATGCCTCTATGCCAGCCCCAGCATCAGAGGCAGTATGCCCAGTTATTGGGGGACATGGGTAGGAAGGTGTTGTTGCATTTGTGTCTTGCTTGTAGGCTTACTGTGGGCAGCTGGTTG
The DNA here is from genome assembly GCF_023053635.1 of Elgaria multicarinata webbii. Lineage (NCBI taxonomy): Eukaryota > Metazoa > Chordata > Lepidosauria > Squamata > Anguidae > Elgaria > Elgaria multicarinata. The sequence continues at coordinate 11,029,348 of NC_086175.1, read as the reverse complement.
GCTACAGTGTGAACAGAGTGCTGGACTAGATGGACCCTTAGTGTGGCTCTTCTTATGTATTTATATGATGTTTTTTCCAAAGAGATTAATTCCCCAAGCTTCTTTATTACTTCACTCCTTTTGGGCAGTATCTAACTCTGTCGTTCTGTTAGCACAGATGATGTTGCACTGGCAGAAACGGCACTGCCTTTCCTAAGTATTCAAACCACACCCATTCATCAATACTTCGTAGAAGCACCTTTGGCAGCAGTTACAGCTGTGAGTCCTTTTGAGTAAGCCTCTACTCCATTCAATGTGTTATGTGACTTTTGATGGCAGTTGGTTGCACCAGAGCTTATTTAGGGGTGCCAAAGCACAGGGGGTGAATACCTATGCAAACAACAAGTGCCATTTTATTTTAGTTTACTTAACTTTTGTGTCAGAATGAATGAATGAATGAATGAATAGCACCTTCAAAGTGTTGTTGTCCAAATCAAATGGCAATCATGCTAATAAACTTCATTTTAATTCAAGGCATTGTAGATTCTGAATTAGACACAAGAGAAGAATCCAACTAAAGTTACGTTGCGCAAACAAAGTTTTGCAAGTGGTTGTGCATTATGCTTACAGAACTCTGTGGCACCATTCAGAAGTCACCTTAAACCATGGTGGTTAAGCCAGGAAGCTGGGCTGTGTTCAGAAGACACCTTAAACCATGGCTTTATTCATGGTGAATAAACAAAAAAACATATTCACCATGGTTAAAGCCATGGTTTAAAGAGTCTTCTGAACACAGCCTGGCTTTATGGCTTAATCACCATGGTTAAAGCCATAGTTTAAGGTGTCTTCTGAATGGGCCCATTGTGTAAGTCATTCCACAAAACTTTTGTGCAACCCATTGCACAGCTCAAGCATAATAGGCTACTGCTTGCACTATGGAAAGATTCAGTGAAGCTCCACTAGCACAAATTGAGTTTCAGAATGACAGAAACCACTGGATACTGCCCTTTGATATATATTGTTAAGTCTGCCATTAATAGAGCCTCGTGTGGCACAGAGTGGTAAGCGGCAGTTACTGCAGCCGAAACTCTCCCCACGGCCTGAGTTCGATCCCAGTGGAAGCTGGTTCTCAGGCAGCCGGCTCAGGTCGACTCAGCCTTCCATCGTTCCAAGGTCGGTAAAATGAGTACCCAGCTAGCTGGGGGAAAGGTAACTACGACTGGGGAAGGCAATGGCAAACCACCCCGCTACAAAGTCTGCCAAGAAAGCATCAGCGAAAGCAGGCGTCCCTCTAGGAGCCAGCAATGACTCAAGTGCTTGCATGAGAGTTTCCTTTCCTTTCCTTCCTGCCATTAATTACATAAATTTATATTAGCCTTAATTATTTTCAAAATATAGTTACACACATACACACAAAAAAGTCCATTAAGCAGTGTACATTATAGATAAGCAGTTTCCATACACTTGGCAGAGATGTCATTCTCTAGATTTTATGCATTGAAACGGTCTGGTGTTCTGGTTGGTAGAAAACAAAAAGGGCAGTTCACCTCCCCCATCAGACAAGACGCCAGAACTACCACTGCCATCAGGTGAAGATATATTTCTAGACTAGGTGCAGGACGTAGCTGTCAGATTCTGGACCCACTTCAGAAATAAAGGGAAGCCACTGGAGCGGCAGAAAAAGAAAGGGGACATTTGTTTTTACCTTCCTGTTTCTTCTTCAGAGGCATTGGGACAAATGATATGGGCTACACAAGAACACCCCACTCCACACACCTTGCATCTATGTCCCCAGATGGAAGTTTTCAGGGAACTTAACAACATCTTCCTCTTTCAAGACTGCCTGGAGATCTTTGGATGTGTCAGGCACATTTTGCGGCGCAGAAAAAGGAAAGTAAAAACACCTTTACTTCACTGGATCTCAGGGCCATCAGGATGCAAGGAGGGAATTGAACTGGAGGCCCCTTTGCTTTCTGAATGTCTCTGGTTTAGCAAGGAGTGTGCTTTTATTAACTTGGATTGCAGTGGGTCACAGAAGCTAGTCATGTTTTGGCAAAGCAAGATGAAATCATTCTGCTCTCCTCCAATTCTAACTGACAAATGAATCATAGTCACCAATAATTTTTTTATGTACATAGATTTTTATTTTAAAAAATCACACATTAAGCTTTCTTGGTTATTGTATTCTATTTTCACATGTGAATCAATGATGATAGCTCACTTGTGGACAGTTAAAAATAATCAATATTGCTCAGAATTTATCAAGAATCATCATCATTGTGGGCTTGCTTCAAAGGATGAAATACTTTTAAATATAGCATTAATATTTTATGAAGTGATGTTATCTTGCCTTGTACATTGGCGTATAGCAGAAATTCAGATAGAGCACATGGGACATTCACAGTAAACTTAACCATAATGCCTGCATCCTGACATGTGACATTGATTTTTCCCTTACATATGGCCGCATTGATTTTTAAAGTTCACATGAGCATGCATCTTTCTGAATGAGAAGCTAGCAAATGAATGTGATCGTAGGGAGATACCTCCATTATGGTGTTGTTTTTAGAATGGATTTATGTAGTGGTAAATCCAATCTGAAGGTGTGCAAATGCATTTTGATAATCCACACATGGACGATATTTACATGCATGGCTCGTAGAAGCCTTCCTGGAGAAATTCAAAGCATAACCCAAGAACTATTTTTACACGCCATAATTTAGCTATGGAAACGCTGAAATAAGGAACTAGAATGGATTAATTTATGGGCCCTAACCTAGTACATCAGTTGGAGGTGTGTTTAGCCCTATTTAGGTGTGTGTTGTTCAAACATGCAAGGAGAGGCAGTGCTCCAGTCTGCCCCCCTTCTGTTGTTTCTCTCATGTGGAGAGTGACTAGCTGAAGAAGATAGCCTCTTCTGTTCACAGGGCTCTCCACATAATTATCCAGTATTTCTCAGATCACATGGACAGCTCCCATGGACAGAAGTGTCTCTCCTCTTCATACAGTTGCCCTCCATGTGCACATGATGACAAGAGTAATGACAGAAGAGGTAGACCTGGAGTACTTCCCCTCCTGATGTGTTTAAGCAACGTGTTTCCCAGAACGCCTGTACAGGGCTTGTGTGCATCTATATATCAAGGGCCCTTTCTACATCTAAGGGTTAGCCCAGGAAAATAGCGGAATTGTCCATGCCTGTTCCTGGGATCCCCTGTGTGGCTTTTGGATGAACAGGAATTTCCCCGGGATGTTCCTGGGATATAGGGCTGGTGTAGACATATGCCCTATGTGTGTTTGAGCAGAGACACAATAGTAGTTTTCTTCTTAAGTGTTCCCCCACCGCCACATTCATTTACTGTTTGTTGTGGCCAATTCATAGAATCATAGAAAAGCAGAGTTGGAAGTGGCCTACAAGGCCATTGAGTCCAACCTCCTGCTCAATGCAGGAATCCACCCTGAAGCATCCCTGACAGATGCTTGTCCAGCTGCCTCTTGAAGGCCTCTAGTGTGGGAGAAGAGCCCACTACCTCCCTAGGTAACTGATTCCATTGTCGTACTGCTCTAACAGTCAGGAAGTTTTTCCTGATGTCTAGCTGGAATCTCACTTCCTTTAACTTGAGCCCGTTATTCTGTGTCCTGCACTCTGGGAGGATTGAGAAGAGATCCTGGCCCTCCTCTGTGTGACAACCTTTTAAGTATTTGAAGAGTGCTATCATGTCTCCCCTCAATCTTCTCTTCTCCAGGCTAAACATGCCCAGTTCTTTCAGTCTCTCTTCATATTGTTTGATAAACAGTATTGAAACTAGATCCACCAGTGACTCCCAAGCATCCAGGTTGGATATTACTTCTTAGTCTATGAATGATTAGACCATAGAATGAATTTCCTGATAGAAGCTGTATAGTTTTGCAGTGAGGCTACTTAAAGGGCATGTGGGGGAAACTAGAAAAAAGAAACATTTCAAGCACGTTTTGAACCCCCCGGAGCCTTACTAGTTGATGCTAAAAGTTTGCTTGGGCTCTATGTTTGTTTGTTTCTATCATCATGATCCATACACAGTTTTGGGCCATGTGAAATCTGGCCAAGCTATACAGAATGTGTGGATTTTGTTCATGCTTCGTATGCATACAATTGATAATACATTATCGTACATTTGTTAACAAAATCAAGAAAATTCAATTTACAATTCTTTACCCCCACACCTGAGAAGAAACTGAAGTAGTGTTCTTTGATTAAAAATAATAATAATACTCTGAGTTCTCATTAGATCCATGGTTTTAGCAAGGCTTAGAGCAAAGGTGGGCAGCTGGGGGGGTCCAAAGGGCATTTGTGTCCCTTCGACACTGTTTCCACAGGCCATGCTCCTGCCAGTGCCCTGCGGAATTCCCCACATGCCTTGTGGCAGCCGGGAGGGGGGGGGGAGTCAGTAGTTTCCTGCTGAAATTTGCTGACAAATTACTATGGAAAGGTGGTTAGGTCAAATTGAGTTTGTTTTCAACCTCACTTTGACTTAATTACCACTCTGTCGTGGTAAAAGGAAGTGTGTTGGTTCTTTCTTTTTCATTTTCTTTTCTTTTTTTTTTTGGTATCTTGCTGCTGCTGCGATTTTTGTTGTGGCAGTGGAGGGGGGTCATCAGCACAGCCACACCAGTGATGGCAGGGGCTGCATACCACCCACAGGCCATGTGTTGCCAACCCCGGCTTAGCATATAACAATATATTGTTCCTTTAACAACTCTGCCTCTAAGCTGTTGATGCTATATACTTACTTGCATTCTCTACACAAAGTTTCTGTGGAACAGGCAAGGATGGCAGCTTTCCAATAGGAAAACAAACTAGAATTAGGTTAGTTTAACTACATATTACAACACTGAGCATATGGAGGAGAGAGTGCGGAGATGGGAGGAGAAAAGAAAGCAGGCCAAGGTAACAAACATCATTGGGAGATAGGAAAATGGGACAAGCAAGGTGACAAGAGATGGAGGTCAGCAAAAGCAATTAAATGCGGCTAACATGAAATGCTTATTAAATTTTCAGGGTTGGTGTCTGTGTTACTTGCCAGATTTATTGACTGAAGTTTACACAACAGAGAGGAAAAGTGCATTGCATCTTTTGGACAATCCTTGTTTGTTTGTTTTTTTGTTTGAAAGGAGGGGCCAGAGTTCCATCCAAATCAGAATAGGCATTGGAATCCCAAGTACTTATTTATTTATTTATTTATTACGTTTCTATACCGCCCAATAGCCGGAGCTCTCTGGGCGGTTCACAAAAGTACTGATGGGAGTAAGCTTCTTTCTGGAATCAGTTTAGGACCCACCACATTCCACTGAGGTCTCCATCATCCCCTGGCCAGGCTAGGCCTGACTTTTTGTGTCCATGGGCCTTTGTGTGGCAAAGCTGGAGCTGTTCCCAACCTCTTGCTTCTAGCCCTCACCGGGGAAACTGAGGGGCAGGAGAATCCCTGAACGAGTCCTTTGCAACGTGTCTCCTTGAGGTATGAACTCAGTCAAGAGCTGGCTTCAGCGATCCCTCACCTTTCTGGATCAGGGAGGGTTAACAGCTGCTGCCTTGAAGAGCTCTCCTTGAGGATGCCACCCAGTTGGGAGCCTTTCTCTCCCTCCTCAGAGCTGGTGGAGCTTTGAACAGGAGAAGCAGCCTTCCCTGAGGTATTCATGGTCCAGATGGGGAGGGCTAGTGGGCTGAATTCAGCCTGCAGGCTGGAAGTTCTCCACCCTTTTCTTAGAACAGAGAGGTTTAGTCATACTGGAAATGGAAGAGATCACAGGTTCCATAATCTGAACAGAATGAAATGCCAAGACTTTTAAAGACATAAAAAACTCCACTCCACTCATCTTGTTTACTTAGTGAAAAAACAACATTTTGTTCATTCTTAGAGAGAGAGAGAGATTGAGATTAAATGGTGGGGGCTACATCAATGACCCTGCAGCTCATTCGAGGCCTCATTCGCTACTTTTTGAAAGTGGACAACAAAGTGACATAAATGCCAACAACAGTATCACTGACATTGATGTTAGCAGAGAAAACAACTTCATTTACTAATTAATTCAAATAAATCCACTGGTAATTAGATTGGTATCCTATTAAGATACAAAAATGAGGCCAAATATTGGCAGCATACATGAATGGATAGGCACTTCTAGGTTATCTGGCCCTTATTTGCTCAGCTGTTGGTTGAGTTAATCACAAGTATAGCAACCTTTCTTAATGCCTCTGATGTTTTATGGCAGATAGTACAGAACGGTCGGCATTGATTTGCTGGGACCGTTTGGAGTGAACAGCACAATGCCCTGTGGATGCTCACATATAAAATTGAGTTGTCAACCCTAATGGGAAAATAGAGTAACAGTAAGAGGGTGGTTCATTCCAGTTTCTAGGAGACAGAACATACAAGGGAGGAGTGACAGCTCGCTCTCTGTTCTGTGCCAGAAGATCTCTTGGGCAGCCTCTGCATTTAAATTTACGTTTTGCAGATTTGTAGGGTTGTAAGAATCCTGGGTCTCATCTTCTCTTCTTCTCAGCCTGGAGGAAGACAATAGGCTTCATACGAAGCATGTCAACAAATTATCTGCATCAACCCATTGATTCTGATTCATATTGTGACAGTGCTTGAGCTGTGCTTTACACATTTAGGAAAGCTAGGAAATGTGAGTGGTCCATTCATATGTAGCGTGGTGCTAAGGGCCTCTTCCAACATGTTTCTTTGTCACACAACCTGGAATAAGTCCCAGCAGATAGGAAGAGTCTGTGCCATGGGTTGATTTTCATCCTCTGCTGGTTTACTCCTGAGAGCAGATCCCATGAATGAAGCTACACGAGATGATAGGAAATGGAATAAAAGGCAGCGAGTGCTCAATGAGTCATGCATGGAGGGGAAGCGAATCTGGGTTTTTAAGACTTAGAGAGAATGGTCCCTTTGTTCTGCTGGATGAATAGCTTCGCTAAAGGGAGAATTATATATGACATAGTGCAGACTTTTCAGAACACATCTTTTTTCCTGGCAATGGTGGGGGAAAATAACACTATTCTCATATTAGATGCTTGCAGCCAAAGAACTAGCTAGCTGGTTGAAATCAATGTGTGAAATCCTGCCCTCATCTGCTTCTTGGTCCTCAGTGGCTCCTTGGAGTTGCCAAGGCACAAGTGACAGTAGGAACCATAAATGGCAGCATTTCTCTTTTACCCTCGTCTCTTAAAGCTATGAGCTCTATGGCCTCATTCTGGTGGTACATGAACAAACTTCAAACTTGCATCCTCCCCTCTCCTCCTCTAGTTTCAATAAACATACTTAAGATAACTGAAGTTTAGATATAAAATTAAGGAGTGTGATGCTAAATTGTGGTTAACTGAAAACAGAAGTAAAAACTTCTGATCTCCTCCATCCTGCAGCCACACTGGAGGAGGTGAGGGAAGGGGAGAATGCATGTGCCTGAGGCTTGGCCAGGTAAACCATAACTATAGGCCGAATGAGGTCTACATCTTATTCCCTTTGGCTTCTTCGATCACATACCTCAGCCCTCCAAATATTCCCTTGCCTGTCCAATAATACACACCTACTGTGGCCAGATGTCCTTCTCTCCTCTGTTTTGGAGAACTGGCAAAGAACAGCCCTCTGTTTGAAGGTGTCCTCTATTTGAAGAATTTAAAGTCAAGGCATCAGAAGGGGAGAGAGCAGGAGACTTGGGCCCTTTCTACACCTAAGGATTATCTAGGGTGACCATATGGAAAGGAGGACAGGGCTCCTGTACCTTTAACAGTTGCATAGAAAAGGGAATTGCAGCAAGTGTCATTTGTATATATGGAGAACCTGGTGAAATTTCCTCTTCATCACAACTGTTAAAGCTGCAGGAGTTATACTAGAGTGACCAAATTTAAAAGAGGGCAGGGCACCTGCAGTTTTAACTGTGTAGCTCTATGCCCGTTTCAGGCCCTGGGAGCATGTGGCACACCAGCTGTGGTACTCAGGATGGTCCCGGAACTGTGGGGAAAATCACAATAGCTGAGGAAGCAGTTATCCTGTGAAAATGGAAGGGTCATCCCTGCCCGCCCCCAGGATCTCCTGTGCATCATTTGGATGCCCAGGGATGACACAGGGGGAAAAGCATGGTGTAGACATGCCCCAAGTCTTTAATCACAAATCCCTTAAACATGTAAAGTGACATGCTTTGGGATGATCAGTGCTCAGTTTTCAAACAGATCCCTCCAATTGTCAGAGTTGCCTGTCTGAAAGACCCTATTCAGGAACATATGCATGTTAAAATCAGGACACTTGTTAAGAAGTGGGAGAACACTTCAGCTTCTCAGGGCACTCTCTTAGTGCCTTAAAGCGGCCATTGTGAAGCAAAGAAACTTCGATGGGAGGTTAGAGAAAGAGACTGCTGAGTTACAATTCATTAAGAGGTTCAGCTCTATCATTGAAGACTAAAATTGGGATAAAGTGTTTAAAGAACAACAACACATGATTTGGCTTATCAGGTGCCAGAATTTTTATGTTATTAGCAACAACTATTTTGTGATTGGCTACTACTGATTGTCACACTCAGTACTTCCTGCATTTAATTACCCTCTGACCTCATTGTTTGCCATTTCCACACACCCAACCCAGACTACAGCACTTCAAATCCATGAAAGCTTATGCTGTAATAAATTAGTTATTCTTTAAGGGGTTACAGGAGGGGTGAAATGGGAGTCCTCCTGTTATCTCCAACCAATGATCAGAGATAACAGGAGGATCCCTGCCCCCTTCTCAGCCCCTGGTAGTCTCCGGAGGGCAGGACTTCGGAGGAGGGGGGCCTGCAGACGGTGATCTCCACAGGCAGGCCTTGGGGGTTGTCTGTGGGCTGGATTAGGCTACAAACTGGAGGTTTCCCTCTGTTGATCTAAGGTAATGTCAGATTTGATGTCGTCAGGAAAGTATTTTATTTGACTAAAGACAGATATTATACAATTAGATAGATTGATAACAATTCAGGATATTTCATATTTGAAGTATGCCAGAAATCCAAACAACCCAGATATACAATTGAAGCAAAAATTAAGTGAATCTCTGAATGTTGATTTTGGTGCAAAACTCAACCTTACACAACCTATGCTTTCCCACTCTTCTTCTTCTTCTTCTTCTCTCTCTCTCTCTCTCTCTCTCACACACACACACACTTTTTCACTCCTACTTTAGTACCTCTTCACTGTATAATCCAAATTGCCAAAAATATTTGCAAAATGATCTCTTCATAGACTTGGAGTGGATCTACACATGTGGATAAACCACTTATAAACGTTTTTAATTGCGTTTTCCGTCTTATGCTTGGCTTTTATGGTTTTATCGCTTACCCTTCCTGTTGTAATATTTTGCGATATTATTCCTATAACTCGTAGTATGATCTCTTATGTGACCAATTGTATCGTTCCTAAGTTTTGTTTTTTTCAAAAAAAAAAAAATTGGAAAGCCAATCAGCTTCCTAGGGGCGTGTTCCTTTTCTTTCCGTGCCCAAAGTTGCAGCTGTTTTTGCATAGTCTTGCCTCGTGTTCGTCTTTGCATGCCGTTCCATTATCTGTTCTTGGAGGATGGAGTGTTTGTAGAGGATTTTCAAGGATTTTCTGCCATTGTCTACTACCTTACTCCTATGCAAAGAACAATGCAGTTATCCCGCTCAAACAGTTTGAATTTTAATGCAGCCGCAGAAAAAGCACATATATCACCACAGCAGACTGACAACAAATGTCATTCTGTAGTGGAAAAATACATATGTGAATCCATTCTTGGACTGGAGTTAGACTCCTGCTTTAGTGATAACCCATCAAGGTCCTTCCAGCTGTGTGTTGAATTACAGAGAAACACATCTTCTGTGCAAATTCCTCACAGTCCTCTTTGAATACATGTGGAAATACACTGAAGGAACCGGCGCTCCACAGCAAAACTGCCATGGCAATATATGTGATAGCAAAGAGTCAAAGGAGCACTGCTCTCATCAGTGCTGATAACTGTAGCTTGAGTAAATCCCCATAGCTATGGGTCATACAATATGCTTCTCTGTGTGATTTCTGTCCACACTTGGATATGGTTAGGAAGGATTAAACTACAGGGATTCATCTGTATTGGAGAACCATGTGCTTCTACTGAATCTTTTTTTATTCAACTAGTAGACCAAAAAACTTTAAGTGATGTAATCAGTAGATTAATACAGTTGTCAATGAGTGGTAGTTTGTGTGTGTATGTACACACACACACTCACAGAGAGAAAGCTCCATCACACCGGTGGTTAACACACTCCCTACCTTCACTTCTCCGCCCGTGTTTTTGTTCCTCAATTACTTCCTCTTTCAAAAGAGGAAGTAAACAATGAGCACGAGGCCCATTGAGTCCACTGTTCTAATGGTGCTGCTTCTCCTGCACACAGCAGGAATTCCAAGTTTAAGAATACATTGGACTTAACAAGGTTTTGTGTTTTTTTGCTGCGCGAGGAAAGCCAGAAGGGGCGGAAGGCATGCAGGAGGCAGACAACGTCATGGGAGGGACCTAAGAAAACTCTGTGAGTGCCCAGTAACGAGTGTGCAATAAAATGCTCATTGGATGGAGCTTTCACATACACACACACACACACACACACACACACACACACACTTACTACTACTGCTACTACTCATTGGCAACTTTGTTAATTGATTTACAGAGTGTGTAAACGTAGCTAAGTAGTCCAGTCATATTCTTTACTCTATTATTTTACTTCTCTTCTGGTTTTGTTCAAGGGGTTAATGAGGGACAGAAATGAGCAAAAGCAAGGGGGGAAGCCCTTGGTCAACTAGGAACTTTTAGTTAACATGACTCCATCGTTTATAGATTTTGTGCAAACAATAGCACAGCCATTGCCCTAAACCAGAGGTTGAGGAATTTGGGATCCCTTTGTGAGCAAAGAACTTCCCTCACCTGGCAAGTCAACCTGCCATCTCCTCTACAGGAGATACCACGTCACCATCTCACAGCCAACCATACTTTTGTTCAAGAGCAGCACACATTTCCTTTACAGCCTGTCAGTACTAATAATCTGGCCAGACAAATCTTGAATAGGATAAGACATTTCCTCACTCCTGGGAATTGAGTGCACTGTTTCCATAGTGCCAAGACTATATCACCTCAGAGTACAGGAGGGCATGACTGGAATAAATCCCCGGGTTCTCATTCCCAGCAGGCTATCAGGCTGACGACGCAAGTAAATGGTTCTATAGAAATTCTCTCACACAGTTTTTGACTACATATTGAGGTCATCAGTTTTACAAAATGGATCCTTACATAAGTATAACCGAGATGGATTTCTTTAAAGAATACTTGTCTTCAGGAACAGATGGCTTTGCTGGCAGAGAGGTAAATGAGAATTTGTTCCCCTATTAGGCAGGTAGTACTTCAGTAGCACTGAGTAACACAGAGAAACTACTAAGCCTATGCTATAACATAGATGTAATTAACTTAGTATTACTTATCATGAGGGCCTTTCACTATTCCTTAGAATTGTATCAAAAGAATAGAGTCTTTTTTAAAGGTTGGGGGATAAATGCATGGTGTTGGCAGCACTTATAAGTCTTTCCACTTAAATCATGGGAAACAGGAATAGGATATTATCCAGCTGCGACTCTATCTATATTTACTTGGGAGTAAGCCTTATTTAACACAGGGACCTTACTTCTGAGTAAACATGCAAAGAACTGTAGTGCACATGTTTTGTTTTTTAATAAGAGAATACTTTTGGCAAGGTTTATTTATTTATTTAGTTATTACATTTTTATACCCCAATAGCCAAGGCTCTCTGGGCAGTGCACTATAAGGTTAATATTTATTTCTGTAGTAGTATTCCTTGTAGTAACCTATGGCTGCGAGAGATGGACCATAAGGAAGGCTGAGCAAAGGAAGATAGATGCTTTTGAGCTGTGGTGTTGGAGGAAAATTCTGAGAGTCAAACTGGCCATGAATGTGGATACATGGATAAGCTCTCATGGTGCCAATTCTGAGGTTTCTAACATTAAAAGTAAAAAAAAGTTATAGGTGTTTGATTTTCAATGCAATTCTATGGGGGGGGGGGAACACGAAGCTCCAATCCGGATCCAGAGCCCCACCATAGACGGATCAGTGCAGGGCAGATCGGACCCAATCTGGAAGTTGCAAATCAGGATACAGAGTGGATCGGGGGGTCCGTGCACAGCCCTAAATCCTATTGTCCCTGGAGAATGTCCTGGAGACCATTGGATTTTTCAGACCCCCTCCCTCTCAAAGCTGTGGATATTGCTACAACTTCAGGTGGAGGGACTTCAAGATCAGGTCCCACCTGACATCATTCACACATCGCCTTTCAGCCAAAGTGGTCTTGGATGACCTTGTAGAGGGCAAAGACAGGGCATTCCTGTAGGAGGGAAGGGGAGGAGAGAGGCCAGGATATGCAAAATCCTGTGACCTCTTCAGCCCCACCACTGCCTGCACATCTCCCCTATGGGTCTAAACAAAAAAGATTTAAATAGGAGGAAGGAGAAGTTAAAATTGCCACCGTTACGCCTCCCACTTTACTGGCAGAAGCCCAACGGGGCATTGGATACTAGGTTTAATGGATGGGTTCTCAACAAGGGGGGAATTTTAGGGTTCCAGGGGGGGAATTGGGACCACTATTCAGCAAAGTATGATGTCCTGTAGATTACGTCTTCCTACATATGTTATTAAAAACATCCCAGAAAAGTGTCATATCATCTGCAAAAGCCGGGCCTTTGCTCTCTTTTCCCTCCCTCCCTCACAATCCTAGAAGTTTCAAGCTTCCCATTTAAAGGGGCAATGCAAAGCATGGGGCCTGAATATGTAAAAGGGGGCATGCTTTGTGTTGCCCCTTTAAATGGGACTAATATAGAAAAATAAATAAAAGATTTTCAATATTATATGGAAATTATTTGGAATGCACCTTTTGAGTTAGACTATCTTGGGAAGGGGGGAATTATATTCTGAACCATGGTGAAAGGGGGGAATGGAGCAAAAAAAGGTTGAGAATCACTGGTTTAATGAAATGTCCCACACAGCCTGGAGTCTTTGTAAATCTTGTACTTAGAAATGCTCTAAGCTATGGGAGTATATATTCCAAATCAGCAAAAGGCTAATTGGAGATAATTGTCCCCCTTTTGGCTTGGAAAACAGACCACAGTAATTATGAGGCAATTGTGAAAATATTAAGAAGAACATTAGGGATCTTCTACGTCAGACCATTAGTCCATCTTTCTGAGTATGCACTCCACATTGTTTGACAGTGGCTCTAAAGGAATAAAGGAATCTCAAAATACAGGAATCTTTCCCAGCCTACTTGGAGATACCGGGGATTGAGCACATGGCCTTTTGAATGCATAGCATGTGCTGTACCATGGCGGTGGGCAGATGCAAAAGAGGACAGAGCTCCTGCATTTTAATAGTTGTGCAGAAAAGGCCATTTCAGCAGGTGTAGTTTGTCATGCAAGTTACACCTGCTGAAACTTCCACTTCAACACAACTATTGTAGGTTTAGGGGCCTGTCTTCTTTTGCATCTGGACACCCTATCTACCACTGAGACATGGCCTCACCCCTCTTCTTTCCTGAGAAGAGAAGCCTTGTTAGTCTATTGCATCAACAAGAGCTTTTCAAAGACTAATGTTTTTATTGTGGTGTGAGCTTTCACAGGGTCCCTTTACTCCAGGGCTGGGGAATGTGTAAAGTATCAGTACAGTATTAGATTCATTGTTGTAGTTGTTGATGGTGATTCATTTTTCCCACCACAGAACTCCAAGAACTGTTGTTAGATCTGTGGAAAAATACCATCAGAAAGATAAGAAAGTATGGAAGGGCTGCAAACTTTCTTTGTCGTTCTTTCTTTAGTTGCACATAAAAAAATCTCTTAGCTAAATCCTTATCCATGTAGACAGAATCAAGTCAAAATTCTTACTGTATGATACCAAAAGTTTGGAAAGGGCGAAAATGGAAACAATGAGCCCCTGGCATGAATATTTTAGCTAAGTTGTTCTCTCCATCTTGTTTAATTGTATTAACTATGTTAAGGCACAGCAGCTGCAATTAATTAACACTTTAATTAGAATTTTAGGGAAATGGTGTTATCCAATCCCTTCTACATGGTACTAATCAGTTTACACAAGCATAACCTAGAGCAATAAAATAAAGATAATCTGTTATTTATCATTGTTTGCTCTCACTAGCATTTCAAATACATTGATGACAATAATGTAAAAATGCTCAACAACAGTGGCTATTTCTGGCAAAAGTAAATGGAATACCATGGCTTGCTTTGCTTTCCATATATTTATTTATTTATTTATTTATTTATTTATTTATTATTTATTACTTAGAGTATTTATATACCGTTCCTCATTGAAAAAATTTCAGAGCAGTGTACAAGGTAAAATGAAAATAAAAACAGAATAAAACAGTTAAAACAAAATTTAAAAAGAAGCAAAACAACAACAACACAGAAATCCAAGGCTGCATGTTAAAGAAAGGCTTCTTGGAATAAGGGTGTGCACGGACCCCCCGCTCCGCTTCACTTCCAGATCCGCGATTTGCGGATCAGGCCGCTCCGCCCCGCCCCGCCTATGTCCACTCCGCTCCGCTCGGAGCTCATAGGCTTGCATTAAGCTAAAAAAGTATACAACTTTTTTTCTGTTAAAGTTAGAAACCTCAAGTTTGGCACCATGACATCTCATGGAGGTATACACATGCACGCCAAGACTCAAGGCAATCCCATCATCCCCTGATTTTTGGGGAATTTATGAAAACCGGGCACCCCATTCACACCCCTTTCCATAGCTCCGCCAATTTGCACGTTAAAAATCTCAAACTCGAAACCATGATAGCTTGTCCAGGGATACATATGCACGCCAAGACTCAAGGCAGTCCCATCATCCCCTGATTTTGGGGGAATTTATGAAAACCGGGCACCCCATTCATACCCCTTTCCATAGCTCTGTCAATTTGCATGTTAAAAATCTCAAACTCACCACCATGAAAGCTTATCCAGGGGTGCACATGCATGCCAAGAATCAAGGCAGTCCCATCATCCCCTGATTTTTGGGGAATTTATGAAAATCAGGCACCCCATTCACACCCCTTTCCATAGCTCCGTCAATTTGCACGTTAAAAATCTCAAACTCACCACCATGAAAGCTTATCCAGGGGTGCACACGCATGCCAAGACTCAAGGCAGTCACATCATCCCCTGATTTTTGGGGAATTTTTGAAAATCGGGCACCCCATTCACACCCCTTTCCATAGCTCTGTCAATTTGCACGTTAAAAATCTCAAACTCGCCACCATGATAGCTTGTCCAGGGATACATATGCATGCCAAGACTCAAGGCAGTCCCAGCGGCAGAGCCCGGTAAAGGGAGAGGAGGGGGGTTACTGGGCCCTGCCGCCGTCGCCGCCCATGCGGCGACGGCGGCAGAGCCCAGTAAGGGACCAAGGGAGAGGGGGGCCTTACCTGCCTCCATCCGTGGTCCGTCGCCATCTTCAATTGAGCCTGCGGTTCCACCAGGAAGTCTGGGCTGCAAGCAGCCCAGGCTTCCTGGTGGAACCGCGGGCTCAATTGAAGACGCCGACGGACCGCGGACGGAGGCAGGTAAGGGAGAGGAAGGCGGGGAGGGGGGTTGCCGGGCCCTGCCGCCGTCGCCGCATGGGCAACGGCGACAGCGGCAGGGCCTGGTAAACCCCACTTACCTTTCCGGCGGAGCTCCGGATCGAGGCGAAGGATTCGCCTTCACCTCGAACCTCTTCGCCACGCTCCGCCAGCCCCCCAATCCTCTTCGCCTCCGCCTTAAGGGCAGGCGAAGCCCCCCGTTCCGCTCCTGCTTCTCCGGTCCAATTAGAAGCGGAGCACATCCCTACTTGGAATAAAGATGTTTTCAGGAGGCGCCGAAAGGAGTACAAGGTTGGAGCCTGTCTGACCTCCAGAGGCAAGGAATTCCACAGGAGGGGCGCCACCACGCTGAAGGCTCTTCCCCTGGTGGATTCCAATCGGAGGATGGATCTAGGTGGAACCACCAGGAGCAGGCCCTCGGATGACCTCAGTGACCGGGCAGGTTGGTAAGGGAGAAGGCGCTCTCTCAGGTATCCTGGTCCCAAGTTGTTTAGGGCTTTGTACACAAGTACAAGAACCTTAAACCTGGCCCGGTAGCTAATAGGCAGCCAGTGCAGTTCCCTCAGCAGAGGAGTTACATGCTGGAAAGGGGCAGCTCCAGACAACAGCCGAGCTGCAGCATACTGCACTAGCTCCAGCTTCCGGAGCAGCTTCAAGGGCAGCCCCACATAGAGCGCATTGCAGTAATCCACTCTTGAGGTTACCAATGCCTGTACCACCGTGGTCAAGCTATCCCTGTCCAGGAGAGGCCGTAGTTGGCGAACCAACCGAAGATGGTAAAAGGCACTCCGAGCCGTGGCGGCTACTTGAGCCTCCAACGACAGAAATGGGTCTAAGAGTACCCCCAAACTACGAACCTGTTCTTTCAGAGGCAGAACAACCCCATCCAGAACAGGCAATGAGCCTGTCTCCCGGACTCGAGAACCACTCACCCACAGGGCTTCCGTCTTGCCAGGATTTAGTCTCCGTTTATTGGCCCTCATCCAGCCCATTACTGAGTCTAGGCACTGGTCCAGGACTTGCACAGCCTCACCTGATTCAGTTGTCACAGGGAGATAGAGCTGCGTGTCATCAGCGTATTGATGGCATTTAGCTCCAAATCCCCTAATGACCACTCCCAACGGCTTCATATAGATGTTAAATAACATTGGGGACAAGATGGTGCCCTGCGGCACTCCATAGCTCAATTGCCAGGAGGCCGAGGACTGGTCACCCAATGCTACTCTCTGAAAACGACCCCGTAGGTAGGACCGGAACCACTGTAAAACAGTGCCTCCGATGCCCATCCCGCAGAGTCGAGTCAGGAGGATACCATGGTCAATGGTATCAAAAGCCGCCGAGAGATCGAGCAGGATTAACAGGGTTGCATTCCCTTTGTCCCTCTCTTGATAAAGGTCATCCATCTGGGCGACCAAGGCTGATTCAGTCCCGTAACCAGATCGGAACCCAGACTGGAATGGATCTAGATAATCAGTATCCTCCAAGAGTGCCTGCAGTTGCTCTGCCACAACCCTCTCAAGTACCTTCCCTAAAAAAGGAGTGTTAGCAACTGGGCGGTAGTTGCCTAATACCATCGGGTCCAGGGTGGGCTTCTTCAGGAGTGGTCGCACTACTGCCTCCTTAAGGACAGCAGGGACCACCCCTTCCCAGAGAGAAGCATTTATCACCCCCTGGACCCACCCAGTCAGACCCCCTCGGCTTGCTTTTATAAGCCAGGAGGGACAGGGATCGAGAGGGCAAGTGGTCGGCCGCACTGCTGCAAGCACCTTGTCTACATCATCAGGCCGCAATAACTGGAACTGATCCCACAAAATTGGGCAGATGGTGGCATCGGACACCTCAACTGGAGCTGCACTAAAAACAACGTCAAGCTCGCTGCGGAGAGAAGCGATCTTGTCCTCAAAGTATGATGCAAAAAGGTCACAGTGGGTCCTTGACGGAGCCAGGGCCCCATTTGCTGGGGAGGATGTTAGCAGCCCCCAGACCACCCGGAAGAGCTCCGCTGGACGGCTACTCGAGGACGCAATGGAGGCAGCAAAATAAGCCTTCTTTGCTGCCCGCACTGCCACGCAATAGGCACGATTATGCGCTCTACAGCGTGCTCGGTCATCTTCGCTTCGAGTCTTGCGCCATTTGCGCTCCAGCCGACGTCCAGCCTGTTTCATTGACCGCAACTCCTTAGTATACCAAGGAGCAGAGCGGGCTCTACAGGACCGGAGAGGACACTCAAGTGCGATCAAGTTGATGGCCCTCCGCATCTCACCATTCCACAGTGAGGCTAGGGCCTCAGCTGGATCACCAGCTCTCTCCACTGGAAAATCCCCAAGAGCATTCAGAAATCCATTGGATTCCATCAGTCTCCTGGGGCGGACCATCTGAATGGGTCCCTCACCTTTGCAGGAGGGTAGTAACGCCGTGAGTTCAAATCTCACCAAGAAATGGTCTGACCATGACAATGGGGTTACTTGGACCCCCCAATCTTCAGACTACCCATCTCACAGCTTGGAACAAAAACCAAATCAAGGGTATGCCCTGCTTTATGTGTTGGGCCAATGACAAACTGAGACAGCCCAATGGTTGTCATGGAGGCCATAAAGTCCTGAGCCGGAGCCCCAGAGACAGCCTCAGCATGAAAGTTGAAGTCACCCAGAACCACCGTCCTGGGTTCCTCCAACACCACACTCGAGACTGCCTCCGCCAGCTCAGTCAGGGAGGATGCCGGGCAGCAGGGGGGGGCGGTATACCAGCAGCATCCCCAATCTGTCTCTCTGGCCCAACACCAGGCGCAAACCTTCAAGGCCTGCTCCAAGATGGAGTGGTTTCCTGGTGATAGAGATGGAAGTTCTATGAATCACGGCGACCCCCCCCACCCCATCCCTCCAATCTATGTTGGTGCTGCACTGAGTACCCAGATGGGCAGAGCTGAGTCAGATCAACCCCACCCAGCTCACCCACCCAAGTCTCAGTAATGCACGCCAGGTCAGCCCTCTCATCCAGGATTAAATCATGAATAAGAGAGGTCTTATTGCGGACCGACCTGGCATTAAAGAGCAGCACCACAAGGAAGGAGGGCTCAGTGGATGAGCTACCAGGTACATGAGAACTAGAGGAGGGGAGGGTAGAAGGGGAACAGTGTGAAGACACCTGAAACCCGTTCTACGCTGATGTTGCAACCCCTTCCTCCTGCCATGTCTCCTTCTGCCCCAAATCACTGGAATAGTGGCTCCCCCTCCATGTGTCCCTGCATCACGGCTTCCCAAAAACATCTTTACCTACACCACCTATGCACTCACTTACCATTCAAACCCACACTCAGTCATACAAACAACACAGTCACATTTCTCACTTGTGGTAACCAGCCACTGGTCACAGATGGACATCAGGCTACTACCAACTAAGCGATAAAGTGCTTTCCCCCGCCCCCACAATCTCCCTCTCTTAGTAACTGCTAATTCTACTACTACCTGATGTGTGGCCACACTCCTCCCCCTGGCTCTCACACAGGGGAGCCTCCTGCTTCAAGTACCACAGCCTCTCACTCTGGGCAGATGAAGCAGCTATAATTGGTGAAGCCCCCAACCTCTGCCTCAGGGTGGGGAGGACACAAGAAGTAATGATATCATTTCCCATGAGATCCCTGCTCTCACTCAGGGAAACTCTTCTCACACAACTGAGGTAATGGTTCAAAGAAGCAGCGAGTTGACAGCCCAGGGGAAGAGGGAGAAATAGAGAATCACCCTCACCCTCATGGCACCCCCTTTGGTGTCGCCCCCTTCGGGGACAGCCTGACCGGGGCAGCCCGCCGCCTCGTGGCAGGGCAGTTCTTATGGTCTTCAAGCCTCAAGGTCTCAACAGGCTTGGAGACAGCACTCTTCTGCCAATTGGTTGGAGAGAACCTTGGCAGTTGGCTCCACTCAGCAATCAATGGAACTGGGAGGTGGGCGGGGCAGTGGCACAAGCAGCAGGCTGCTGTGGATGGCAGAGCAGTCCTCTCCCCCAGTTCTCTTCTCTCACCAGCTCTGAAGTCTTCCCAGCCTCGTGGCAGGGCAGTTCTTATGGTCTTCAAGCCTCAAGGTCTCAACAGGCATATAGCATATAGCAGGAATCCCTCTGTGTAACACATCTGTGAAGTACTTACCTTTCTTCACCACTAATCACCTTCAAGGATTTTAAAATGGTTCTTGAGATTCTGCGGCATGAAATGCCACCCGCTGTTAAAAAAAAAAAAAAAAAGAAGCCTTTTGTAATGGTGAATTTGTATTCAGTGGGTTGCCAGAAGTCTTTTCTTGGTCATTCCCACAAGTCAGCCTCCATCAACACAGGGATAAAATTATAGGTGCTATTTTTGGACTCTTAACTGCTAAGCGAAGTGTTATGTTTGGGAGAGATGCTCATTTTATCATTATTTTGCCAGTGTTTTAACAAAAGAGGTGGGAGACGAACCTGTGAAAACTGTGTAAAGGGGATGGACTGTAGATCTCTGTATAAAGGACTTTCTGGCGATTCAGGCAGGTGTCAATGGAAGCAGGCCACCCCCATGTGTCAGTTCAGCACTTCAAACCCTAAGGATCAGGTTGCTAAATCAGTGATCTGCTCCCCTTTCCTCAAGTTGTCAATTGGTAATTTGACAGCTGTCAGTATCAAGTGTGCACAGATTAGCCAATCACAGTAACTAGGAATGAAGGGAGTGGGGGATTGGCAAATTATTTGACAAGTTGGCCCTGATGGGCTAATGAAGTAATGCAGATAGGATGAAACTAACAAGGATATTGACATCGAGAAGATGGGAATAATATGCCTTTGTGGGGCTACATAGTAGACACAGGCATACCTGTAGTCAGGCACAGTTGTGCAAAATGAAACTATTATGACAAAATTTGCACACATTTCAAGGCATGCCAGTTTTTAAAGAAATAAAATTGTGCAAATTGCAATTTGCACAAATGGCAGAAACTAGAAAAAAAATCCAAATTGTCACCATTAACCCCCAACCCCGAAAATCCATTTAGGAATGAGTTGGCACCAGCAGAAGGAAGCAGAACAAAAACTGTAGGGCTGAACTGGGGAAAAATCCGTCAAGTTTCATCCCAACCTCCCACAAACAGAATCCTCTGCCATTCCTACATTCAGTTTTTTTTATTAACCTGGGAGGTGCAGACTGGGGCATCAGAATTCACACAGCGCACCCCTGCTTCAGGCACTTTTGGATCCCTTCCAACCAGTTTTCTAGCATGGTTTTGGCACTGAAACAGCTCTTCATCATCCTTTTATTCACCTCAGGACTTTTAGTTTCCAAGCTTGTTTTAAATGGGCTTTTTATTCTTTTTATTCTGCTCCTGTTTTATTTTTATGTGACTGATTTTTGTTCTTTTGCTATTTAAAATTAATGTTAGCTGCTCTGAGAGACTCTGTCTGAAGAGGACAATATTCCGTTCCCTAAACAAAATAAATATAATGATCCATCTGCCTGGCACTAAAAAGAGCATGCTCAGTAATGTTTGTGTCCTCTCCCACCCACCCCCACACACTCTTGGGGAAAGGGATGGACACAGACATTGAAATTTAATACTGTCTAGAGGAATTCTGATTGGCAAAAGATTCCACAGAACTTCTGAGGTGGTGAAGATGGAGAAGTGGCTACTAATGAAATTCTTCATGTGGGCTAGAAGGGAAAATAACTAGATTCCAATTCTATCCACCCTTTAACTCAGACTGTATCACTTTACACTGTTGGCAGGGTTATCCATGATTGAATATTTCTCTCTTTTTAAAAATAATAATATAATCAAAGCACGTAGAAATCTAGCAAGACACTGAGAGAAAAGTACTAGCTTAGTCTTCTCCCTGCCATTTTAACTGTTATGTGTAGGAATAGTGTGTGTGTGACAGAAAGAGAGAGGGTGGGGGAGAGAGGGAGAGGAGGGCTTTAGTAATGTGAATCTCCACTTGCAGTCTGAAGTGGTACAGCCTAGGCATAGTTTTACTACTTTAGTGAAAATCAGCCTAGAAAATTCACGTATTTAAGATCTGGTGTGGTGTGGATGAAATGCATGGGGGACAGCCTTCCTAATGAGCAGTTATATTTCAGACACCACAAACCTAGCATCATCATCATCATCATCATCATCATCATCATAATGATGATGTTGTTGTTAACATAAGGGGATTCATATGAACCCCCTTACATGTTGTGGGATCATGACAGCTAGCACCACTCTCCCACTGCTTTGCCTTCAAGCCATGTCTCTGACCTCATATCCAGTGTCTGTGTGAAGAGGCTGTATATGGAATAGATTCCTGCGCCCCTTCTTAGAGTCAGAAGACCTAAAGACGGTTGTGCTCGCACTGGTAACCTCAAGGCTTGACTTCTGCAATGCGCTCTACATAGGGCTACCATTGTACCTAGTTCGGAAACTGCAACTAATTCAAAATTTGGCATCCAGGTTGGTCACCAGTACACCTAGGGGTGAGCATATTACCCCAACATTAAAATCACTCCACTGGCTGCCAATTAGTTTCTGGGAACAGTACAGTCATTACCTTTAAAACCCTAAATGGTTTGGGTCCAGGTTACCTGTGGGATCGCCTTCTCCCATACAGTCCGCCCCGCACACTCAGGTCTTCTGGGGTGAACTTACTTCAGTCAGCTAAAACTAGGCTGACATCAGTTTCCCAGAGGACCTTTTCTTCTGTTGCCCCCGGATTGTGGAATGGCCTGCCGGAGGAAATTCATAAAATTAACTCCCTGTGTGATTTTAAGGCAGCTTTAAAGACTAGCCTTTTCCAACAGGCCTATCCAGATCAATGTAAAATCAAGAATTTTTAAGATGTATTGATTCCTGTACTAATGTTGTTCCTCGCCTTGATTCAAAGGGAGAGGCGGGTAAGAAATAAATAAAATTATTATTATTATTATTATTATTATTATTATTATTATTATTATTATTATTGATCCATTGTATGGGTGCAGTGGCAGTGGGGCCAGGGCTGGTTGGTGCAATCTATACCCACACACACACACATATTCTTTGACGGCATGAGGGGATTCATCTAGAAACCACCACCCCATGACCTGAATAGTAAGTTGTTACAATTAAGGGTGGAGGACCAGCCAATTTTTGGTTCATGCCACTCTTGCATGTGTCAATAGTTTGTTTGTCCCACTTCCATATCAATTTGCAAAATTTAAAAACACATTCAAATCCATATTTAAATCCATACTTCTAAGCATAGTTTCCCTCAAAATGTATTTCTAAATATATGTTGGTGCGTTCGATTTTTTGTTGTTGATTTTTTTAGCTGAGAGCTGCATCAGAACCTTCCAGAAGTGCAAAGACTGGTAGATAACTAAATTGCAATCTGCACATTAGTCTGGGGAGGTACAGATTATATTAGTTCATATTCAAATTTGCTAAGATTGGCTTCCTCAAGCAACCCTAGTTATGATGGGGTTGCAATTCACATTTTGAATGTCAAAGTGAGTTTGCCTCACACAGAATGCTGTAGCCAAGTGGCTCCGTTGATCGCTTTGTGCTAATAGAATTGCACATATTTTAGGAATATGAAGTAAATCAACAAAAGGATTATAGGCAAAAATCTCATTTATATTCCAGCAAATACAAAAACCTAATAACTGTAAGGTGTGTCTATATAAAAACTTTTAACGGGTTGATATTGTACCTGATACTGTTCAATTGGGAAATCTGATCTTGGAAGGTTTTGCTTAAAATAATAAAGGCTTATCTCCCTATGTTTTTCCATTGCCAATGAACTTTATATAAATATTGAATTAATGCATTCTTTATAGTCATACATATTGAACACATAAATAGTGTTCCATGGACAGTGTCTAATAACAGGAAAGTGTTTGGCTATGAACAGCAATAAAATATGGATTTTCCATTGGATTCTTCTCAGTAGGACAGAGACAAAGACATTTGGACAATCTTATATCAGATTATTATTTCAGGTGGAGTGGCAAACTTATTTTAAGGATGATTTATAGTTGAAAATGTCCGTGTTTGAGTTAAATACACTATAGTGTTTTATTTATTTTAATTTGAAAAGTACCATAATATATTCTTTGCAGTGGTTTTGTTCGGTTTTGCTTTTAAATGGAGCATTTGAAAGTTACTGGCTGAGCTGCTCCAGTACAATGAAATGGTCATGAATATTCTAATAACTGAGGAAATGAAGTTGTTCACAACAGTAATGTTTGCAAAGTAGTTGTCTTCTGTAAGAAAAGTAAGAGGGTCTGGGGAAATCCTCATCTATGCCTATCGGGTGAGCATAAACTGTGTGGGCAGGTAAAGAAACGGACAGGACCAGGAAGCTGAGTATAAAATGCTTTGCGAACGGAGAAGGAAGTTACAGAAATAAACACTCAGACAACAGAGTATGGAATTAAATAGGGCCTCTTTATTTACGCATGGAGATTCTCCCCTCCATGGATCTGTGTGTGACCATGCGGGAATTAATCTTAAATCTTCAGCCAACTAGCCTGACCCCAGGGCGACCCACTCTGCTGAAACAGGGGGTTGGATAATCCGGCCCCCTTTTTCCCACCACACTTGTGTGTTTGGAGAGACCAACCTGCATCATCTCCACTCGGGCTGCACAGGCGAGTAGATGAGACAGGAAGGTCCCCAAAGGCAAACCATATCCTGACACGTGAGCTGCACAGTCCGTGAGGAGCAGGCCTCTGGCTTGCCAGTCACCATAAAGGTGCCCGAGTGCTCACCGTCCCTATCCTGTCTACCCAAATTCCTGCACAACCCTGCCATTATAATCCACCTAGTTAACCTCCAAATCTAATAATCAGCTCCAGTATAGAGTAGGCGAAAACCTGCACATTCCTAAATGGCAGGGAAAATTCCTACTTGGCCCCTTCTGCAAAGAAGACGACTGGTTATTCCGACACTGGTTTATTGGGAGCAAGGGTGGGACCGAAAACTAAAGAGGCCAAGTGCCTCATGGGGGCAAGCCTTCAAAGCCTCGGCTCTGCCCCCACCTCACGAGGCAGCACACGCGCTGCTTGATCAGCGTTTCTTTCTGCCTCCTTCCCGCCCGCAAAAAGCCGTCTGCCGCCCAAGCCATTCCTGCTGGGCGGAGAACGGGCTTCTGGAAGCAGGGAAGCTAAAGAGCAAAGGGCCGACAATATGGCACTGAAAGAAGGCACTGAAGAAGACAGTGGAGTGAGTTACAAAAACCTGAGAAGTTAGGCAGAAGCCACAGAACCATGAGAAAAGGAAAAGTGGAAAAGCCGAGGTGCTCAGAAAGGGGAAACTTCCATGACAAGCTTAAAAACAGAAGAAGGCTGTATATTGTTGGCAGGCATAGTGGGTGGGACAGAAATGTTGAGTAATCACATTTTTTTTAGAATCAGGATGATGAAAGGAGCCAGGATACCATAGACAGTGGACTAAGAAACAAAATCAGGGACCTGTGTTCTAGACATGGAAGAGTGTCTGAGATATGGAACCAAAGAAAGTGGTCTGTGACAGATTTTTATACTGGCTCTAGGGTTCTGTGCGCTTTTGGATGGAAAAAATAAATAAGAATAATGTTTTTTAAGCACATTATTTGGTGTACACACTATATAGGATCTAAAGCTGATGGCAAACAGCCTCTCAAAATTCTCCACCCTATTTGTGTGTAGAGAAATTAGGGGGAGGGGCAATTTCACCAACTTTCTCCAGGGGGAGGAGAAATTCTCTCACAGATAGGCATCACCATTAGCAAGGGGTGTAGAACAGCTTCTTCTCTTTTTTCTCCCTAAGGGTTTATTGTTATTTTTTTGCACTGTCACAGCAAGTGGTAACATCATCAACTGTGTTGGCAGCCTGGCCCCCATTTTGCAATTTTCCACAATGTGCCATATAACTGACATCACTCCAGGGCATTGAGGAGAGAAAATGCAGCCACCTCAAAAAATAATGATGAAGAAGACGTGGAGAAAATTCTGAAAAGTGTCCTTTTATTTCTAAGGGCAGGGAAAGAAAAGATAAAACCAGGAATTTCCTGAAGTTTTCTTTCCTCATGAAGGGGTTTTCCATTTTTCTGCCTCATTCTCAGGGCATTTTATGATTTATTTTGAATGTGTGTTGACCTTACCTAATCACTGTGAAGTGACTGAGGGTACTGTCTCTCTCTATATATATTTTCGTTCTATTACACATCTCAACATTGTTCTACAATCTCCCAGGCTGCCTGCACTTCCTGATCTGAAAAGGCCCTATGAGAGGAATCAATTCATGATGTCTTCCCTTGGGTGGGAAGTGCAGTAAGCCAAGGAGGCTACATGCTGTCAGAGATATGCTTGTACGATGAAAGACAGGACACTCTCACATACTCCTTAGTCATCCCATAAATACGGTAAGCACAAGAACACTGAAGCAAGCCGATGAGAATTTCTCTGAAATTTTTTCTCCTTTGAATTTATTTTTGAAAGCAATTTCTTTTCTATCAAATTGAATGAGAAAGGCTGAACAGGACAAACTTTCAGCATAGCATTATATCTAATACTCTAACAATTGTGCAGGTGTAGTTTCCCCCAGTCACTGGCATGTGATGCTTCAGTGGTGCTGTTAGATTGAGTAGCACATCCATGCTAGCCCAGGTTTGTGTGATCAGTCATCATGGAAGCCCGCTTCCCGCCCAGCTGGAACAGCTTGGGGGGGGGGCTTTTGCGGGTAGGAAAAGGGAGGAAGAAAGACGCTGCACATGCAACGGCACATGGGCAGCATAAGGTGTGGGTGGGGCAGAACCTATAAAGGCCTGCCTTGCCGAAGCTCAGCCTCTTTCAAGAGGCACCAGTTTATCCCAAGCTCTCGTGTCTTTGTCTTTATTCCATGCTTCCTTCTCCACTCACAATGGTTGAACATTGTACAAGTCTTCCGCTGTAGACTGAAGCAAAGTATGAGAGGAGTGACACACTTCACCCTATTTAAATTGTATCACTAAAGCCCTGTTAGCAGTGTGCATTGGATCTGTAACCCTATTAAATGTAGGGCAGATTTATAGCATGGGAACACTACAAAACAGTAACATTTTACATTAATCAATCCTTCTCATATCTTTTATAGTACAGGTTTCTAAAACGGATAAGTTTAGTTGGCAATATGTGGGAAGCACATTCTGGTTATGACAAGCAAGTAGTATCTATTCTCTCTAACAGGAAATTTGTCTCTTACATGACCAATAATTAACCAAACCTGAAAAAATGTTTGTTTCTGACATCGGAGTATCTAGCATTCTAATTGTGTGTAGCCTTAGAGGGCCTGGCATGTCACACTAGGATTTCACTTGTTTATCTAATACACATTTTAAATTAAAAAGACTTCTGGATAAAAATATTTGCACATTCTTTTGAAACACATTTTACACCCTTGACAAGATCTCTCTCTCTCTCTCTCTCTCTCTCTCTCTCTCTCTCTCTCTGTGTGTGTGTCTCTCTGTTAAATAAAACATGAAAGCTTAATGTGGTGCAACAATTGTATGCACATATTCCATTGAGTATTTCATCATGTGCTTGAAAGCTGTAGAAAATGCAGTATTGATTTTGAACAATGTGTTTCATTTGGTTATTACTTGAAGTTTGCCAATATAAGGGATTGTATCCAGAGATGTGTTTTACTATCTAAAGTAATTTAGCTAGTGACAAAAAAAGGAATAAATAAAAATGAAAAGAAATCACACTTTTTTCAGTCCTTTATTACTTCAAATGACTTAAGTAACATAAATATTTTTTATTCTTATAGCATCTCAAATAATGATAACTTGCAAGGTATCATTATTGAGATGCTATAAGAATAAAAAAAATATTTAACTTTAGATAATCTAGCCATAGGTGCTTTCTATTTGGTGATAAATAGTTGGAGAACACAAAACAGAAATGCTCCTTCCGACATTACATCAAGGGTTTGGATGACACTGCAGCATCTGTCTATCTGTCTATTATTTATTTATTTATTTATTATATTTTATACCGCCCAATAGCCGAAGCTCTCTGGGCGGTTCACAAAAATTAAAACCATAATAAAACAACCAACAGGTTAAAAGCACAAATACAAACTACAGTATAAAAAGCACAACCAGGATAAAACCACGCCAGTCCAGTAACGTCAGAAGTTTGAGGATTACCTGTTAGGCACGGTCTCTCCTCAGACTGGTATTAGTTGATTGATTACCTTCTGCTACACTATGTATATACCTTGGCTCATTTCCTTAAGCTACCTTTAGCTGTTTGCTTTTCAGGTACCCTTCTGTTGAGTACTTCTAGGATTCTGGCACATTTTGATTTAAATGATGTAAATTCATATGTGAGATGAATGGATGGACAGATGGACTGTTCTTCCCTTTGAGCAAGAAGTTGACTGGATATTCTTCTGATCTATTCCAGCTCTGCAGGCTGGTTCACATAGTAGCATGATTACTATATACACAAAGACTCCCAGAATATGCAAATAGACTCCACTGGAAAGCACTGAGTTTGCGAGTCTAGGAGGCGAGAAAATAAAGAGTTGACAGAACTGTATGGATTGAAAATTGGGCCACGTTTATTGAAATAGATCTACGAAAGGGGATTTCTGGGTGGCTGTGCCTCTCTGCTGGCATTAGCCAGGCAATGTAATTGGGTGAAACATTCTTTGCCTGCTGGATGTTGCTTTTAGAATTGGCACCCCTAAGGTCTTCCCCATTTGGGGGAAGGGGGACATCCCCTGTCACATCCCCAAAGACCGCAAAACTCCAGGTGTGCCAGATGAGATGGCCCCACAGGCAATCCTTGTCCTCCAACTGGGGCTGCAAAACCCTCAGCAGGAGGCCTGTAGGCATCACTTCTCATTAGGGAAGGGAGAACTTACGGGGGGGGGGGCTCACCCCATGAGTTTGCCAAGCCCTGCTCAGCTGGCAGTGGGCGGGTGGGGGGGAGAGGGAAACACAATTTCACCAAGGCTGGGGAAATTGTATATTTTCTCCCTCCAGTCTGGCATTAACATGGCTGGGGGAATTGCACACTTTTCAGAGGCCACAGAGAGTGCTCTTTGCCTCCCTCCCATGCACCAACCAGGGCCTTAAAGGACATATTAATGCAAGATTTTAAGAGGGCAATTAAGGCCATAATTGGTGCAGGGTGCGTGGGTGGGAGGCCCCAGAAAGTGCTCTTATCCGCGTGCTCATCCCAGCCAGCTCCCAAGAACAGGGCTAGCCGAGCAGGCCTCAGTGATCTCACAGGGCAACCCCCCTAGGAGTTCCCCAGTCCCTAGTGTCTAGGGTGACCATATTTGGGAAACCAAAAAAGAGGACACCTAGTGTGTGGGGGGGAAGCAGCTTTCTGAGTCCTGCAGAAAGTACGTTATTCCCCCGCCACCTTAAAGAACCCGATTGGAGTGGAGGAGGGGAAAAGTTTTCATTCTGCACCACCACCATCCACTCCAATTGGGGCCTTTTCTATAGCGTCCACGAATGACCCACTTTCCCCTTTAAGACCTCAATTGGAGCTCAGGGTGGGAGAATGATGTGCCTCAAGAAAGCATGTCATTCCCTCCTGCCATGCTAAAGGCAGCCTTAAAGGGAAAGGTGTGTCATTCCAGGACATTATTGAAAATTATAGAAAATCCCCCCTGACACCATGGAAAGAACAAAAACCAGGACAAATCCGGGGAAATCCTGACAGTTGGTCACCCTACTAGTGTCAAGTGATGCCTGAGGACCTCTTGCTGATGTCTAGTTAACTCCCCCACACTGCATACAAGCAGGGTGGGAGGGATCCATGCTTAGAAGAGGCCGATAGGAGGGCTCCACATTCCAATAACATCCTGCAAAACTCCTCTTCCTCCAGCCAATGGTGCCACCAAGCTCCACCAATGCTCGTTCTTGCCTGCTGCACATCTCCTCATCCCCCCCTTTGCAGTCTGGCAAGGCGAACTCAGGATAGGGCATTTAGCGGGATGTGAAGTTTGGTCTGTGGTGCTTCATCCACTCACTTTAAAGGTCCACAATGTTGGAGTCATCATACAATGACTATGGAACTAGTTCTAAGGTTCTATGAGGTGTTTTAGGCCTGAGGGACTGAGCGTGGGAAGACACCCTATTACTCATTCATACAAGCTTTTGCATGTTTTTCAGATACGTATGAGCTATGAAGTCACCCTATTCTTTTATATTCTGAGATGCGAAGGAGCTGTAAAATCTAAGAAAGAGAGATAATATTTTAAGCTATTTAAAATTGCCGAAAATTGTTGATTGGCAAGGATGGTTTCTACAGTTTCAGTTACTTCTTCGTAATTGTAAAAGCCTGTTCATCATATCTACTAAAGACAGTGCTACCCCATGAATTACCATTCACTTAAAGTGGCTTTTTGAGGCAGAATCCATAACTATTATTAACTGTCCCTTTTTTCCCCTTTCAGAATGAGACTCTCACCTACCAATCATTCAGCTTCTTTTTCCCCCCAGTTGATAGTGTGTATAAAATCTTAGGCCATCAAAGAAGTGATTGGCAAATGTGTACCTTGCTTTCAAGTTGGCTATTGAGGACATAATTCCTAGCTCTTTCCAAGGGATATGGTGACATTTTCGGCTATTAAATATTCTCCATCTATTTTAAGGATGACATTGCCCAAAAAGGATTACCAGTTCTGAGAAAATTCTTGGCTCCTTCCCCCCCTTCCTTTAGGGTTTATGGGCTGCAATTGCCCAGACATTTTCGATCTGAATAACAAATATAAGAATCTGATCATGGTTGCAGTAAAGTCATGAAATACTTCCTTTAAAGAACTTTCTCATTGATTTTTCTTTTCCTCCCTTTTTCTTTCTCAGCAGATTCAAATACATTTTTTCTACTACCTTGTTATTTATTTATTTTTCACTGAGACTTCTAGAGATGTGATAGCAGGAGATACAAGCACATGTTTTAATTAGAAGTGAGCTGAAACTACTTACAGGATTTCATTAACAGTTTTTGGCAGAGGTTAAAACAAACAAACAAAAAACAAACCCAAACCCTTCCCTTTCCAGCAGCTTTTTAATACTATTTCCAAAAATCAAAACTTTGAACTTAGTTCATTAGACCAGGAGCGGATCTACACTAGTGCTTATTACAGTATTACCTGCCACTTGTGATGTTTTAATGGGGCACACTCCAGTAATGTAATGTTACATACTTTTAGCTTTACCTAAAATTCAATCATCAGAGCAGGACACAGTTGTATTGCTATAGATTCAACAAGGAGGTTAGGCTGAGAGTCACTGAGCAGCTTTTGTTTCTCTGTTTGGTCTAGCTGGGGGAGATTTGATGAATCGTGATTGTCAGCCAATCACTTTCAAGGGGTCATGGAAATAACCACGCCCCCTTGAAAGCGATTGGCTGACAATCGACAATTCAAAAGTCAGTCAGATTCAACAAGTAGGTTAGGCTGAGAGTCTCTGAGCAGTCAGATTCAACAATTACAACGTAAGGGGACACATATGAACACTTGCAACGGTATTTAAATGTAACAACAGAAGAAATATAACGAAACAAGGAAGGAGAATACGACGATAAAATGTAAGAAACATAGCGTCTTGTGACCCAATAAGTTATGGCAAACGTTCCTTAACGTTATAAACCATTTGTGTAGATCCCACCTAGGATGAATGTGAATAGTGAAAATGTAGCTTGAGATAGAAATAGAGAAGTGCTAAAAGCAAATTCTCTGATGAATGTACAGTCTTACTGATACTGGTTTAAATTTACTTTCATTTTCAACTTTTGCCTTAGCTGATCCTCCAAATTGGCCTGTAGCTGAAATTCAGTTGAGATGTGAACTCTTCTAATGACACATTTTACAACTCTTTTAGCTTCTATCAAATTGGCTACAGATATCACCTCAGTAGAACCCTAAAATGGCTAAGATATTTCAACATTAGCTAGCAAATCAAAATGCAGTATACATATACCCTGATTACTAGAAATGACTGAACATGAGACATTTTACATCCACTTGTCAAAATTTGGTATATGATGGCCTTAGAAGAATAGACGATCATTTCAGTACTGAACACATGCAATGACCTATGGGACAAAATGATAGGGTGCAGGGGGTATTTCAAGCAGCAAACAGAATCTTGTATCTATATTCACCAAATACATGCAAAAATAACTAGTTTTCACACAATATAAACACTTAGGACTGGCTGATTGACTCAAGGAAATAATCAAGGAACATTTACACCAACCAGAAATCTGAAATTTGGAATATATAGTACACAAGATATAATTCTGTTACCACACAATTATATAGTAATTGTGTACAGTACACAAAACCTAATTACTATAAAATTTGAAAGTCAAATATTTGTACAACTCTCCCTCTCTTTCTCTCTCTCTCTCCCGCCTCCCTTGAAATGGGATACATTGAAATTAGATTTTTAAAAGTTGAAAATTGGTACTTATAGTACTTATAAATTATAGTACATTCCATAATTTCTATAAAAGCCAGAGGTATTGTGTGTTTTTAACAACTAATTGTCAAAACAGGAGATGATTTTTTACTTTTTGTAGTCACACCAGTTTACAGAGCAAAGGCACACCCACATCGGACAAAAATATTGTGCTATGGGAAAGGATGTTGCTCCTTCACGTAGTTCAACTAGCTTGAAGAAGGAGACTTTTCTGGAGAAGCCATATCTATGCTTGGGGCAAGCTGTATTTGTTGAAAATGAACCCTCTGAGAAAAGTTAGTCTCATTGAAAACTCTGTTGGATTTCTTTGAAATGCGTCAAATATTTTGCATGAATAAGAATCTCCAAATTTTCTTCAGTTTTCACTTTAGGTGAAATACAGTGAAAACTTAGAGATGGTGGAACCCCCTCCTGAAAAAATTAACTAGTTTTATTTCCTCAAAATTTATCAAAGGTTTTGTCTGAAGAGGAACATCAAACTCCCTTCAATTTCTGCCTAGGGCAATATTTCAGTGGCAACTTTGAAAGAATTTAAAGAAGCCATTATTTCAAAGCCAGTCCCATACAGAGGTCTGGTTTATGCTTCCTGAGAGGGACAGGCTGTTCTCCCTCACAGGATTAGAAACCTTAACTCCAGCATTAAGCCTCTCTCTTCTCAAAAAATAGATAAAACAAAGGTTACTTTCATATCAAAGCTTATATTTACTAAGGGCCTGTTCAGAAGACACCTTAAACCACTGTGGTTAAAGCTTTTTTTGTTAACAAAAAAGTGTTAACCACCATCTGAAGAGGGCCTTGATGTCTTAGGAACAGAAGTCAGCAAAGAAGTGTCTTCAGTTCTTTTCACTTTGGTTCAATGGTAAAAAACAACAACCCTGTAAGATAAAAGTAAATGCTGGAAAAAGGGCAAGCACATTCAATGATTTGGGGCACAATCCTTTGAATGTTTAAACAGAAAAAAAGAAAAGTCCTACAATTCACAGCAATCCTCCGCCAGGACTTCTGTTTCTATCTAAACATTCATAGAATTGTGCCTTTATGTGAGAACAGGAGACCTCTTAGGAAAGGCACATATTATTATGGAAGTTCTTCTCTTTCCTAGAATTCTGTTGAACTCATAGCCTTTTCTTTTAGTATTGGATCATGATATTTTCAGATAAGACAAAATACTGAAATATTTTGGGTGATGTTTGCCCTGTCCTGGACAGGGTTGCACTCTCCCTAAAGGATTAAGTCCGTAGTTTGGGGGTGCTCTTGGATCCAGAACTGTCATTTGAGGCACAGGTGAACTCAGTGGCAAAGAGCACCTTTTATCAGCTTAGGTTGATATACCAACTGCGCCCTTATCTGGACAGAGATAGCCTAGCTACAGTTATCGATGCTCTGATAACCTCTCGTTTGGATTACTGCAATGCGTTATACGTGGGGCTGCCTTTGAAAATAGTCCGGAAGCTTCAGCGGGTACAAAACAGGGCAACCCGTTTACTAACGGGGACTGGCCCGCGAGATCATATTACACGAGTCCTTTTACAACTTCATTGGCTGCCAGTCCAGGTCCGGGCCCGATTCAAAGTGCTGGTATTGACATTCAAAGCCCTAAATGGTTTGGGGCCAGGTTATTTGAAGGAACGCCTCCTCCCATATGTACCTGCCCGGACCTTAGGATCATCTACAGGAGCCCTTCTCCGTGAGCCCCTGCCGAAGGAGGGCTTTCTCCGCTGTGGCACCCCGGTTGTGGAATGAGCTCCCCAGAGAGGTCCTCCTGGCGCCTATACTGTACTCCTTTCGTTGCCAGCTGAAGACCTTTTTATTCTCCCAGTATTTTAACACTTAATTTTAACTTAAATTTAAATTTTACTGTTTTAACTCTGTATTTTAATTTTATATCAATTTTGCTACATGGTTTTTATCCTGGTTGTGCTTTTTATATTGTATTGTGTATTTGTGCTTTTAACCTGTTGATTGTTTTACTATGATTTTAATTTTTGTGAACCACCCAGAGAGCTTTGGCTATTGGGCGGTATAGAAATGTAATAAATAAATAAATAAATAAATAAATATTCTTCTTAGAACAGTGCGATATGGCTGCAAGAAAGGCAAATGCTATTTTGGGTTGCATTAATAGTAGGGGTGTGCCCGGACCCCCCGCTCCGCCCCGTGGGCCGATCTGAAAATTTCGGATTGGCCTGCTCCGTTCCGCGCCGCTCCGCCCATACTCCGCTCCTCTTCGCCGCGGAGCTCCGGCTCCGAATTGGAGCTCCGCAGTGGAGGGGAGTGGTGCCAGGTAAGGCCGGGAGAGGAGGGTGGGGGGGGGTTTACTGGGCCCTGCCGCTGTCACTGCCCATGCGGCGATGGCGGCAGAGCCCGGTAAGGGACCAAGAGGGAGGGGGTCCTTACCTGCCTCCGTCCGCGGTCCATCGGCTTCTTCAATTGAGCACTTGCGGCCCAGACTTCCTGGTTGAACCGCAGGCTCAATTGAAGAAGCCGACGGACCGCGGACGGAGGCAGGTAAGGGAGAGGAGGGCGGGGGGGGGGTTACCGGGACCTGCCACTGTCGCCGCATGGGCGACAGCGACAGCGGCAGGGCCCGGTAAACCCCACTTACCTTTCCGGCAGAGCTCCGGATCGAGGCGAAGGATCTGCCTTCACCTCAATCCTCTTCACCATGCTCTGCCGGCCCCCCAATCCTCTTCGCCTCCGCCTTAAGGGGAGGTGAAGCACCCCGCTCCGCTTCTAATTCGCCGGTCCGATTAGAAGCGGAGCACATCCCTAATTAATAGAAGTATAGCTTCCAAATCACATGAGGTACTGGTTCCTCTCTATTCGGCCCTGGTTAGGCCTCATCTAGAGTATTGCGCCCAGTTCTGGGCTCCACAATTCAAGAAGGACGCAGACAAGCTGGAGTGTGTTCAGAGGAGGGCAACCAGGATGATCAGGGGTCTGGAAACAAAGCCCTATGAAGAGAGACTGAAAGAACTGGGCCTGTTTAGCCTGGAGAAGAGAAGATTGAGGGGAGACATGATAGCACTCTTCAAATACTTAAAAGGTTGTCATACAGAGGAGGGCCAGGATCTCTTCTCGATCCTCCCAGAGTGCAGGACACGGAATAACAGGCTCAAGTTAAAGGAAGCCAGATTCCAGCTGGACATCAGGAAAAACTTCCTGACTGTTAGAGCAGTATGACAATGGAATCACTTACCTAGGGAGGTTGTGGGCTCCCCCACACTAGAGGCCTTCAAGAGGCAGCTGGACAACCATCTGTCAGGGATGCTTTAGGGTGGATTCCTGCATTGAGCAGGGGGTTGGACTCAATGGCCTTGTAGGCCCCTTCCAACTCTGCTATTCTATGATTCTATGATAAGGAGGGCAACACAAATGTAGGGCTGGTGTTAGAATACAGTGAGCAGTTTTTTGCTTTGATAGTTACAAATTCTAGTGCTACTGTTTGAAAGTAGCACTGTACTTCTATGTACATTGTCTGATGGATCTAGACCTTCAGAGTAGCTAATTAATTCTACTGGGTTTGATAGGAATTAAAGCGCAACTACTTGTAGATGAATTGAACTGTATTCAATCATGGATTTTCCACCACTACTACCTCCCATGGTATAATGTAGGAAAATATTTACCACTTAATTCTTATGATTGTATAAAGTGGCCCTTGATATGTTGTTTCATTTCTGTGGCTCTACAGATAGTTTGTGCAACATGGAGCATAGGTTTTATTAAAAAGAAAAGAGAAGGAAGCTGAGGACACAAATATGTGAGCTGTAAAACTGTAATCACACCTGATTAGTTAGCTGAGCGCCAGCTACTTTACATGGTAACTACCGTGTAATGGGAGAGCAATTATGTGATTAGTTTTCCCTTCTAAGCTAAAGAGTTACCAAGAGATCTAAAAGTGCAGTTTATGTGGTAATTGTTCTTGGAGATTTTCAGCTTACTTCATATATCATCACCAAAATGATACTAATTACATTACCATCTAGTTCTTCTGGGGTGAGATGAATGATATTTATCATTATAAATTGTTTTGTTTCCTAAACATGGTCTGCATGTTTTGTGCATTTTCATTTTACAGTTTCCTTTCAAGGGTTTAATTGGTGGGAAGTGGGAAATGGGGGCACAGTGCTCACTGGAAAATGTTAAAAGGCTGAGTAGACCCAGGGTGTCTCTTTTCCCTGGGAACTCCTAGGTTATGGCTCCTCCTTTCGTACATGGTCCCAGTAGAGAATGAGCTACTTCTTTATGCTGCAGATTGGGTGGGAAAAGAGCAATTGTGTGAATTAAGCAATTGTTCATGTACAGAGCACCTTCTCCAACTACTTGCATGTTTCTGTGAATGTGTTTGTGTGTCTATGTACATGCTTGAGTGCGTTGAAGTGACCTATGTTGAGTTCACATAAAAAGAGAATTTGCTGGTGTTAAATATCACTCCACAGAAACACCCTTCTTCATCCTGCTGGGAGGCTGATGTAGTAAAAGAGAAAAGCCTCTTCTGTGATGTGCGTTTGACCAATCAGGGTCGCCTATTCTACTAGGTCGCATGTGGAAACTTGAGGAAACAAAGAACATTCTTGAGCTGTCACTATAGGAACAAGGGAGACATTCTTAAGAGGGGGGCTACTATGAGAACCATGTCCAAATTTGCCATCTTTCAAGGCTAAGAGATAGAGACAGCATGATTAACAGCAACAGAAATCATCATACAGAAACATGACAAAAATCATAACAGAACTGCTGAGATGTACAATTTACAACACTGGCACTATGACTGCAGGGGTGGGCAACTTGTGGCCTGCAGCCTGCATGTGCCTTCCACTGCTCCGTGATGCACCCCAAAATTGTAAAAGTTAAAATCAAAACAACATGCCATCAGGAATGACATTTTGAAGTCTTTTTGACTGTTGTAGTGCCCTGTATCTACCGCAGAGCACCAGATAACTCTGTAGCCACTCTAGATGCCATTTTATTTATTTATTTTAGATGCCATGGGGGTGGGGGTGGGTGGGCATGGTTTTATTGATGGGGGTGAAAATGACCCCTAGACCTGCTGAGGTTGCCCACTCCTTCATTACTAGATCTTGCTCTGCTTGCCTATTGATCAGCAAATCAGTTTCCTGTCATTCATCTCTTAATGCTGCCTGGCCTATTTATGAATCTAGCAACCTTTATGAAAAGTAGGCCTTCTGTTTCTTGCAAGCTTCTCTCCATCCCCCACTCCCAGGCTTGATATATTTATTCCAAATAAACAAGGGATTGGAAATTAAGTGCCTGTTCAAACACGCATGTACACTTCTTGATCTTTCTTCACTTGATACCTCAAAACTGAATGTGTAAACTGGCTCCACTGAGGAACTGCAATGGATCCAGGTCCCATTGGAATCTGCGGAACTGAACTTATTCGTGACTAACTTTTCACATCGATGTGGCTAACTAAGGCCATAGCTAGACCTAAGGTTTATCCCTGGATCGTCC
Organism: Elgaria multicarinata webbii; assembly: GCF_023053635.1. NCBI lineage: Eukaryota > Metazoa > Chordata > Lepidosauria > Squamata > Anguidae > Elgaria > Elgaria multicarinata. The sequence goes on along the minus strand of NC_086175.1, from coordinate 10,991,791 downwards.
AGGGGTCAAACCTGTTCATCTAGGTGACACACAGGGGATCCAGTGCTCAGGCAGGGGCGAACCCGGGATGATCCCAGGATAAACCTTAGGTCTAGCTGTGGCCTAAGTCTGGATCCAACTGAACTCATGTTTTGAGTGGACATCAGACTGTATAAAAAACATTGGCTAATCTGCAACGGCTCATTTATATGGTGAGTTATGGTGCTAGAAGAAACGGATGAAGATGCAAACCCTTTATTGCAAAGGACTCGCATTCCACTTGAACCTCTGTGTACTAAAACCTTCAGTGTGCAAGAAGAGACTGTTTTTCTAGGTGCCCTTAGGTCTCAAAATATGTTCTGCTTCTTTTGAAAAAGAAGAAAAGGCAGTGTCCTTCCCTTCAGTTGCTGGACGCTTTCTGCTTTTGGCTTTCTGCTTTAATTCTGAACTTAGCATTTTGTTTGTCCTGTTGCTACTGAGGAAAACACTTTCTCTGGCTTTTATATATAGTACAACATCACTCTTATCAGTCAATGTGAAAATGAGTCCAATACAGTAAATACCTCTTACAACATGCAGCCCTGCTTCAATTTTCTATTCTTCTTCCAGTACATTCAAGTTGTTGACATTAACTGTTTCATTAGTAAATGCTCAGTACATATTCATGAATATTATTGACAGAATGGGGAAGCAATTCATGCAGAATAAGTACAGTGAGAAAGGCACACAATTTATTCTCAAAAGGGTACTTCACCGCTATTTAAATGCCCACTTCACAATGTAAGCTGGACATGTTCCTCTAAAGCAATTCCTTTAGCCGTGGAAAAGCAAAGTAATGCAACACAACTTTAGTAGGTGCATTGAATATTTTCTGATTTCAATATTTGTTTTGAATGCAATACATTTGATGCAGCTAAGCAAATTAATAAAACTTCATTGCTTCACCAATTTTTGTTGTTGTTGTTGTTGTTGTTATTATTATTATTTTCCATGATTGCTTCTTCTTTTTCTTCTTGGTACCATTTTTCTCTTCTTTCTTTGCCCTTACTACACTACTAATGATTCTGCTTGCCTATGGAAGGGTTGGGTCTATGGCAGAGACATTTGCCCTACAACTCCCTTTTTAGGCCAAAACTTCAGGATAGCCATAAGTTGCCCACCCTGGCATATGACTATCTATAGTGTTGTTTTTAATGGGCCCTATGATATAGTAATTTCAAATGAAGTATTATGATGTCATTGACATCATTGATATCAGGCCTTACGACAAATATCAGTGAAGGGAAATACATCCAAGGGCACTGAAAGGAAAGGACACTGAAACAAGATGAATATGTTCACAGTAAATGCCCCCAAACAACAGGTACTTTTGTTATTCACAGAAATAACCACAAATCATGCCAGTCCTTTTCCAGCTTTTCCAGTCCAGGTCCGGGCCCAATTCAAACATTTAAAGCCCTAAACGGCTTAGGGCCAGGCTATCTGGACGAACGCCTCTTCCCATAGGTACCTGCCTGGACCCTAAGGTCATTCTCAGAGGTCCTTCTCTGCGAGCCCCTGCCAAAAGAAGTGAGGCAGGTGGCTACCAGGAGGAGGGCCTTCTCTGCTGTGGCACCCCGGCTGTGGCATGAGCTCCCTAAGGAGGTTCGCTTGGCACCTACATTATATGCCTTTAAACGCCAGGTGAAGACCTCTTTATTCTCCCAGCATTTTAACAGTCTATAAATTAATTTGAACTTGGTGTTTTAAATTTGTAATTTTGCATTGCTGCTGTTTGTATCTGGTTGAGCTTTTATATTGTATTTTATAGTATGGTTTTATACTGTTGTTTTATACTTTGAATGGTTTTAATTTTTGTGAACCTCCCAGAGAGCTCCGGCTATTGGGCGGTATAGAAATGGAAATAATAAATAAATAAATGGAGGTAAGCAGTTTCAATTTACAATGAAGCAGATTTCTTGTAACCACAGTTATTGATAAGAGATATACATTTATGAGCAACGTAAAGCAAAACAAAACAAAACCTAGACCTTTATCTAGGTTATTATTCTCTTGCATAAATCAGCAAAGAACATAAGTAGAATCGTACTGAATCATCTGATTTAAAACTCTTTTCACACTGTGGCCAAGCCATTGCCTCAGCGGAATCATAGAGTCAACCATTAACTCCCCCAATTAGCTATGTTAGTAAACAGTAGTGCTGGGCTGAATTCTGCCCCCCTATTTTTGGAAACTTTTTCTCTCCCTGTGAAAGAGGCACTGTTTTTTCTGACTCTTTCACGGGGAGCGGTAGAATTTTGGACAATATTTTCTCCTTGGGGAAGGGGACGCCATTTCAGGTTGGGAGACTGAGGTGGGCCTCGGTTCTGAACCAGCTGAAGAGCCCTGAACTAGTCTACCCTTCCCAAACTCTATTTATCCAGTCTTCCTCTTCCTAGCTGCACATACTACCTGATGAGTTTCAATCTTTAAAGGACCCATACCTTGGCTTGAAGGCAAGCCTTTTCCTTCTCTTTCTATAGCCTATCATGCTCCCTAGACCACTGGGCAGGGGCAGTGGAGTGGGAATGGACTGACCAGTCTAAATCCATGTGTTCATAAGGAAGCCATTTTGTCCCATTTCTGCATTAAATCTGCAGGTGTGTGTGTGTGTGTGTGTGTGTTTAAATGCACACAGAAATTACTTTTATTTTTTACTTGCAAGGTGGCCCTGAGGCTACTTTGTAATTAATTTACCTTTTTTTTTTTTAAGGTAATAGCCACTTCAAGTGGCTAGATTCCCCATGGGAGCAGCCATCTCTTTTTCGGTCCAGTATCTCCCTGTCACCCCAGTGGTATTTGTGGTCTCATTTTCAACAACAACCAGCTATGGTTTCTAGCCTCTCGGAATCGATGTAACCTATTACATTTTCTTTTTAACAGCTCTCAAACCACCAGTGCAGATTCCAAAGCAGAAGTACATTCCAATCCACAAGTTATTATGGGAGGTGTGGATCAGGTCCCTTCACTTTGGACTACAGACCAAACAAATTCCTCAGCCATCCCTAGGACATAATTCACATTGGGTGAAATGACCTCAAGTCCTGGATTGGGTTGCACAGGCTCCAGAGCTGACCTTCTGTGAAGCGGGAGGAAGCTCTCACATAAGGTGGAGGGGAGTAGAAAAAGCAGTGAATCCATGCCCCCCTGCCCCCTTGCATGCACCAATAGGGCTCACCTCGTCAGCCCTTGCCAATGCTGTTCTTCAGCACACCTGCCCTGTCACTTTTGTTGGCTGTTCATTGTCATACTCCTCCTGCTGCAGGTTCTAAGAAGGAGCCATGTGGGCTGGCTTGTGGCTGCCTTCTTGAAGGCAAGATTTGGCTGAAGAGGAGAGACTGGAATGCTCTGTTCTGCGGGGCAGCCTCTACAGATACATTCAGACAACACAATAGTCAGTGGTGGGTTAATAGTCAACTCCAGGGTTGATTATAATCATGTTGTGTGGGGAGTATCCCCATTAAAATCAACCCTGGTGTTGACTATTAACCCACCATTGACTATTGTGCTGTCCAAATGCAGCCACTGTCTATATTTTAAGATTTATCAACCGTCCTATGCGTGCTTACTCAGAAGTAAGTCCCAACATCTTTAACTGCCAATTGGGTGGGCACCAGATTAGGGAAGGCTGGCAGTGATAGGGTTAAACACCCTGTACCAAGATTCCTTTCTACCTTCCTAATTGCAGGCTTCCACTTGTTTTCATTAAAACTTTTTTAAAAGGCAGAACTTTAGGGAAAAGTTTTACACTTTTACATTTTATATTATAATTTATAATGAGTTTTGTGGTTGAAATAGTTGTGAAATGCCTAGAGAACTTCGTTGTAAGAGTTGGTTTGTGCCAGCTTTTAAGATTTATCACACAATCCTATGCATGTTTACTCAGAAGTAAGTCCCAATATGTTCAGTTGCCAACTGGATTTTCTCCCAGCTAAGTATGCATAGGACTGCAGCCTTAGCTGCTTTCCCAAGGCCTCTGTAAATTTAATCTCAAAGCCAGGTATTTTAGTTAAATAATTTTAGTTAAATAATTTACACACCACCCAACTGACAACTGCCATCAGGGCCTACTTCAGTGACCAGGTAGGTAGATAGGGGAGAAGGCACTCTCTCAGGTATCCTGGTCCCAAGTTGTTATCTGGTTCACATGTAACAGTGCAAATCGTGGGTTAATTTAGCATGGCATGTACTGCTGTCTGATGAGAGAAACCTCTGATGAGAGGTTTCTCCATGATGTCTGAACCTGGACACTAGTGGGTGTCACTTATGGGTTAAACAACCCAAAGGTAACATACAATTAGTAGTTAGGTTAACTTTGGGTTGTTCAACCCATGATTAACCCATAGTGTCTAGGTTCAGATGTCATGGAGCAACCTCTAAGCAGGCTGATTGGAGGTTGCATATTCAAAATGGTAGGGGCACATACTGTGACAAATCATAGATTAATTAACCTACAATTTGCCTATGTTACATTCTAACAGTCCCATTGTTCGAAACCCCTAAGATAATGACATGGTGTTTTCTGGCAGCAAAATTAGAGTAAAGGCAGTGCTTCCTACCCTCACATTGGAGATATACAGGGGGACGGTGAGTGGGGGAGGAGTAAATGTCAACTGCCAGAAAGCAACAAAACAAGTGATTGCATTAGTGAAAAAGATGGTTTTATGGAAACCTTCAATACACACTGTGTGCCTGAGCCTCCACTTTTGATTAAAAATAAATAAATCTGAAAATAAGTTCCATCTTAGCCCTAGAAATTACTATAGCATGGATCTTAGTCCTACCAATTCCAGTGGGATCGGATGGGTAGGTCTGAATCCAGATATTCAAGCATAGTAAGACAATAACTGGGGCCTTTCCAGAGCTGCTTCCAAGGTATTTATTTATTTATTTATTTATTTATTTATTTATTACATTTTTATACCACCCAATAGCCGAAGCTCTCTGGGTGGTTCACAAAAATTAAAACCATGAAGAACATAATAAAACAACCCACAATTTAAAAACACAAATACAAAATACAGTATAAAAAGCATTACCAGGATAAAACCACGCAGCAGAAGTTTGTATAAGATTAAAATACAGAATTAAAACAGTAAAATTTAAATGTAAGTTAAAATTAGTTGTTAAAATACTGAGAGAATAAAAAGGTCTTCAGTTGGTGATGAAAAGAATACAGTGTAGGTGCCAGGCAGACCTCTCTGGGGAGCTCATTCCACAGCCGGGATGCCACAGCGGAGAAAGCCCTCCTCCTAGTAGCCACCTGCCTCACTTCCTTCGGTAGGACCCCTGTGGACGATCTTGAGGTCCAGGCAGGTACATATGGGAGGAGGCGTTCCTTCAAATAACCTGGCCCCAAACCGTTTAGGGCTTTGAATGTTAGTATCAGCACTTTGAATTGGGCCCGGACCTGGACTAGCAGCCAATGAAGTTGTAAAAGGACTAGCGTGATGTGGTCTCGCTGGTATTTATTTTATTTATTTATTTATTACATTTTTATACCGCCCAATAGCCGAAGCTCTCTGGGCAGTTCACAAAAATTAAAACCACAATAAAAACAACCAAAAGGTTAAAAGCACAATTACAAAATACGGTATAAAAAGCACAACCAGGATAAAACCACGCAGCAGAAATTGATATAAGATTAAAATACAGAGTTAGAACAATAAAATTTAAATTTAAGTTAAAATTAAGTGTTAAAATACTGAGAGAATAAAAAGGTCTTCAGCTGGCGACAAAAGTCTTTAGACAGTGCTGGGTCTAAAGAGACGTAATGATTGTAATAAGGTAGATTCCTATGACTGCAGGTTGGGCACAAAAAATGCTCAGCTCTTCATCAGTAACAATGTTGCCCCTAGCAACTGTGCATGAAAACTGCCAGTCATTCAATGGATAAGAAGTACTGGAAATATGCTACACTCACTGTTTCCTTTAATCCTACCTTCACACCACTGTTGGTCACTCTGTAAAGAAAATTATATCTTGCTACAAAGTACTGTAAACACTTACAAGGAGGCAAAGACATTCATTTTCAAGGATATTGATCTTCTGACAACATTTTATTACAATGACTTTATTTCTATTATGTCAAATGATAGATGTAGATTTAATAACATTAAGTGATGGATGTTGATGGGGTAAATTGATGGTATTTCACTTCACTGTTATTAACCTCCAGTATTTGGAGTGGTTTAGTCACAAAGCATTTTTGCTTTTGCTAGTTTTCACAGTTCTCTAACGTTTGCATTTGTTTTATTAGCTGTGGTAATATAGGGCCACTGGGATTAGATAGAACAGAGTAAAATGGAGGCACTCCTGCGAAGTAGAACATTAAATATCGTTATTACTGTGGCCAGACCACTGCAAATCCACCAAACAGAACTTCCCTCCTCAAAGAAAAATAGTAGTTGTAGACTAGTCCCCTCCTATCTGACATGCTAGTTTTCTATGAGGAAGGTTTTTGTTGTTAGGGAGCGGCATAAAAATGTCAACATAGCACTAATCTTGTGTACCTCCACATGAAGTGATAAAGTGCAAAGGTTCACCACCTAAGTGAGAAGTACTATAGCAACTTGCTACAACCAGACAACGCATAGAACGATGCCATTAAAGTTGACATATTTGTCAAAGCGCCTTGTGCAGTTGCAATATATTTAGTGTTTGGTACTAGTTTGAGTTTCTCTGCACATATCACATGCACAGATGTTCATGTGAAGCATGGATGCAATTAAAACATGTGTGTGTTGTATTGCAAGAATCTTGTAATAAATATTTATTAGTGGTGTAGTATTTCAAAATGATTAATAACATAAGTGGCTGTACGGTATAAAACCACAGAATTAATCAGAACAGCAAAACTCTGCTTGCAGGTTTATAGTCTAAATAAAGAGATGCATTAGGAAAAAGGATCAGGGAAGTAGGCAACGGAAGACAGTGGAGGTAGAGAGAGACTAGCAGTGCAACCACAAATAGTGTCTAGTTCATTGGATTTCCTCCATTTCCTCCCAGCTATTTTATTTCCCAAAGTTTTTTTTTTTTTGGTTTTTGTGCACTGCCACTGAAAGACGTAACAACATCAACTGTGTTGGACCCATTTTGCTTCCTCCACAGTGCCCCTTATACCTAACTTCACTCCACGGCATTGAGGGGAGGGAATGCAGCCATCACGAAAAATAATGGTGAAGAAAATATGAAGAGAATTCTGAAATGTTTCCTTTTATTTCTAAAGGGTAAGAGAGAGAAAAACAACACTCAGGATATTGCCTGAAGATTTTCTTTCCCCATGAAAGGGGCTGACATTTTTCTGCCTCATTCTCAGGGCATTTTATAATTTATTTTGTGTTGGTGGTGTTTTTGACCCTACCTAATCGCTGTAGTATGACAGACAAGACACCCACATACACTCTTCAGCCATCTTGTAAGTAAGGTAAGTGCAAGAATCCTGAACCAAACCCATGAGAATTTCTCCGAAATTTCTTTTCCTCTGAATTTCTTTTTGAAAGCAATTTCTCTTCTATCAAATTGAATGAGAGTGGTCAAAATGTTTACAAGAGAAATTTTCAGCACAGCACTAGATTCAATTATCTCTAGCTGTAAAAGAGAATAAGAAAGAGTTGGATACGTTAAGGGGAAAGAAGTGTGAAAATATTGTAAATAAACAGGCCTAAGCCAGAGAAAGAAGGAAAGACATAAAAGGATATATTATTATTATTATTATTATTATTATTATTATTATTATTATTATGATGTCTTTCTGAACAGCTAGCTAGTAGCATCGAAGCATATGCAGCATTTATGGTCAACACAGAAATACTGGCCTTTTTGAAAAAGGAGAATTCCACTGCACAGTGCACAGGTAAAAAAGGAATGGACAGTTAAGGGAAAGAAATGCATAGCTGTGATCCAGCCTTCACAAACTTGATGTCCTTTAAATAGGTGAAGACCTTTTTATCCTCCCAGCATTTTAACAGTCAATAAATAAATTTGAACTTGGTGTTTTAAATTTGTAATTTTGCATTGCTGCTGTTTTTATCTGGTTGAGCTTTTATATTGCATTTTATATTATGGTTTTATACTGTTGTTTTATACTTTCAATGGTTTTAATTTTTGTGAACCGCCCAGAGAGCTCCGGCTATTGGGCGGTATGGAAATGTAATAAATAAATAAATAAATAAATAAATAAATAATATTTTGGACATCCACTCCCATCAGCCCCAGTAGCAAGGCCAATTATCACGAATGCTGGAAATTGTAGTCCAAAACACCTGGAGTTTACCAGGTTGGACAGCTGTTGAGGCCTGTAGAAGGCCATTCTAAATCTCATGGTGGTAAAAAACCTGTGTCTGTGCTGTAGCACATCAGGCTGCAGATATGGGCACACTGTGGATATGGGCCATTTCTTCCAGTGTTTCAATTACAGCTGTGGCTTGGGCAGTAGTCTAGTGTTTAGGCTTCCTAGATAGATAGAAATAAATAATAAATTCAGAAGTATAAAGCTTGTAGCTGTAATTTCTGTGGGGATTTTTTTTTAACAACTATATGTTGGGAACTACAGAGGTTCTCCCTATTGGAAAAAAAAAATGACGTGGGTTACATGGTAATCAGTTTCCTTCTTGCTGCAGTGGGAGTTATTAAGATCTAGATGTTTACCACATGGTGGCCTTTGCCTCATTGTGGCATTTTGGCTTTATTCCCAATGCTGAAATGCGATACATGATTCTCACTGTAAGTGGCTAAGGGAATGTTAAGGGAAAGTACTGTGACAACTATATGAACAGATCCGCCAACTTTCAAAGTCATTCAAATTGTTGTTATGCTGTGAAAGACAATTTCCTGTCCTGAGAAGTTTACATTCCAAAACGTTAAATGTGAGTAACAGAAGAAATGTAAGAAGAAACAACAAAACAACAACAGGGAAATTGTGAGCTATGGAACACAAGTTTGATCAACACTTCCTCCCAAAGGAGACAGAAAGTTCAAGTGAAATTCTCAATTTTCCCAATCAGATAAAACATATGAATGGAAAATGTGATATTCAGTCGTGAGAGTGGGGTTGTGGAAAACTGATAATGAACAATTCAGGGCCACCTAATTATCCCTTCCTTTTATGGGGGGTGGGGTTCAATTAGGATGACCATATGAAAAGGAGGACAGGGCTCCTGTATCTTTAAGAGTTGCATAGAAAAGGGAATTTCAGCAGGTGTCATTTGTATATATGGAGAACCTGGTGAAATTCCCTCTTCATCACAACAGTTAAAGCTGCAGGAGCTATACTAGAGTGACCACATGTAAAATAGGGCAGGGGACCTGCAGCTTTAACTGTTGTGATGAAGAGGGAATTTCACCAGGTTCTCCATATATACAAATGAAACCTGCAGAAATTCCCTTTTCTATGCAACTGTTAAAGATACAGGAGCCATGTCCTCCTTTTCATAGGGTCACCCTAGGTTCAGTGGAATAATTGCAGTGCAGGTATTATTGAGTTAGCAGCCAAGCCACTCATAGCCTGGATGGTTACACTGTTTCAACATCTAATATAAACCAAAGCAAGGGTTTTGTGTTCAAACCCATTTTTTTCTACCTATAAAGTGGAAAGTATGTGTGTGTCACGGATGTCCTGAAATATTTACCCGCTTCCACATATGGTACTGCCTTAATGCTGTTCACCCAAATACGACTTTGTGTAGATGGATCTGAAAAATATATATCTAAAACCTTGAATTTTGGGGGTTTAAGTATTTTAAAAGAATTTAATAAAAACCTAGGTTTATGCCTACAACTCCCCGCATGCCTTGGGTGGGAGGCCGGACTTACTGGCCTTTGGCTGCAATTGTGATTCCTAAAGTCAGCCAACCCAATTTCACATAAAAGTAAACCATCCACATAAATGGGCTGCATCCATTTGCAGTGACTCCTTCCACCTGCCATGTGTAGTTTTAAAATCCTAACTAGATACAACAGCGTATCTTTGAGAGGCCGAACTCTGGACATACTCAAAGGCACCCTGTCCTGATATCGCTGTTTTCTCAGAAACTGAGGGAAGCACACACACAGCCTTCACCCTTAAAAGGGAGGGAGGGAGGGAGGGAAGCACTCTGCACATGCCCAGAAATAAGATTGATGAAGGGGGCAAGTGCCTGGCCCAGTCCTGGCCCTTCAGTTCAGGCTCCTGATGGAGCACTTCATGGGTGAGAAGTGTGGGCTGAGGCAGTCCCAGCAAGATTTGACCAGAGTGGTGGTCATCCAATAAGAGCTGAGGACATGGGCACCTGAGGGCTGCCAAAGGCATGCTGGGAGGTGTAGTACTGGCATGTCACTATCTCTCAATCGTAACTTGGCTCCCACTTTCCTGACCTCTCACTAATTGTCTTTGTTCTCCTTCTAACTGACTTTCCCCAACTGTCACTAACCCCGCCAACCATTCCATTCTATAGCCTCAGCTATCAGTCATTCCTCCATCCACTCTTCTGTTTCAATAGAAAAGTCAGTCTTTTACATAAAAATCATAAACTTTATTCAGTAATTCTTGCATCTGTCTTGGAATGTTGTAGTGTAGTTATAACCGGAAGGGGGGGGGACCTGGGGCATAAAACATCTCATCAAGTTTAACGGCCTTGGAATATATGAAAATTCACTTGGCACATAAAAGCCATTAATGCAGTCACTAGGCAAGCCTGCCTGGGAAAAAGAAATAATAGAATCATAGAATAGCAGAGTTGGAAGGGGCCTACAAGGCCGTCGAGTCCAACCCCCTGCTCAATGCAGGAATCCACCCTAAAGCATTCCTGACAGATGGTTGTCCAGCTGCCTCTTGAATGCCTCTAGTGTGGGAGAGCCCACAACCTCACCAGGCAACTGATTCCATTGTCGTACTGCTCTAACAGTCAGGAAGTTTTTCCTGATGTCCAGCTGGAATCTGGATTCTTTTAACTTGAGCACTAAGATGGCCCACTCTCCCACCACACCTCAGATGTGTTCAAAGATTAACATGTTATTCAGGGAGCTAGGCTTGCGCCTACAACTCCCTGCATGCCTTGTGTGGGAGGGAAGACTGACCAGGCTTTGGTGGCTATCGTCTGGAAGTAGCTCGCCATCCTGGGCCTGAGGGGAGAGCGCCTAGGCTGGTTGGAGCAGAAGGGAAGAAGATCATAGCTCTTGAAATTTGGCATACTGATCTGTCTGGCTGTACAATGTACCAGAAAAATCTAAAAACATGAAATTTTGGATTTTAATTATTTTTTAATTATTTAATTAAAAAAACAAGGCTTATGCCTACAACTCCCAGCATGCCTTGGGTGGAACTCCCATGAGTCTTCTCTTGCCAACAAACTATGACTCATGGTCATGACCATTACAAATTGCTATTATTCCTTCAGGACATTCTATGAATAAAATTTCTTCAGCAGGAGATATTGAAAACTGCTTTATTTTATAAACACTATTCAAGGACCCAAATAACGCCAGGCATATCAGCTAGTTAAATAATAAATGGATCCCAGAAGTTATGCTCTCTCTGATAATACTACACCGAGGGTGAAATCCTCTATTCACTTGGCAATATGCCCCCACTTTACCTAGTAGGACTTCTGTGAAGAAACATTTATTTTATTGTTGTACATCCCAGTACTAAATGCATTGTTTAAAAAGTGACATTGATTATAATGGACTTTCATTTACAGTGCATATATGTCTAAAATATGTCACTTTTTAACAAATGCATTGAGTACTGGACTGTACAACAATGGAATAAGTTAGTAATTAACTGAATAATTAAAGTGTTTCCTTTACAATTTATCATTCACTTTTATTTCCAATGGTGATAGTCAGCACCTGTGCTTTCCCAAATTGCTAGCTTGCTTGAATGCCTTTTGCTTGTGGGCTGCAACCCTGTCCCTTGAAGTGAGCCCCATTAAATTCAATGCGGCCTACATCTGAGTGGATCTATTGAATTGCTGAGAAACTGTCACACATCTGAAGTGCCCCTCCATCTACCATGCTTCAGGACTCAAGTCTCATCCACAATTGATGCTCTAACCACTGTACCTTTTTCACTGCAGTAGAATTTAAGGAGTCTACACTGCTCCTATCAGGACAGGAAAATGTTCACCTGACTCATCCCAAATATCTCATAAAGAGATGAGACTACCATCTTTGTCAGTTTCCTTTCTACTGCCTTTTCTGGTGGCAAGTGAAGTAGTCCCTCAAGTATCACACATCTGTGTCACTCTAACCACTGTACTGTATTCTCTTCAGTGCAATGGAAGGAGTCCTCCTCTCCCCTATCAAGGCAGGGAGATGCTCCCCTATCCAATTCCAAACAACTATATAGAGATAGGACTACCATCTTTCCTAGCTGAATTTCTGCCTGCCTCTTCTGGAGGCTATTGAAGTGCCCCCCCTTTTATTACTCCTCAGGACTTAAGGCTCAGAAGCATTGTTGTTAGAATCACTGTACATTACCCACTCCAGTTAATTTTAAGGAGTCTACCAGAGACCCTATCAGAAGTTCTGTTTGGCAGACTGGTGTGTGGAGGTGAATCTGCTGGGAAACATGACCTCCCCATGTGCCAGTTTTACAGCAGAATTAGGAGGAGGGCTCCCCACCGCCCCCAACCCAATTTCCCAGCTCACCCAACCTACCAAACAGAATCATCTTCTTTTCAGCCACTGCATTTTCACCCCTCACAAAGATCTAAATCAGCTGTGATGGGGAAAGGAGAGAAAAAGTGGGCTTCTGAGGCTGTTGCTAGACAAGGTTTTAGCCTGGTGCGAGGCCTGGGCTCCCTGCTGTGCATGCAGATGATGCACAGGGGATCCCGGGGTCAGGCCGGGCTAAACCCTCCCTTGACCCGGGATAACCAGATCCACTTGTGGCCCAGTTTTTCCGCAGCCCCTTTTCCCAGCTGCTCACTTACTCACAAGTAGCCGGGAAAAGCCGTGCACTGGGCACAGCGCTCCCATCGGGCCTGGGGAGGGTAAAATCACAGGGGGGGAGATGGGGGCTGGGGGGGAAGAGCGGACCTGGCGGGAGAGATGGGGGGGAAGAGTGGAGCCAGGGTGGGGAGATCACGGACGGGGGGGGGCAGAGGGGGCATCAGACATGGTGAGCGGATGGGCGGGTGATCAGGAGGGCATGGCGAGCACACGGGCAAGCGGGTAGGGGGGACATCAGACATGGCGGATGGGGGGAAGAAGAACAGGGCCAGGGCAAGCAGATCGGGGACAGGGGGGAAGAAGAACGGGGCCAGGGTGGGGAGATCACAGCCGGGGGTGGTGGAGGGGGCATCGGACATGGTGAGTGGGGGGCGGACGAGCGACTGAGGGGGTGAGCACGGGGGGATGGGTGGGTGAGTGAGCAGGGGCGGACATGGCGAGCGGGGTTGGACGAGCGAGTGAGGGGGCAAGTGCAGGGGGATGGGGCAGACATGTTGAGTGGGGGGCGGATGAGTGAGAGAGGGGGCAAGCTGAGGGCGAGCACGGGGGGCAAGTGGATGAGTGAGCAAGCGGGTGAGTGGTGGGGTGAGCAGATGGGCAATCGGGGAGCAGACTGGTGAGCATGGGGGGCATCAGACATTGGGGGAATCGGGGGCAGGGGGAGCGGGGAACCCTTTGTTTTTTTAAAAAAAAGCCTTACCTGCTTGTTGGTGCGCTCCTGCACACATGGCCCTTTATTTTTTAAAAAAAATGGCTGACGCGACGGGGCTTTCCCTTACCCCGTTGTGTGTTACATCTAGCTAGGGGCGACGGCCTGCGCTAGCTGCAGCACGGCCTCGCCCCGACTCTCCACCGGATTATCAGGTAGGTCTAGCAAGGGCCTGAACATGCCTGGGATTATTGTTAGTCCCATTAACTTTCATTACATTAAAAAAAAAACTTACTTTAAAAATAAATTGAAATGAAACTTTCCAAAGAATACTTTCCCACAAACTCTAATAGAATAATAATGAAAAGGCTTCAATGTTTTATGACAGAACCTTTTGGTCTCTTCAGAAATTGTGACTAAAAATGGTTGTCCATATGTTTATAAAAGACAGTATTGACAGAGGGAGGGAGGGTTTCTTCCCTCTCCATGTTTTGTCCTTAAGCTGCTCTTCCTTTCTCAAAATCTCATCATTTTTTTCTAATTTTGTGTGTGTAAATAAAATGATTATGGCGTCTGAAAATTTCAGAGATTCATCAACCTATTCCCATCTTATAATCCACCTCTGACCGCCCCTTAAAGCGATGTAATATTCATCTTAAAGAAGGGCCTTAACTTATGCGCCACCCCTGTGGCATCTACAATTACAGTATATGGATTTTGCTATTAAGGTGTTTATGCTTTTTGTGTGTTTGTTTTGGGTCTAAAGTACCTTGATAGTTAACAAATCAAAGATTTCGTCATCATGATGCATCAAGAAGAAGAGGTGTACAAATTATGCATGGTCGTGAGAATATGGATAGGGAGACATTATTCTCCCTCTCTCAAAATACTAGTACCCAATGGGGTCATCCCATGAAGTTGATTGGTGGGAGATTCAGGACAGATAAAAGGAAGAGCTTCTTCAGTCAGGGCAAAGTTAAATTATGGAATTCACTACCACAAGATGTAATGATGGCCACCAATCAGGATTGCTTTTCAAAGGGGGTTAGATAAATTCCAAGAGGGGAAGGCTATGTACGCCAGTTGCTGGGGAACATGGGTGGGAGGGTGCTGTTCCAATTGTGTCCTGCTTGTTGGTTTCTGACCAACAGTTGCTTGGCCACTGTATGAACAGAATAGATAGGCTCCTGCATGGCTTTTCTTATGTTCTTAAGAAAAGTTGGCTTTATTTTTGTCCATTATGAAAGAAATAGCAGCATCCACATCTATGGGCATTTGGTTGGTTTATCTTTGATTATACAAAACAGAAATTAATAAGATGAGGAAATTGCACAGAAAAAGCTGGAACAAAATGGAGTTTGTGCAAAAGTGCACCTCCAAAGGAAAAAGAAACTGTAACTAGGAAGATTATCTGATTGATTACTCGGTACTTCAAAGGAAACTATTCTATGTCCGGTTATTATGGTGTAATTTAACTAACAGCAATATTTTTACATCAGAGCAAATGGGCATTGTGTTGCCCCCTCCCCCTTAAGGGAGCATTCACTAAATACTCACAGTGGATCATAAATAAGATAATAGCAAATGAGATAAAAGCACCTTGAGATAGTATTCCTGGAGCTGGATGCAGGTTTATTAAGTCGACCAGCTTGGGAAGATTTTGGTTTTTTCAAAAAGAACCTTTCATAAAGGCTTAGGGCTTTTTATCCCATTTTCATTTGCTGTGCTAGAAAGAACAGCTCATCACCCAAAGTATGCATGGAAGCATTAATGTCTCCCTTATACAATAGAAAGATCCACCTGTCAGTATTTGGTCTAATATGAAGGCAGGAGGGTGCTGAACAGAATACACAAATGCATTCAGAGGTGAACTTCAGAAAGGAATAAAATTATGTGATCTACACTAAAAGAAACACTGCACCTCACACATGCCGAAAACATCACTTTAAAGACATAGCTAGCAGCTATGTCCCCCTCCACCATTTTTACTTTAGAGTAGATGCAGGAAGCCAAGTTAACACCGTATCATGGCGATATGGCCCCATACCTGCAATTTTGATTGCAAATCAGTTATCCATAAAGCAAATGCAATCAAAATATTTTGCAATCAAAATTGGAGGTGTGAGCATAGGGGGCGGGGGCAGGGGAAAGTGCATGGTCCAGATTTTGGTTAAAACTACTGATACACATCATTCTTCAAGCTTGTTGAGGAAGCTTGAAGAATGTTTGGTGAAATTCTGACCATCAGTTCAAAATTGGTTTGGTGAAGTTCTGACCATCGGTTCAAAATTTTTGTGTCCCACGAAAGCCTATGGCAACAACTGCTGGCAAAGTTATGCCATACATGGTTTCACTCTGAAGCTAGAATGCTGCCTGTACTCCCATTCTATGTTCAATACATATTTCTTTTACCATTGACTCTATTCCCTGAAACTCTCTAAAACTCCTTTCTCCATTCGCCCCACGCACAATACGCCCTGATCTTCAGCACAATTAAATTTCATCAGAGTCTTCCTCTGACTAGCTCCTTCTTCCTTCAATTCCTTCTTCACACTTGTTACTTTATTTATTTATTAAAACCTTTATGTCCTGCCCTATATCTCAAGGATCTCAGGGCAGCATACAGATAAAATCATACATATAAAATAGAACAATAAATATACAATTCTAAAACAAATTAAACCATTAATATGTTAAAACCAGTATGAAATTTTAGAACAGTAAAAATCCAATTAAAACAAAACAGAGTGAAGGCTGGTAGATTTAGCCAAGTTTTAACTGGTGCCGAAATGAAGCCAGTGCCGGCACCAGTTGGGGCTCCAGTGGGAGGTCATTCTCCATCAGTTTTGTCTTTCTCGTTCCCTTGCCTCCTCTCTGCAATCTGGTAGAACTTCCTGAAATGTCCATGTCACCACATACATTGCATGGTTACATAGGCATTCTAGGACGGACTGCTGGATGTAAATCTGTGTCGGAAAAGCTCTATGCTGCTGCAAGTCAAAATGGGGATTTTCTAAAGTTTTAAAAGAGAGAGAGAGAGTATTTGGTCACCTCATACACTTCATAAAGTAGATGCACACGACCCTGCTTCACAATGGGAATTTTTTAAAATGGAAATTATCTTCCTCTCCAACTCTTTTGAAGGCATCTTCATTTTCCAGGAGAGAACTACTTGACACAGCTTTACTTTTGTCAAATTATATAAAGGAGTAAAGGATTGATGTACCAACTAATTAAGCTGTTACTAAGTCTTCAGAGCACC
The DNA here is from genome assembly GCF_023053635.1 of Elgaria multicarinata webbii. NCBI lineage: Eukaryota > Metazoa > Chordata > Lepidosauria > Squamata > Anguidae > Elgaria > Elgaria multicarinata. Next base: position 10,974,929 of record NC_086175.1, on the reverse strand, counting down.
CCAGCTGTAGCCAGGAGAGGTGTGAAAAAAATTAAAGTTCAGCGTTCTAAAAGAGAAAAAGAAGAGGGAAGGACACCAACCTATTTCTATTTGTGGGTTGACAGTGGTTTTGGCAGATTCAGATAGCATTTATTCAGTACATGAGTTGGGTGCTGATCTAGTTCCAAATCTTAATCCAAAATTAAATATGTTTTTGAAAAGAGATAAACTCAAGAAACTCCTGGAATTCTGACAGTGTAATACTGTATATGTCTACCCAGAAGTTAGTACCATTTCCTTCAATGGGACTTACTCTATTGTCTATATATGTTGCCTATTTCTATTCTAAAACATTCTGTCTCAAATGACTGACAAATGACATTCTAGCATTAGTGATCATTTCAGTGCAGTTCCAACTGGCACATGAAAACAGCATAGATTGTCCCACCATCAAGTAGAAATATTTCTATGAGGGTAATACCCATCCCTGCACGAATAAAACATTGTTGAGGAAATGGTGAAAAGTGTCCACTTCATGATTAAACATTATTTTCTGCACATACATGAAGTTGGGGTATCTCCACTGAAATAATATTGCAAAGTAATGCTAATATGACATTTCACAGTATCTGGGGAGACGTCCTGGGCCAAATACAAAAGAAAGTATCTCACACATCTATTCCTTTGCAACTCTCTCTCTCTCTTTATATTTTTCTCTCTTGTACGTCATTCATCTTTCTCCTTTGGTTTCTCTTGGATTCAGTTTTTTTATTGCAAAGTTCAAGGATAGTGTGAAATAAACACATTAATCTCTTGTACAGTGGAGTAGCTGGGCCAAATCTGATGCTTAGCTGAGCTGATGTAAATCTGTAATACTGCATTTGTAAGTGACAATGATAGAGGTGTCCCAGATGGATATCATTGTGCTTTAGTGAAAAATCCAGCCTCAGACCACTGCTTCTGGGCTCCTTTATTTGAAATCTTCAAGGATAAGTCTGTTAAAAGGAAAACAAAAACAAACAGTGAACCATGACTGCCTTTAGAAGCTTTGACACAAATTGAGGGGTGAGTAGGCCACATAGCATGAGCAGGGGCCCTAGGTGCATACCAAAGTAGACACATGTGAGAAGGTGCCCTGAACCAGTCATGATCCCTCATTTGCAGGAAGGGGCTTTACATAGGTGCCCCCTTCTCTTGCTCATTTAGGTGCAGCTCATGAGGGAGGCATGGCTGATGGGTGTGTCTGTAGAGTATTAGCCAGCCGGATTCTTGGTTGCAGAATGCTCAACAAAGAGAATCTTTAAATTAGAGGCTGTTGTTGTCAGCATCCTAATGACATATTGATATAGTACATTTCAAGTGTTCATGGCCTGCCATGGGGGATGAAGTCAACAGAAAGCAAATTGGGTAGTTTTACTTAGTAACTGGAGGGGCTGAATGCTCAGAGAATGTAGTCCCAACTTAAAGTGGTGTAAGATCACATTCTCCACGTTATACAAAAAAATGAAGGCAACCATGTTGGCCAGAGAAGTTTTGGAATTTTTCTTATGGCCAACATAGCTGCCTTTGGTACACACACACACACACACACACACACACACAATCCTGTATAAGCAGAGGATTGAAAGATAGCTAATATGCCACCAAGCTTTTGCAAATGCATCAGAGAGCATGCTTGAAGACACTGGGCAATGCCTGTGATGTTAGTAACGATAGTAAGAAAATCTGAAGGGCTGAATGTATCGATAAACATGACATCTAAGTGAAGTGTCAATATTGATTTTATAAAGGGTTAGCATGCTTGACAAATCTTTCTGGGTTTTGTCCTTTTTTAAAAAAATTTAGAATGTCAATAAGCCTGTGATAAGGGGGCTCCAGTCAATAGAGGGTACTTACTTAGACTTACTGAAAACCTTTGATAAGGTTTGCCACTGAAGTCTCTTAAAATACTCAGTTGTTAGTATAGCAAGATCTTTCCATTGATTATAAACTAGTGGAAAGCTAGGGCGATGAGAGTGGGCAAGAATGGTCAATCCTAACAGTAGGAGAAGATAAGCAGTGGGGTGTCCCAATTATCAGTTTTTGAAGTAGTGCATTCAAACACTTGGGGGAAAAAGATTCAACAGCGAAGAAGGTTACTATACAGATGAAATAAAATAACTCAAGAGAGTTAAGTTTAAATCAAACTATGTGAAATTCCAGGATGAATTTTGTAATATTAGCAGAGTAGACTGTGAAAGGGCTGTTAATTTTTAGTGTTGGGGATAGTAAAGGTATCTAATGTTGACATAATTGTTTACTACTAACTGAAGGAAATTAGGTACTGGTAAATAATATGTATTGCCATACTCAGGTACCATTAATGTCTATGGGCTGCATGTGGAGCTCAGAGACATTCTTAAGAAATGAAGATGGCAGATAGCTGCAGGCTATGGTGTGTGTGTGTGTGTGTGTGTGTGTGTGTGAAAGAGAGAGAGAGAGAGAGAGAGAGAGAGTCAGTCAGTCAGTCAGTCAATGGGTGATGAGCCAGAGAGAGTGGGGTAATGGGCTCACTGGCAGAGGGGAAGGTGAAATAAAAGACCTTTACTTCTATGAAATAGATTTATGTTGCTGCTGAAAACCGTGGGTTCAAAGGAGTTGTTTAGTGTACCATATACTTAGTCTTTTTTCTTTTTTTTGGAAAGTTACTTGTCTTTTTTTTTACTAGCTCCACTTCCCATGGCAGCCATTTTGTGCTCTAGATATTTGGCAGTTTGAGGAAGTGTCATGGGTGCTACCACAATATGGCTTCTATTGGGAGGCCTGGCGAATTACAAAGGACAAAAGACTGAGGTGGGGGTCAGAGCCTCAGCACACTGAGCAACTACTTTGAACCCAGTTTTCAGTGCTTATGGAAACTTCAAGGCAAACACTCCCCCCCCCACCGCTGCAATACTCTGCCTGCCAGTTCTCTTTTTCTCTTTCACAGTCGTCCCTCCCCAACTCCTGCTTTCTTGGTGGCTGGGTGCAATGCAGAGAAACGTGTCAGCTTCCAGCCACCCACACCTTCATTTTTTAGGAATGTATTTAAGTGCATATGTAGTCTAGAGGCATTCATTGGAAATGAAGACGGCACTGGCTGGAGGCTGACACTTTTGTTTGAAGCAATCCCAGCTGCTGATAAGAAAAAAATGTTAATTTAAAACAAGTGCAAGGGTTAGGGCACCTCATGGACAGGTTACTGAACAGCTCTTTATCTCTGACTAATCAGACTGTGCAGAATAGCAAATAAAAGTTCTTCCCCCCCCACACACACACAATTTTAACATTTAAAGGTATCTAGGATGGAGCAAATGAACAAGAAAGAAGTCAAAAAGCGGTAGGAAGCTTTCCTACAATTTTTAGCCTGATAGAGTTCTGTCCTCCTGCATTTCTTCATCCTCTGAGTGCAACATGTTATGTATTATCACTGAAGGCTGATTCCACAGGTTGCCTGCTAAATACTCTGCAGTAGCATGACGAAAGCTTATGGTCTTGATTTTCAAATGGGTCTCTGCCCAATCACCTTTTCCACTTGATCAACTTTGCAGGAACAAACATCTGTGCACGTACGTGGTCCAATGTACTCACACAAAATCCATTTAGGAAAAATAAATTGTCGTCTGAGCTTGTATCAAGGCATTTGCTTGTTTACAAAATGCTATCACTTGAGATATGTGTAACTGATGTGCACTTTTGAAATTGGAGGGCCCGCGATGCAAAGAGCGCCATAAGTTTCTGTCCCATTCACTCCATTTTCCACAATTTCTCATTTTCACCAACCTGTTCCGTATCTATAATGGGTAATCATCTACCCTTTCGAACTGCTGGGGACGCTCCCTATGCAATTCTGCAAAAGAATCTACTGCAGTCAGGAGTTGTTGGGTTGTCCCTGCTTTTAATTTATTTACAAATGTATATCTTTCTTCATCCAATTTGTTTCCAAACATGCTGTTGGTTTTGCATATTCTACGGTAGTGCACATTTCCTTTTTTTCCTGCAGTGTAAATTGCATGCATACCCCCTGATCCAGATTGGGAAGGAGGCAACAATTTAACACCTTCCCTACCCTGTTTGAAGGTCTGTCATGCAAGTCCAGTTTAAAGCCAAAGAACCCTAAGGCAGTAGAGCAGGGGGCCCTGAATTAGCCCAGTGAGCAGACTGAGGGCAGCAGACTGAGCAGGCACACGGGTCACTTGGTTACAGTCTGGCCAAGATGGTGAGACGTATCGTAGACCTGCTTAAATTATAGCAATCCTTTCTACATCTGTATATATATATACATATAAATTGTAACATGCATGTTTTATGCACATTTGTGGCCTCTTCTTTAGTGATGCATTTCTTCTCTTTTGGAGATATTTAAGTGGCCATTCTACACCCAAGTGTCCCAACAATGCAAAAAAGGGGGCCTGTCCCATTATTATGTAGTGCAAACAAGGTCCAGGGTAGTGCAGAGGGTGAAATATCCAATTAAAGTGGGGTGGGTGGGTGAACCACTCATAGTTGGTAATGAATTGGCAAAGCAAGATGAATAATATAGTTTATTCATTTCATTCATTTATTACATTTCAATACCACCCAATAGCCAAAGCTCTCTGGCAATATACAATGATTAAAACCATTAAAAATATATTATTATACTATATATATATACACACACACACACACACACACACACACACATACTATTTACCTACAAATATATAAACCAAAAACACACATAGAGAATTTAACAATCAACAATAAGCAATCCCAGAACCCATTTAAAAACCTTATCATAGTTGTCAAATGAAAGCAGAAGAAGGTCTGCCCCTGGGAGTATGACAATGTTGGCTAGGGTGACCATATGAAAAGGAGGACAGGGCTCCTGTATCTTTAACAGTTTCACAGAAAAGGGAATTTCAGCAGGTGTCATTTGTATATATGGGGAACCTGCTGAAATTCCCTCTTCAGCACAACGTTTAAAGGTGCAGGAGCTATACTAGAGTGACCAGATTTAAAAGAGGGCAGGGCACCTGCAGCTTTAACTGCTGTGATGAAGAGGGAATTTCACCAGGTTCTCCATATATACAAATATCACCTGCTGAACTTCCCTTTTCAATACAACTGTTAAAGATACAGGAGCCCTGTCCTCCTTTTCATATGGTCACCCTAATCTTGGCACCAGGTGGGCCTTAGTGGGGAGATAATACCATAATCAGGAGCCACCACTGAGAAGGTCCTCTTCTTTGTTGTCACCTTCCAAGCCTCCCTCAGAGGATGTGCCCAGAGAAAGGCCTCAGATGATGAGTGTTGTATTTAGGAAAGTTCATGATGGGAGAGGTGCTCCTTCAAGTTTTTCAATCCTATGTAAAGCTTTATAGGTCAAAATCAGCATCTTGAATTCAGCTCAGAAATGTGCTGTGGGCCAAAATGTTTGGACCTTCTGGTAGGGTGACCATATGAAAAGGAGGACAGGGCTCCTGTATCTTTAACAGTTGCAAAGAAAAGGGAATTTCAGCAGGTGTCATTTGTATATATGGAGAACCTGGTGAAATTCCCTCTTCATCACAACAGTTAAAGGTGCAGGAGCTATACTAGAGTGACCAGATTTAAAAGAGGTCAGGGCACCTGCAGCTTTAACCGGTGTGATGAAGAGGAAATTCCACCAGGTTCCCTATATATACAAATGACACCTGCTGAAATTTCTGTTTCAATACAACTGTTAAAGATACAGGAGCCCTGTCCTCCTTTTCATATGGTCACCCTACCTTCTGGTCTCTGTTATCAATCTGGCCACCACAATTTGCATAATCTGCAGCCTCTGAACCATCTTCAAAAGCTGCCCCACACAGAGTGTATTATAGTAATCTAGCTCGGGGGTTACCAGAACATAGACTATTGAAACCAGGTTATCCCTGTCCAGATAGGGACATAGCTTGGCCACCAAGCAAAGTTGATAGGTCATCCATGCCACGGAGGCCACTTGCACCTAAAGTGACAAAGATGTCTCAAGGAGAACCTCCAAGCTACAAACCTTCTTCTTCAAAAGGGAGTGCAACCCCATCCAGAACAGGTTGAGCACCCTCCACATAAGAACAGACAAGGGCATTTAAAAAAAAAAAAAAAAAGATCTAGCTATTCCTAGCCTGGTAGTGGAATTCATATACATTTTTGACAACTCAAACTTGATTTTTTCCCCAGATCATGCTGCTAAAATATAACTTGGAATGTGTACTTACAATAATTACAATTCATACTTACAATTGGAAAGCAGGTAAGTTTAAAAAAATAGAATAATTTGATATGGAATTACAAGGATATGATCCAAAATTGTTTGAACACCAAAAAAAGCTTCAGGGATCAAACATTATTCAGCGGATGAATTGAAGCAAATCCTCTGTCTTCCTGCCAACAAATCACTCCTATTCTTCTAAGAGCCACATTACATGTTCCAAATTTTTCTAGGTGCTCTGCAAATGCCTTAAAAGTAAACAAAACCCTGAAACTTGTTAATGCTTTTTGTTAATAAGCAGGAGGAGTGGGAATGATCTATTGTCAATCACTCACCAGGGATTACCATAATATTGCTTTAACTTTCCTTATTCCTTGGCAGGGTGGAGGTGGAAAATGTCATCAAGCAACATTATCTAGAAAATAAATTAAGCTGAAGACATCAACACATTCAAAACAGGCCGGGGGAGTACTGAACTGCTATCATATTCCATCGCCATCATATTTTGGAGTTCATAGAACTTTCCATATCTGTGGATCAATTTTCTGTAATGGATAGATTTAGCACACGAATCTGGGTGGTTAGTCACTCTCCATCAAAGAGTTTAGTGATAAAACCCAAATGGTCAAAATCCCTAGGGGGCGTTTACAGAAAACAGGCATTCAGCCATTATTAGCTAATCCTACAACTGCTAACCTGAGTGTACCCAGGTCAAGCAGATTGCAGAAGAGCTGTCTGAAAATGCCCTCACATTTTACCTGGGGCTTGACTATATGGCTTCTTTACCCCAACCTAAATGTGCGTTTTCACATTTTAGGATACATGAAGCAGCTGTCCATTCGCTTCAGCGCTGGGTTTTAACTGCAATAATGTGCATATTTGCATTCGCGATTTACTGTGGCTTTTAGATCGGGTCCAAGTTTGCACCGCATTATGGCTGTGCGTCTTTGGGGGAGTTACGTCGGATTTTGACCTGTGGAGGCTGTTTCTTTGAATTTGGGTAATGATAGGAACAAAGCAGGAAACAGGCAGGCAGACTCCTTCCTTTATCATTGTATATGGGATAATATACAGGGTTGCACTCCCCCTGAAGGAGCATGTTCATAGCTTGAGGGTTCTCCTTGAACCATCTCTGTCACTTGAGGCTCTGGTGGCCTCGGTGGCATGTAGGGCCTTCTACCCACTCCGTTTGGTGGCCCAGCTACACCCCTATCTGGAGAGGGATAACCTAGCTTCAGTTGCCCATGCTCTGGTAACCTCCAAATTAGATTACTGTAATGCCCTCTACATGGGGCAGCCTTTGAAGACAGTTCAGAAGCTGCAGCTTGTGCAAAATGCAGCGGCCAGTTCGAACATATAAGACCAATTCTGGCCCGCTTGCATTGGCTGCCTATATGTTTCCGAGCATATAGGCAGCATATATTCCGACCAGCATATATGTTTCAATGTGCTGGTCTTAACCTATAAAGCCCTACATGGCTTGGGACCACAATATCTTATGGAACGCCTCTCCCGACATGAACTTACCTGTTCACTGCACTCAACATCTAAGGTCCTCCTCCAAGTGCCTACTCTGAGGGAAGCTCGGAGGATGACAACAAGGGAGAGGGCCTTTCAGTGGTGGCCCCCCAATTGTGGAATGATCTCCATGGTGAGGCTCGCCTGGCGCCAACATTGTTATCTTTTCAGTGCCAGGTCAAGACTTTTCACTTCTCCCAGGCATTTAACAACATATGCTAAATTTGATTGTTTTTAATGGACCACAGAACTGTTGTTGTTTAAATGGATACTGTTGTTTTATAATGTTGTTTTTATATTTTGGATGGTTTTAACTTTTTAATGTTCACTGTTTTTAACTTTTGTAAACCGCCATTGGCTATGGGGCGATATATAAATTTAATAAATAAATAAAGTGATAATGTGCATGTGCGCATTAATAACCCACGATATATAAAAAATAATTCAGGAAGTAAATCGCTGTTGCTGCTGCAGTGTGACACTCTTTACCTACATTCAAATCAACAAAAAAAATGGGTTTTCATTTAATGAGGATCTATCTTACTGTTGTATAGATGAGGGCATGGTGAGCTTCAGTTCAGCCAAAGGCATTTGATGCTATAATGTGTAAAATCAATACGTTAGACCAGGAGTGAGGAATGTGTGACTCTCTAAATGTTCAGCTCCAGCTCCCATGAGACCCAACCAGCATGGCAACTGATCATGGATGATAGGAGTTGTGGTCCAACACCCAGAGGGTGAAAGTTCCCCCAGTTGCCTGTGTATTAAGGAGAAGGATGTCCATTGCTTGGAAATTTGGCCTTTTTGAGGTTTGAAAGACTTCTGTTGCCTGGCCGACTTGGCTTTCATTTGCCGCAGGTTTTCTCCGAACTCTGGAGATGTTTTCCATATTTACCACTCCACTTGTCCCAGCCCTGCATATTTATTTATTTATTACGTTTTTATACTGCCCAATAGCCAAAGCTCTCTGGGCAGTTCACAAAAATTAAAACCATAATAAAACAACCAACAGGTTAAAGACACAAATACAAAATACAGTATAAAAAGCACAACCAGGATAAAACCACGCAGCAAAAATTGATATAAGATTAAAATAAAGAGTTAGAATGGTAAAATTTAAATTTAAGTTAAAATTAAGTGTTAAAATACTGAAAGAATAAAAAGGCCTTCAGCTGGCGATGAAAGGAGTACAGCATAGGCGCCAGGCGGACCTCTCTGGGGAGCTCATTCCACAGCCGGGGTGCCACAACAGAGAAGGCCCTCCTCCTGGTAGCCACCTGCCTCACTTCCTTTGGCAGGGACTCGCGGAGAAGGGCCCCTGTAGATGATCTTATGGTCCGAGCAGGTACATATGGGAGGAGGCGTTCCTTCAAATAATCTGGCCCCAAACCGTTTAGGGCTTTGAATGTCAATACCAGCATAAAAGCTGGTGTACAGGCAAAGGAGGTTTGTGAGTATGTCACTGGTACCCAACATTCCATTCCTTGGACTACCCTTGAAGTGGAGGACACACCTGGCTGAGATGTACACCATTCAGCTCATGCACCCAGGTCTCTGAGATGCATGCCAAGTTGGGTCCCTCATCCATAGTCAAATCATGGATGAATGCAGACTTATTATACAATGACCTGGCACTCGCCGAAAGTACAACCAGAGGGCACAGAAGCTAGTAGCTAGGCCACCAGAACCAGTGGCATGGGAGGAGGAACTGAGTGAGGAATGACCTATAGCCATCTAGGTCCTCCACAATTCTGGAACTCCCGCTCCATAATACCATCTCATCTCCTACCTATGACCACAGTTATAGGGATACCCTTCCCTCTACTTCACTGTGTCCCCCCCCACCCGAGACACATCATGTTTCATAAATACTTTCTCAACACTAACCATCATCATTCAGACAACATTAATACAAACAGCTGAAAGATGTAAATCAGGTCAGCTGAAATATGAATAAAGATGCACTGCCCTGATATCCTGCACTGATAACACAAGGATACTATATCAGGGTTGTGCATACAACTGTACATACATATTGACCCCATATAGGTACAGCTGCATGTGCTGAGAATTTCTCTGCACCTTTGGCTGCATCTGCTGATATCGGGAAAGATTAATGGATGTACAGAGAATGAAGGAGGGGACAGCTGGTGTGATCTCACCCCTTCTCCTCATGGATACTCAATGTGTGGAGGCAGTAAGCACAGGGCTCGTTTAGTTTTTACTGAGGAAGTGGTGCTGCCAGGCTTGAGGAATCCCTGAGTAAGATACTTCTCAGGGCCCCCCTACTCATTCCTTGCTCTTTTCCCCATTCACTCATGCTTCACCCCTGGTGCTCACCCTCCCCTTTCCTGGTCAGGCGGCAGAAAAGCCAGTGACACCTCCTTGAAACTTACAGAAGAGTTTTGGCTACACTGCAGAGTGAAGTGGCCATTGCTTCCAGCAACTTGATTTCCTCAGAGTGCCTCTGGGTTCATCTGTGGTCTAGAAGCCCTCTGGGGAAAGCAAGATTGCAGCGTCACTCTAGAAAATGTCCAAACTTTTCCGTAAGTTTTAGAAAAAGGAAAGTAAAATGTGGCAGCTGCATACCCACCCACCCACATGACAGCCACATCCCACCGAATTTCAAGCTAAAAGAGAATGAGTGGAGTTATACAACTGAATGATTACCACTCCGTTCTATAGAGAGAAGAAGAAATACGACCTTGCTGCATGGATAGACAAACCTGTCCTCTACTTCTGACACTGGGTAGAGCAAACCACCACAGAATCCGGTGTGTTTCAGAGCACAGCCCACAAAAACATCACACACCTTACAAGGAACCTTGCAATGCAAAGGCCCTCCATCCAAAAATCACACGACCTGACAGGCATTTCTTGCTAGTATAGAGTGAGGGGGGGAGTTGAAGGGCTTCAATTTATTTTATTTATTTATTAATTTTATTTAATGATAGCATTAATTAAATATGGTGTTTTATTTTTGAGATGAACCTTGACAGCTAATTTATTTTATAAGAATAACAGCCACAGTAATTGCTTGAGTATTTTGAGGGTGGTGGAATGATAAAACTAATGAGTTATTTCATTTTTTAAAAATTGAGACAGGGGACATGAAATGAGTATTTTTAACTACCCGCATGTCGTAACATTGTTTTTATACATGGAATGGCTGCCTAGAAGAGAGCATGATTTCAGTATATAGTCAACACTACTATATACTGTCAGTGTTCATGTTGCAGTGTTCATGTTGCAACATGTCAATAAGAAACGTTCCACATCCTTGTGTTGCTTCAACAGTTTGAATTGCTACTAGATTATTAATTCTCTGAGTAGTGAATGAACAATCAAGTGATTATATATTGGTCATGGTGTCAGTGACAATATCACTGTAAAAGCTTACTGAAAACTATTATTAATGAATTTGTTGCCCAAGACCATGCTCTGTGCTTCCCCCTTGCTCCTTGCGTTCCTGCAAAATTGCAGCATGATTTCTCATGCTCAGCCACCTTCTCATTGGCTTCTACACATCCCATATGGTAATATGTAGTGATGTGCCAAACCCTGTCCCCTATTTTGGGGGATGTGTTCTCTCCTTGCGAAAGAGGCATTTTTATTTTTATTTCAATGTTTGTTTGTTTGCCTTTTTCCCAGAGAGGTGGAGAATTTCTGAGAATTTTCTCCTTTGGGACAGGGACATGGCGCATGTCTACACCTCACGGCGGAGGGGAGAGGATCTCGCGATATGCTGAGTGCGAGATCCTCCGCCTGCATTCACACACAACATGCAATGTCCCGGAAAGAAGGACGATGTTGCACCTGCAATTTTTTTAAAAAAGAAAAGCAGCTGGAGCGCACCTGTGCTCCAGCAAAAAAGTAAGTTGTTGCGTTGTTGTTGTTTTAAAAAGCCCTGACCACCCTCCCCCTCCCCACCTCTGATGGGCACGGAGTACTTGAAGAGCTTTGTGCCCTGTGCCTGGTTCCCGACTCCTCACATTTACTTGCAAGGAGCCAGGAAAAACCCGAGACAGATGCCCACATGTCCTGCGGTCTTGGGATGATCCTGAGACCACAGGAAAAATCAGGCTAGAAGCCATCCCGGTTATCCCAGGGAAATGGAGGGATCATTTCTCCCTGCCCCCAGGATCCCTTGTGCTTCATGTGGACACACAGGGATGATCCCGAGGATAAGGGATGGTGTAGACTTGCCCATGGTTTCTACATACCTTTTTAAGTGTAGCTGGTTGTTGAGGGGGGTCTTCTTTCAATTATCTATATAAATAAAAATGTAAATGTTCGTTTGTTCCTAATCTAAAATCTCCGAAAGTTCTTCACCGATTGCTTTGAAATTTTGACACAACGTTGCATTCGAATACACGTTGCATTCGAAGAAATAGGGTATATAAAAGCCCAGAGGCCTCCTCCAAGCCACTTATGCAAATAGGAGAGAAGTCATTGGGACATCACCAACCAGTAGGCCAATCCACCGCCTCTGCCTTCTATAGATGTCACACCTGTGACAGGTAAAAACATGCTTTTTTTTAAAAAAACAGCGCCATCTGTTGGACATAAAAGGAACACATGCTGGTCAGGCTGGAAGATACATAAGCAGCAATGAAGCTGTATGGCGAATTCTTTCATTTCCCATACATGAACGAAGTCCAGCTGTTGTTCACTTAGCAGTACATCTAGAAAATGGACAACGTGTTTATTTCACAGCTGCAAATGTGCAACAAATAGCCCTGAATCCACTGGCTACAATGTTAACTGCTTTCTTCACGTTCTTGCTACCAGGTGGAAGAACTGCTCATTCCGCTTTGAAATTGCCATTGAACATGCAATTCATTGAAACTCCCACGTGCAACATTTCCAAAGCATCCGGCATGGGGAAAGTATTGCAAAAATGCAAACTTGTTGTTTGGGATGAATGCACAATGGCGCACAAAAAATCGCTCAAGGCTCTTGATAGATCATTGCAAGATTTGCGTGGAAACATCAGACCATTTCGGAACGCATTAATATTGCTTGCAGGAGATTTCAGGCAAACATTACCTGTAATTCCTCGATCGACACCAGAGGACGAAATAAATGCTTCCCTGAAATACTCTACTTTGTGGTGACATGTAAAGACATTAAAATTAACTACAAATATGTGTGTCCAGCTGCAAAACGATCAATCAGCTGAGATATTCTCACGTCAATTGCTGGAAATTGGGAACGGAAAGGTGCTGGTTGATCTGACCTCAGGACGAATTTCATTGCCTCATAACTTCTGCAATTTAGTGACGTCAAAAGAAGAATTGATTCAAAAAGTATTTCCCAATATTCAAACCAATTATAAGAATCACGATTGGCTGAGTGAACGAGCTATTCTTGCGGCCAAGAACAAAGACGTCTACGAACTTAACAATATTATTCAGTCTAACATTCAAAGCGAGGCAGTCACATACAAGTCCGTCGACACTGTTCTGGAAGCAGATGAAGCGGTTAATTATCCAACAGAATTTTTGAATTCACTCGATCTGCCAGGGATGCCACCGCACATACTGCAATTGAAAATCGGCGTGCCAATTATCATGTTGCGAAATATCAACCAGCCAACGCTTTGCAACGGCACGCGGCTTGCAGTAAAAAAATTACTAAGCAACGTTGTAGAAGCAACAATCTTGACAGGACCTTTCAAAGGTGAAGATGTCCTCATTCCTCGCATTCCTATGATTCCAATGGATATGCCATTTCAATTTAAGAGATTGCAATTCCTAATTCGATTGGCGTTTGCCATTACCATCAACAAAGCTCAGGGCCAATCTTTAGAATTGTGCGGTTTAGATCTAGACACGGATTGGTTCTCACATGGACAATTATATGTTGCGTGTTCTAGAGTCGGCAAACCAGACAATCTCTATATCTGCACAGACAATGGAACAACAACAAAAAATGTATACCCACAAGCATTGTGAAATTAAACATATTAGAAACGTGCGCTTTCTCTTTTCTTTCTTTTCCATTTAACCAGACTGAGCCACAGCAACGCATGGCTGGGTACAGCATATATATATATATATATATATATATATATATATATATATATATATATGTATATCCCCAGTGTTTGGAGGAGCCCAACATTTCTTCCTGAATACCTTTTGGAGACATTATGACCACTCCCTCTCTAGTTAAGTTAACTTCATACGTTCATAGTTCTATTCCTATCGCCTCAGTAAATCTTGACTGAGATCCAGGCTATATGTTATGCTAATTGCATAGCGTGTAGCTGAAATTTGCCATTTTATTTTTACTAGGGATGGGCAAAGAAGCAAATTTTGTGATCACTGAAATACTCTGAAAACTACTTTGAAGCTCCGCTCCCTTTGTTTCCAGTGTTCAACTGTGTTCTTCCATTTTTGTTGTTGTTGTTGTTGTTCAAACAGGAAAAGTGTGAATTTTGAACAGGAAAAATAATAATAATAAAAAAAACATTGTTAAAAGTTCAGCCAAAATACTCACTCCCCCCCCCCCCCACAAATCAAATGTGAAAATGCACATTTTTTGAACAGCAACGCAAGTTTGGGAATTTGTGAACATTTTCAGAGAACGTGCTGCCATGCTTGCATTAGCAATTGAGTTTGTGAATGTGTCAAGGAAATCAAGCTGGGTGGTTCTTTTACCCATGCCCTCAGGTATAGGGAAATGGCTCTATAAATCATTAGCTCTATAAATTATAAAGTTCATGGCTTCCTGCTTAATTAAAACATTCTGTAGTTTCAAGGCTGCAATTGCTTTCACGCTTTTAGCTGATGCTGAAACCATGTCACAAGATGGTGTCAACACCAGCAGTTGGAGGGTGGAGTAAGATGTCTGCAAAGCAAGATAATCGAAAATAGAAACAGATGGAGATGTATTTCCTGTAACTGTTGCAATACCCATATATGTATTGTATTCTAATCAGAGAAGTACTTAAACTTCGTACATGCCTAAATGCTTTGCTTCTCATTGGTTATTGGATTGCAGAGCAGTATTATGATTGGTGGGAAGGTTCTGCCATTGTATCTGAGGAGAACTGACCCTATACATATATTAGCCTTTCCTGAAATTATTGGGCAGTTCCTCAGGTCTTCTGAGACTGTCACCTTGCAGCGCTGCTTGTAATAAACCTTCTAAAGAGAGAGAAATTGTGTCTTGAGAGTCTGTGACCACCACTCAGCGAACCACGGGGACCCACCCTTCCAGGTCCCTCCACAAATGCAACATGTCTGCATGAATTGCAAACAAAAACACATCTGTCCGGGAAAGCCGCCAAATGGGTTGACAAAGAAGGATAAGACCAGCCAGTAGCTAGGCAATGAAGGTGTTTATTTACAGAAGCTAAACAGTGCAGGGAAAGGAGGGGAAAATGGGGGTTTGACTGCAAAAGTCAAGGAACAGGAACAGTTCAAGGAGCAGGCTTGTAGAGTAGTCAATGTCCAGTCCAAAGTCAAGGGAGAGTGGCAAAGAGGAGATTCGATAAGGCAGTCCAAGTTCAAACACAGCCAACAGTCAGTGACAAACCAGTAACACAGTCCAGAGTCAGGGGCAACAACAGGCAAGACGTAGTCACAAACCGGTCCAAGGTCGAAGCAGGAATCCAGAGTAGGCAGACGTGGTCACGGGGTCCGGGAATCAAGACAGGAATCAGAATCCAGGCGTTCAGGAACAAGGCATGAGGTCACAAGATCCAAGAGCAAAGGCTTCCGCCAGAATGCTCAGATAATCTCTGACAACTTTGCATGGCTCACGGCTGCGCTTTTATGCTCAGTCAGAGTGCTGAGTCATGGCCTCTCAGCTGATCCCTAATTGCCTGGTGTTTCTGGTGGAGGCGGCGAGACCGGCATCTGGTTGCCTTCTCCGCCCGCAACTGGCTGAAACCAGGCTTCTCCGCCTCCTTCTCAGACCTCTGCGGCTCCTCCGTAGTCTTTGCTGGCATCAAGCCTTCAGAGCTAGCAGAGGTCCCAGCTGGCCTTGGCTCTTCTCCCTGAGGCTCTGCCACAGTCTCTGCCAGTCCAGCCTCCTCACTACCTGAGCTGGGCTTCTTGGTACTAGGTCCAGCCTCTGCCACCTCCTCCTCATCTCCTGACTCCATCTCTATGCAGGGCATGACAACATCCATATTTTTTAATCTAGTGTAAGCACACATAGTCCCCAATTCAGATCAGGATCACTGTGTTCTTGGGTGGGGGGGAGGATTAAACTTCCCTTACTGTGTGAGGGATAAAAGAAAAAGAATAACACACAGGGATAATAGAAAAAAAGAGGGCGAGTCTTCACTGACTATATCGCCACGGGTATCTTAGTTATAGAACGATCTTCCCCAACTGATTCATCTAACATCATCTTTGTGGTGATCCAGGCTTTTAAAAAATAATTCATGTGGCCTGGTCCTCTCAACTTTAACATCTTTGTTTTAATTGTTTTAGTGTTTGTTTCTTAAAAAAGGGAAAACAAAATAGTTGTTAGTCTTTTATATTGTATTTTAACGGTGTCCTAGTGAGCTACCCAGAGAACTTGTACTTTGGGGTGCCTATATAAACGTAGTGAATAAATAAATAATAACTGTTATGTGATCCTAGATACGATTGTGTTATGAACCTAAGTAACCTTTCCTACATTTAAAGAGACACAAATTGTCCCCTTTTCAGTCTTTTCCTGGTACGTTTGAATTGCATTACATCTCAGAGATGATCACTGTTGCTTTTTGATCCTCTATTCCCAGCAGCCCATAAATGCCACCTGGGCTGCATCTTGACGACAGCGCTTTTGCGCTGGGAGCCCCCAAAGCCCCGTTTTTCACACATGAAGGAGGGAGTGCGTGGGGGGGGGTTGCTTGTGAGTAGGAGTGCCTCCTCACACCCCTGTTTTTTTTTTTTTAGTGGTTTTCCTTTACTTTGGAGGAGGTGCTGTACCTGTATATGGAGCACCCGCACCTCCTTACATCCCTATTTTTTTTTTGGGGGGGGAATTTCCCTTACTTTGGAGGAGGTGCCGCACCCATGCACAAAGGTCCCCAATGCCTCCTCACATCCCTGATTGGTGTTTCCCCACTCTCAAATTCTCTACTTTGGAGAATGCGCTGTGCCTGTGCATGAGGCGCCCATGCCTCCTTGCACCCCCAGGGTATTTTTACACCTTTTGGCGGCTTCTCTCCATGGTCTCTGCCTCTCATCTTCCCTGTCTGGGCAGATGGTGACCAATCTGCATTCTCCATCTTCCCAGACATGCCTCCACAGCAGCTCCGAAGCAAGGCGACAAGAGAAAAAAGTCCCAGCAAGTCCCCTAATTTTAAAACCAGAGCTTTGAAGGTTTGCCCCTGGATGGCTTCATGATGGCAGCTGCATCATATAAAAGACCCCAGGGCAAACCCCTCATCAAGACAAGCTCCTGCTTTAGTAGTGGGACGTCCACCTCTTCACCACTTCTTTAAGCAGGGGTGTCTCTTTATACAAACAAGTAGCCCCATCACCAATACACAGCTGAACCTTAAAGGTTGTGTTTCCTTTTGTCCCCCATCTTCACAATTTCCAAAGAGAGAGAGGGGGGAGTGTAAATAAAATTTAAAGCAGTTGGATCGCATATGACCGCAGCAGCATAACTCTCAGGAAGTGGCTTGTTTTGTGACAGTAAGACAAAAGAATAATATCAGGGTAATTTTTTCTCTCTGTCTACCTGACTAGTTTTATAAATGTCATGTTAACATTGTGCAGCAAGAATATGGGTTAGGTTGACTTTCAAGAAATGTGTTTTCCCTGTCTCTAGATGATGTTTTTGTTTTGACTTTTTCACAGAAGGAGGTCCCCTTTTTCACTTTCTTCCTATGTATGACTCAAAAGAACAAATGAAAGAAACCAAATGTCTGAATGAGACCTGGCAGTTGGCACAATCAGCACTGGGTTCTTTGATATCCTGACATAGCGAGCTCCTTTAAAAGATATCTGAGATTGATTCTGATTTGTACTTGAGAGATGTGTGCATAAGGGTCTTTATTTACCTAAGCATATATCCCCACCATCACTACCCTGGTATTGCTTGCTCAGTCTGACTTTGAAACTAGCGTGATTTTTCAGATCTTGAGCCTCATCACATCTAAGTAGAAACATGCAGCTCCTGTCACTTCTCCATCATCACTCCCTGAAAATAGAAAGTAACAAGGCCCATTCAGTCTGGGAGGAGAGAGCAGCAACCGGACTTTCTCTGGGGGGTTTGCAGTGCAAGGAAGGCCAGAAGGGGCGGAAGACGTGTGAGAGGCAGACAACGTCATGTGAGCAGTAATGAGCGTGCAGAAAAACGCTCGTTGGATGGAGCTTTATGTGTATATCAAGGATAAAGCAGATCTTGAGGGGATCTACACTAGTCAAGTTAGAACGTGTCTTACCATTTTTAAGTGTGTGTTTGGTAGTATTTCGCCACATGATGTATAGTTTGTGATGTTGTCTGTTCTCCAGTTTTTATTTTGAACTTCTCTGAAATAAGTCGTTCTATTTGTTATGATGTGGCCGATTTCATCATATTAAATGGGTTTCCCGTAGTTCTTAATTTGCCAATCGCATTCCTGGGGCATGTTTATGTAATTTCAGTGCCCAAAGTTGAAGCCATTTTTTTTCTCTCAAGCCTCTTTTTTGCAGACACTTTTAATTTCACTTTTGGGAGGCTGCTGGCTGGAATGTTTGTAGGTGGAAGATTGTCTCAGAGAGAAGAGGAAGTGCGAGGGGAAATTGGCAGAATAGAACAAACGGCTTTATTTTCTTAGTGTGGCCAAAAGGAATTCATTCCCACGGAAAGAGAAAAGTAAGTAAATGTTTTAAAAACTGCTACATTTTAAATCGTTCAAAAACAAAATGTTCAATGACTGTAAAAACAATGTTTCATATACTAGTGTAGATCCCCTTGTTCTCTCAAAATCAGCCTTTCTCAGCCTGGGCCATTTTGGCCAGTGGTCAGGGATGATGGGAGTTACAGTCCAAACTATCTGGAGGGCACCAGGTTTGGAAATTCTGTTAAACAGTTAAACACAGGGGTCCCAATCTGGATTGGGGCCCTAGCAGGGAGGGCAGAGGGCTTTAACTCTTCTCCTTACTGTGGTTCTAATCTGGATTCCCCACCACCCCCACTCCACTGCAGTATATATTGCCAAACAGTGATCCCTTTACTTTAATGGATCATGTTAGGGCAATATAAATTGCAAGTATACCCTTGTTGATTGGGACTATAGGGTGGGGTGGGGGAGGAGAGGACAGGCTTAAAGGCCCACTAACCCTGCTTCCTCTAGAGTAAGAAAAATGAAAAAAAGGATATTACTGCTAGCTATGTGTTTAAAGTAGCATGTGCTTTGGGACTCCAGGAAGAGGCATCTCTCCCTGAACTGAAAATCCACTTCCATATTTCATGAATGATCCACCCTTGACCATTGAGTTACTTGTCCTATATTATAAGCTCATCCCAGCCCCCTAAAATGGGAAAGTGTTGGGTCTTTCAGATGCCTTCGTGGCACTTTTTGGCCTGTGGGTTGGTGGCTACGGTTACAGGCAGGTCAGGTGAAAAAGAATTACATACGTAATAGTCACTTGCTTACTACAACCTACTCCATCTTCAGACAGAATTTTCTGCAAAAGGGAATAAAAATAACCTATAGGGTTAAATTTTATTTCACAGGATTAACCCATTGGGAATTTATTGTTGCTTTGAAGTTTCTAAGATTCACGGATGGGGTTGTTATATTCAGGGATAATATTTCAGATTGCAGTGGGCAGGGGAAGGTATTTCAGCAGCAGGCAGAAACTCTAAGTTGAATGATGATCTCACTGACCCAGGAAAGTTGAATTCCAAGGAGATTTGCTGTTTTAGGCAATAAAAAGGAGGGTAGAAAACAGGAGTGACTCTTTGGATCATCTGTCTGTCATGTTTATGAATATAGGTGTCTGTCAAACCACTTGCCCAGATGATGGGTTGTATTTGGCCTGGCAGGTCATTGTGCTTCCCCAAATTGCATTTTTGATTAAAGTCTTTTGAAGAAGAAAAAAGATTGTGGTGTTGTATTGTAACTAAGCGTGTGAGAGCTGTTAGTAGAGAAGTCCCCATTTCAATTCTCATCTCGGCATTTTTTATTTATTAAACATATTTATTCCACTTTCCATATAGGAAGCTTTTCAACACAGCCAAAAATCAGTCACACATTTTAAAAACCTGTTCACCATAATTAGAAGAAATAATAATAATGATAATAATAATAATAATAATAATAATAATAATAATAATAATAGCAGCAGCAGCAGCAGCAAAATTCAGAAATAAGCTTCCCAAAGAAGACCAACCATCAGTTATTGCTTAGGCCATCCTATCGCTTAGGATGATTTAACAGTGTATAGGCCTAGTGTTTAATGACAGGGGGCAGGGACCCAGCTTGACATTCTCAGGTAGAAAATCCCCCTCTGTTGGTGCTACCACCAAGTATATTTCGTCCTGTAGGCCATGACCAGCAGTCGGATAGGAAGAAGGCCTCTACTGGATATTTAAGGAGTGTCAGGATTTGTACTATTGCTGAGTGCTTACAGGACCCAGGTCTGCACTCAAAGGGCTGCTCCGCTGCAGAGTGCTAGCAGAACTCAGACCCTGGCCAGCAGCAGTTCATGGTGGGTTAACTCAGTGCAGCTGGGAGCAGCTAGAGTCAGGGCTATTTAAGACCAACATTGTAATTTCAGCTTTTGCCCCAGCAACATCGTTCCTGTGGTGCTCAGCTCCAGTTTGCCTTGTTTCCTGACACGTTGTTTGTTCCTGATCCCAGACTGCTCTCTGGACTATGCTATTGCCTCTGCCATGCCTTGTTTGTTCGGACCCTGGACTGTGCCCTGGACCATGCCCT
This sequence comes from Elgaria multicarinata webbii, assembly GCF_023053635.1. Lineage (NCBI taxonomy): Eukaryota > Metazoa > Chordata > Lepidosauria > Squamata > Anguidae > Elgaria > Elgaria multicarinata. The sequence goes on along the minus strand of NC_086175.1, from coordinate 10,954,311 downwards.
TGCTTCTGGCCCTGTCTGGACTCAGGTTGGACCTTGCTTTTGAACCCTTGTTTGACCCTGGACTTGCTACTACCATTGGTCTCTGCCACTGGGTTGCCCCTGGAACCTCGCTCCTGCCATGTCATGGTTGTACAAGTAAACTGGTCTATACCCAGACAGCTTGTGTCTCTGTACACCTTCGCTGTCCTGGGTCCTGGCACCCAGTCTGTGCTCCCAGCTGCCCACGCCTTGGACTGTTACAAGGAGGAAGAAACACAGAAGTTATCCAGATCCTAAACCATTCAGGGCTTCAAACAGGGGTGCAGGACCATTGGCTTGTAGGCCTAGTTTTGGCTTCCAGTTGGATGTGGTGCACCCCAATCCAGCCCATACAGCCTCTTGGAGTTCCTCCAGGAGGTATGGCTTACACAAAGGGACTCACCACTTCTTCATGGATCAGCAACAACCGATGATGAGAGTGTGATGAAAACAGCAGGTCCCAGCAATGCACGAGTTGCCCTGATTCTGCATCAACTGAAGTTTCCAAACACCTTTCAAGAATAGCTCCAGGCAGAACAGATTGAAGAATCCAATCTGGATATGTAACAATGGGATGTGCAACAGTGGCCATATCCACTTTTTTCCAGGAAAACCTGCAGTTGGTGAATCAATCAAAATGGAGCCAAAGTATTCCTGGCCACAGGTGCCATCTGAGCATCCAGGAGAAATGCCCCCCCCCAATCACACCCACATCTGATCCTTAAGGGGAAGTACATCCCCACCACCACTTCTTCAACTTTAACTCTGCCTTCAACATGGGGACCCTAGTACAGACCTTTATAGTAGTAACATAAAGATTACTCAGTGAATGTATGGGAAATCTCTGAACACTCAGAAAGGTCTAATGAAATGCTAATTACAATAAGACTTGTGGGGCTTCCACTGAAAATGGCATTCTTGTGTCAATTGTACCCCTTCTGTAACTTAAAGTAGAATATATCGAAGTCTCCTGATGCCATCACCTTGTGTGTTTTCCCACTTTTGCTCCACAACATCATTAGCCTCACCTTGTGGTGGCGGGGAAATACACAATATGATGATGTGAAGGGTAAGTTTTAGCACATCTTACGAAGTGTGGGAGAACTGTTTTTGACAGTGTGCAGTTCAGGTCTGAGAGCTGAAAAAAATATTAATATATGTGTTTATTTATTTCTATACCGCCTTTTGCCCAATGCTGGGCCTCAAGGCGGCTTTACAAAATTAAAACACATACAGTTAAAACCTATAAATAGAAATATATAAAAGTTAAAAAAAATATAACTAAATGCATTCCAATCTTAAAACATTTTAAACATTTAAAATACATAGCAATGTTAACTTTGACATGCTCCTCATTGTGCAGTGATTTGATTTGAGTCTTTCAAGGCTAAATATTGCACAGAGTTAAAGTAACACATCTTGATTTCCTTTTTAAAAAAAGATATACTATTCTAATGCAACAGAAGGGCTTAAGACCATTAGCATCTGTGCAACATCTGTTCTGCTACATAAAAGAGATTGAGGCCTGTGTTTGGCTTTATGGAAATCGTATATATTTAAACAAATATCTAAGAACAATGTTTAAATTTTTTAGGAATCAAAGTCTGTGCCCACTCACGGCAGGCAATGTTATACCAGGTTTCATTATATGCTATCACAATACAAGCATACTTTGTATTATTGTTATTATTACAAGGACTACCAGCTCTAGATTTGACAAATCAGAGGGAAACTATTTATTTGCAGATTTGATCTAAAGTGGATGGGGAATATTAATATTTCATCCACACACTGCAGTGCAGTATTAGATTACAAAAATAAATTCTGATAAATCCTACATCAGATGGTCCCATAACAATAAGCAATGGATCGTCATGCTACCAGTAAAGCTGAATTCAGATTTGTATGATATATATATATCTGGACTGCAGTTAAACAAGACAGAGAAACGGAAAATAAAATATATCTACCCCACACAACCGATTTTAGACAATATCAATAAATAATTACCTTGCTGCAAAGCTCCATTTAGAAGCCACAAACGACCGAATTATAATTACAGTGCCAAGAGAAGGCTCACATTCTTGTCAGGTAGATGTCTCAAATAAGACGTCCTCTTTCAAATATCTCTTATCTGTGATGGACTTAAAATAAATTAATAAGTAATAGCAAATATTGTGATTTTTTATCTTAGGATTTGTTGATTGTATATGCATGCTGCTTTATTACGGGTAAACATCAAACTCCTCTGGGGATTCTAGATAATACATTATTCTAGGGACACATAAAGACACTCAGATCTAGAAAATTGCTTCAACTGGACCTGTTCAGGAGTGCTGCTTCTGTGAACAGTGTATATACATACATCTGTTTCATTTAAGCTCTAGTCTAGTGATGTTAGGATTTTGCCTTCCATTATTGTTCCTTTGGTTTACTCTATTCTGTGTTCCACTTCACCTTAATAAGAAGAATTTCTAAATTAATCCCAGGACTGAAATGTGGGCATCTTGCAGTAGCCTTCTGTTCCTTCAGTTCATCTGTATCTACCTCTTGCACACATCCTTATATTTTTGTTGTACACATGCAGATTGATAAAGCACTGCTAAAGAAGAAAGAGGAGGAGGAGGAGCAAAGACCCAACAGTCTTCATGTGTTCATACATATGATTCCACCAAATTTTGCCTTGTTGCTCCTGCACATTGGAATAACGACATGCAAAATAAATAAATGTAAACAAAATCTCTATACAATTGATCACATACTCACACCAAAACTGAGTGTGTGTGTGTGTGTGTGTGTGTGTGTGTGTGTGTGTGTGTGAGTGAGAGAGAGAGAGAGAGAGAGAGAGAGAGAGAGAGAGAGAGAGAGAGAGTGTGAGTGAGAGTGGATCCTAAATGCAGATGTAAATCAGCAAAACACAGTATAAAAAAAATCTCACTGCAATTATAATACGATCACTCCAAGTTTGCTTTTTGCAAAAAATATATATATTAAAATAGAATTATACTACCTGTACAGGCACAGTGTTCTCTACAAAATTTCAAAATAACAGCAACAATAAATAGGCTAAAAGAGGATACCTAATACATTGGTTTCAATTCAGAAACTAAATCAGATGATTTGTAATGCCACGTTACTGAGAAGCTCAGCCAGGATGGGTTATCTCTATAAAGTGGAAAGTATGTGTGTGTCATGTATGTCCTGAAATGTTTACTCACTTCCACATATGGTTCTGCCTTAATACTGTTCACCAAGACAGGTCTTCATGTACATGGATCAGAAAAAAATCTAAAAACATGATTTTTGAGGTTTTAAGTATTTTTAAAGAAATTAATAAAAACCTAGGTTTACACCTACAACTCCCAGCATGCCTTGGGTGGAACTCCCAGCATGCCTTGGGTGAGAGGCCAGACTTACTGGCCTTCAGCGGCCATTGTGATTCCTAAAGTCAGTCTCAAGCAGTCAAGGTGCTGGTTTTAACCTATAAAGTCTTACATGGCTTGGGACCATAATACCTGATGGAACGCCTCTCCCAACATGAACCTACCCTTTACACTATGCTCAACATCTAAGGTCCCCCTCCGAGTGCTTACTCTGATGGAAGCTCAGAGGATGGCAACAAGGGAGAGGGCCTTCTCAGTGGTGCCCCCCCAATTATGGAATGAACTCCCTGACGAGGCTCACCTGGCTCCAACATTGTTATCTTTTCAGCACCAGGTTAAGACTTTTCTCTTTTCTCAGGCAGTTAACAACATATGCTGAATTTTTAATTGATCCCAGAATGGTTGTTTTAAATCTATATTGTTTTTAAATAGATATTATTTTTAAGCTTTTGATGGTTTTAAATTTTTGTATATCTGTTTTTAATGTTCATTGTTTTTAACTTTTGTAAACTGCCCAGAGAGCTTTGGCTATGGGGCGGTATATAAATGTAATAAAATAAATAAACTCAATTCCACATAAAAGGAAACAATCCACATAAATGGGCTGCAGCCATTTGCAGTGCCTCCTCCCACCTGCCATGTGTGGTTTTAAAATAACTAGATACAACCGTGTGTCTTTGAGAGGCCAAACTCATCTCAAACTATTGCCCCGCTCGTGCTCTTCGCTCCTCTGATGCCATGTTTCTCACCTGCCCAAGGGTCTCTACTTCCCTTGCTCGGCTTCGTCCATTTTCTTCTGCTGCTCCTTATGCCTGGAACGCTCTTCCAGAACATTTGAGAACTACAAGTTCAATCGCAGCTTTTAAAGCTCAGCTAAAAACCTTTCTTTTTCCTAAAGCTTTTAAAACTTGATTTTGCTCTGACTTTATACTGTTAGTTTTACCCTACCCTGTGCCTGTTTGGTGCATTCTCTTCCCCTCCTTATTGTTTTATTATGATTTTATTAGAATGTAAGCCTATGTGGCAGGGTCTTGCTGTTTACTGTTTTACTCTGTACAGCACCATGTACATTGATGGTGCTATATAAATAAATAAATAAATAAATAAATAAAAATAATAATAGACATGTTCAAAGGCACCTCATATTGCTATTTTCTCAGAAACTGAGAGAGGCACACACACAGCCTTCATCCTTAAGAGAGGAGGGAGGGAAGGAAGGGAGGGAAGCACTCTGCACATGCCCAGAAATAGGCTCAATGAAGGGGAGCAAGTAGGTGGGCCAGCCCTGACCCTTCAGTACAGGCTCCTGATGGAGCACTTGGTGGGCAAGTAGTGCAGGCCGGGGTAGTCCTGACAGGACTTGGCTGGAGCTGGGCATGTCCAGTGACAGCCGCTTACTTCCCCTCTTTTGCAATACTACTCCTCAATCCTCTATCTAAGTGCAGCATTGGCAATGAGAGGAGGAAACACCTCTCAGAAGACGTGGGCAACTGTGGGCCACCAAAGGCATGCTGGTAGGTATAGTCCTGGCATGAAGTTAGCAAACCAGGTCAGTATGTGCAAACCACATCACTACCTTTCAGCTCCTACTTTCCTGACCACTTGCTGTCTTTGTTCTCCTTCTAACTGACTTTCCCCAACTGCCACTAACCCCGCCCACCATTCCATTCTAGCCTCAGCTACCAGTCATTCCTCCATCCACTCTTCTGTTTCAATAGTAAAGTCAGGCTTTTACATAAAAATCATAAACTTTATCCAGTAATTTTTGCATCTGTCTTGGAATGTTGTGGTTTAGTTATAAAAGAAAAACACATACCACACCACAGCATAAAAAAAAAATCTCATCAAGTTAAAAGACCTTGGGAAATAAATTTTCAAAAAAAATCTCTTGGTACTTAAAAGCCCTAGTCAAGTCTGCCTGAGAAAAAGTAATTCATAAGCAGGATGTCACAACTAAGATGGCCTGCTCTCCAGCTGTCTTCCACCACCCCTCAGACAGTGTTCAAAGATTAACACGTTATTCAGGGACCTAGGTTTACGCCTACAACTCCCAGCATGCCTTGGGTGGGAGGGAAGATTTATCAGGCAGCCATCATTTAGAAATGGCTCACCATCCTGGGCCTGAAGGAGAGTACCTGGAGAGAGAAAAGAAATTAATTTAATTTGTTTTAAAGTTACCTCACAGGCTCAGGACTGGCCTACCTTGCAGGGTTGTCATGAGGGTGAGAGAGGGGGAAAAGAAATGCATTAAATTTGTTTAAAGGTTAACTCACAGGCCTAGCACCAGCCTGCTACTTTAAGATGGTTACCCCATGGACATATATCTTAGAGGGCCCAGGCAACACTGGGAAGAAACTTGAAATCTGGCACACCTATAGGTCTGGCAGAAAAATCTAAAAACATTAAATTTTGGATTTAAAATGTTTTTAAAAAATTTAATAAATATTCAAGGCTTATGCCTACAACTCCCAGCATGCCTTGGGTGGAACTCTCAAGAGTCTCCTCTTGCAACCAATCTATGACTCATGGTCATGACTAGTACAAATTGCTATTATTCCTTCAGGACATTCCATAAATAAAATTTCTTCAGCAGGAGACATTGAAAATTGCTTTATTCTCTATGTGGCTCCATAGTGGTGCTATAATGCCACCAGCTCCATAAGGTGGTAGGTTAACCATTTGACTAAAAAAATTAAAAAGTGCCATGATGTGTCTTCAGAGCACAGGTTTGTCACTGGGATCTGGCCCAAATCACTGAGATCTGCTTCCCTACTATATGTTATTCAGATCTGGACAACGCTGCGTATATTTTGAAAACGTATTCTTAGGTTTGCATCTTTTTTAGCTGGTAGAAAGGGTGTTGTTTGTCCTGACTGTTTCTGAAATTTAGATGACTGCTCCGGCCAAGGCATGATAGGATGTGTAGGCATTTCAGGTGGGGGAAAAAAGTGGTTTATCACGAAGCTCTAATTTAAAATACAGTTCCTATTAACATAATTTCCCATTTATTACAACAAAACAATTTTACTAACTTAACCAAACTAAAAAAAACCCAACCAACCTAAAGATGATAAGTTGCAGAGAAATTTATTATGTATCAAATAATTGTTATAAAAAATATTCATGGACCTGAGCAACACCGGGCATATCAGCTAATATAAGTATGTATTTCAAGCTTCACTTTAGGACCTTAACTAATACGTTTTATTTTTCTGGAAGACTGTACAAGGCAGTTGGGAGTACAAAGATACTCATGGTAATATGTGAGTTACTAGCACCTGATATACTTAAAGTTTATGAACTGTGGCCACAGCTAGACCTAAGGTTTATCCTGGGATCATCCAGGGTTCGCCCCTGCCTGAGCACTGGATCCCCTGTGTGTCACCTAGATGAACAGGTCTGACCCCTGGACGATCCAGGGATAAACCTTAGGTCTAGCTATGGCCTGTGTGTTTTCTACCCTAATTAAATGAAAAGGAGTTGCCCTTCTGTGAGAATACAAAGTATGGGAACTTGGGATATATTCAGCTACCGTCCAAATAGTTAAGTCACCATGCTACTCAAGCAACCCATGAGCAACCTAACATTGGTCAGTCTAAAGCCCTGGCAGGAATAATCCTGAAGTGTCCTCCAGATAGACTGTTAGGTTAAAGCACCAACAGGTTATCCATTATGCTCCCTTTTGTTCTTCTAGCCACCACCTAAGTTGTCCTTAGAACCATGGCTATTTAATGCTTAATCAGCCAGACCTAATACAATCATAGAACCAGGAGTCTAATTTCCACAGAGCCAGATGGTTGCATTTTTTAGAAACTCCGTTAGTGCAAGCTCCAGGTTTTTGAGCGGCCCTTGGGAAAGGCAGCCTCAGTGGGCTCCCTCCCTCAGTGAGTCAACCTTCTAACTAAAGTTGCCACCAGCTGCTATTGCTCCATCTCATCCCTTCTCTCAGTGTTACTACCCCTTGCAATGTAGGAAGGCCAAAAGCCAGTGAGCAAGCAGGCAGGTGGTAGCATCTACTTCTGCTCCTTCTCACCATCACTGCCTTCCTGAGTCAGGACAAGAGGCAAATGAACTAGCAGGTTGCAAAGTGAAGTGGAGGAGCAGGTCCTCAGTGGGCCCCTATTGGGGTGTGGGCCCTTGGCAGGTGCCTGACAATATCAGCCCTGAATCCTATCCTAAGCATGTCCAAAGTCGTTGCCTCCTTGGTGTTCTCTGCTAAACTCTATAACTACCCTGAGTCCATTTTTAAAAAACTTTCCAGTGTATTAGATCTTCTTCTTGTGTTTATTGAACCTCTGCAGGGTGGAAATGGTGTCCGCAGGTATGACCCCACTCCAATCCCCACCCCAGCTGTCAGATCTTCTAAATGGGGCAAGAAAGCTGAAAAAATGTCTCCCTCTCCACCGCCTCCATACCATTCATGGTTTTACAAGCCTCTCTCATGCGTCCCTCTGTTCTAAACCATGAAACACTTCAGTCTGTCCTCCCAAACCGTCGCTATTCTTCTTGCATTGCGGCGACCCTGAGCCGTCACAATCACTGGTTTGTAGGCACCGAGGGATTTGCCTTTTAGTGAGCAGGTCGTTGTCATCAGTCAGCAATCCAGTCTCTCGGCAGGAGGGCTGGGATTTGTGTATGTTGCGAACAGCTGCACACATTCTCCACAAAAAGCCGGCATTGCTCTGTAGGGACACATTGCACAGCGGTGTATGTGGGTGAGACATGGCAACAGAGACAGGCTGTGAAGAACTTTTATAGATGTTGGCCTGAAGAAGAAGGTGATATATTTCCCCCTTAATTGCTCTTTCTGCTTTTAGCTTTCTTCCCAGCTGTACACTGAGAGCTAGGCTAGTACAACACGGAAGTGTTGGACTTGAATTGGAAAGACGTGGATTTGAGATCTCACTCAGCCATGAAGGCTACTGGTCATTCTGTCTCCACCTAATCTACCTCGCGGGATTGTTGTAAGGATGCAATAGAAGGGGGAGCAATGGACAGGACCCTGAAGAATGGCAGATTGCAGAATAAAAAGAAGGGGTGAGAGGAAGGAGATGCCATTGGTCCGCGCTTTTGCTTAGTTCTTTTTCCTGAGAGAACTCAGACTGACAGGCTGCCATTGTATCTGTTAACAAGCCACGTGCCTTCTCCCTTAGGGCATGTTGTAAAACCTACTTGTCCTGACTGGTCTTTGTTGCTCTAATAAATAAATAAGTCCGGAAAGGTTCCATTGAATTTGACTGTTTCATTGTGCTTGTTTTGCTTGCTTACATCTTCCATGCTTGGAGATAGGATAGGCTATAAATCCAAATGAATGGAGAAATGAATGAATGAATGGTATTTACTTTATTTTATTAATTGGTCTCCCTTTGAAATAACTGCTAGAGAGAAAAACAGAACACTAAATATGTACCCTTGGGTGGGGCTCTCACTCAGAGGGAGGGCTGGAGAAGAAACAGCTAAAATAAGGAGAACCAGTTCTGCTGAAAGCTGGATATTAGAAGAATTTCTGTCTTATCACCTTGTATAAGGGCTAATACTCTGAACTGTTGTGTGGTTGGGGATTGCCCTGTGAAATAAAAGTTGAGAAAAAAATCTACAAAAGGGACTTCCAATATACTCGGCACCTGGAGATACAGAACTACGCAGGACTGAGCTACAAGCAAGAGATCCATGGTGTTGTTGTTTGCACATAGAAGGATAAATTGTGGTATATGTCTGTAATTGGATGTTTACTAAAGACATATTTTGTTCAAATTATATATATCAATATTCTTTGCAAGTATGTTCTAATTAATCCCCATAGAACCCACACGAGTAGAAGTTATATATACACCTAGGTATTTACCACATATATGGCATATAGTTTTCCTTTCCTTTCTTCCGTCTTAAGGTTTCATAGAATGGCATTTTTTAAAAAAATTAATAAATAAATGCAACAACTTGAAATCAGCATCTACGATTAAGATGTTTGTTTTCTCCTTGATTGGGAAGGCAAAAACAAATGAGCAGCAAATTTGTTGGAGACTTCACTGTTATTTTTGTGGAAGATGAGGAAGATGAAGATCTTGATCACTAAAGGTACAATTCAGAAAATAAAATGAAGCATAAAATGGATTGATATGGCAGGTGGATCTTTCCTGCTCCATTACTAAAAGGATGGAATAAAGTATGTTGCATTTTAAGGCCTTATTATCTGCCTGTCACAATTTCCCACTTTTAGCCTTCGCTTGCAACAATTTTGCTGCCACCTCTTCCCCTGTCTTATGTGACATACTTTAAAGTATTTATACATTAGTCTGCAGCAGGTATGTGCAAGCTGTGAACCACTATGCCAAATAGAACCCAGCAACTATGTATTGCAGCTGTTTAGATATTTGACAATCTCTCTGTTTTTTCAATTCAAGATAGGAAATTAGAGATTAAGCCTCTAACCATATTCATTCACTTTATCATCTGAATTGTACCTTTTTGCATTTATTATCTTCATCCATATTCATTCAGCCCTTCTTGGCCACCACACATGACTAGTAAGATGTATTTGGTATGGCGGTTATACCCAAAAGGAACTGCACACAGAAGTAGCCTGTGTGAGGTCTCTTAAATCTGTATAGAAGGAGATAGACCCTAAATATAAAATATGTTGCCAAAAATGTAATATTAAAAACTTGGAACATACAAACAGCAAAGCAAGGGAGGAACAGTTAAATCAGGGATGCAGAACTACACTTTCCCATGGATGTTCTCCATCTAGCCCCTGAAGCTGTCAGGATGAGACCTGGGCTCCCTGGTGTGGCCTGATGTAGAAGAAGGCCACCAGAGACAGGGATTGGAGGAGGAAATTCTCCAAGACTCTCCATATTAGGAAGACACTGAGGGGTGAGGGAGGTTTAGTTTTGAGATTGACATCTGTGTCTAAGCAATAGACACAGTCTTCTCCTTGTACCCCCTCCAATCATATTGCCTACGGGGAGGGATTGCAAATTATAAAACAAAGAGCTCATAGCACTGCTCTTTCACAATGTGGCTGAGGCTGACTGAATGTCCCAGAAAAGGGAAAGTTCCATCAGCTTTCCCTAGCACCTTCCTATCTGGGGGCATTTTGAAGCCCCCTCTGCCTTTGCTCCACTGGGCCAGTGGGGGCAGTGGCCTCCCTCTGGGCCTGTGGGGTGGGAGCCTTGCCCATAGCACTGCTTCTGCCACCAGCCTGAGACTGACTGCTGGCTTGAAGGGGGTGCAGCCTATTAAGGTGTGGCATACCTGTGATCCTCCACCACCAAAGAAAAATGATCCCAGGTACTAGACTTGCATTTTGAACGAGAGGGTGCTGTGGAGCCTCAAGACCACCCACACCTGACTGTGGCTCCTGCCATTTATATACTATTTTCACACCGCTTTCAGAGTGCAATATCTTACTTGGTATAGATTAGGCCTTCTTCTCCTGCACTTCAGAAGGACCAGCAGCAGCAGAGAAAAGGATGTACCTAATTTTGTGCATGGGGGGTGGGTGTGGACTAGAAGAAATACCTCTCCCTCTCCCAACATGGACAGAGCCAGATTTCTTTGCTTGGTTTTCTTTTGTCTCTCTGTGTCTGTCTTCTTTTATTTGCTTCTTTTTGAACCATACCACACTCCTCTTCATGTGTTATTGATTGTGTGGAGATAGGGGACTTTGATTTTTGTACTTGGTTTCTAGTTTCTGAAACTTCTGCAAGCTGTCGAGAGAAGATGAAGTGCATCTGAAGTGTGTGTGTGTGTGTGGTTAGGCATGGTTGATGGGTGATTTTTTTTTTTAAAAAAATCATAATCAAGGGATGTACATAAGAACATAAGAAGTGCCCTGATGCTGGATCAGACCAAGGGTCCATCTCATCCAGCACTCCGTTCACACAGGGGCCAATCAGCCATCGGCCAGGGAGGAACAAGCAGGACATGGTGCCACAGCACCCTCCCACCCATGTTCCCCAGCAACTTTTGCACACAGGCTTACTGCCTCAAATACTGGAGATAGCAGACAACTATCAGGGCTAGTCAAAGGGATTTGCATCCAACTTGGCATGGCTAAAGTCCTACGTAAGTGATACCAGGGTGCCAAGTTTCATCTCTTTATCTTTAAAAATGATGATTTAAGCATTTTTGTTTATTTCCATTGATGATGATAATAGAGCGGTTCTATAAAAATAGAGCAGTTTTCCACTGGGTAATCCAACGGTGCGGGGAGGCACAGCTGCCCTGAAAATTGGGGTCGGGGAATAGCCTCATCAAAGCTCCACCCTCAACTTTGGGGAGGAGCAGACCCACTCTGCACACACCTAGTGTATACCATGGGTAATAACATATCTGTCTTACTTCTTTCAATTGTCTACTTCTATTCTTTCATCTCTAAGCTGGTTCAGCATTTCCCCCCAGACTTGCTGCCTATGATCAACATGGACCATATCTAATCATCTGATTTTTCAAAGATAGGAAAAATCTTATTTCAACAACTCAATGCTAGGGTTGTATGGAAATTTTGTTTCAGTCGCTTTTGACCAGAACATAGCCAAATCACACTTTCCAGAAGCGAACACAGACCTGAACGCAATCTGTGAACAAAGTCTGCACTTTTCCTAGCTTGAAATGTGATTCACTCAACAACAACAACAACAAAAGAAGGTGTTGGAAAAATGTATACATATGCACACAAGCACATTTTTGGCAATTGGAGGAAAAGGCATACATTTCTAAAATGTGCACAATTGAGGGTTGCATTTTTTAAAAAAATGCACATGTGGTGGGGAATAAAGCTCCCAATCTAATATGAACACAAGTTGGAACAAACTTCAAGGCAGAAATTGGAGAACCTTGACAAGGTCAAATTTTGTTGATTCAGACACCCCTACGCAACACCCATTGGACCAAGCACTGAGATTTCCCCTCTTATTTGATGGCTTAGGAGGCAGGACATCAAGGAGGGCATACATCATTTAGGTAACACATTGGTAGTGGTAACATCTGCTTCTTTTACAGCCACATCATCCATCAACTTTATTGGTGAGAAACAGTTTGCTGAGCTTGTACCTTCGTGGACCAAAGGCTACACTTTTGACTCTATGGATCAAGAACATCCATAGAGCATTTACATTTATAACACTCACTGAGATAGCTAAAGCTGTTGAGTGGCCAAGTTCTCAGTGCTTAATGCATTAAGAAGAATTATGATGCATGAGTAGTGCATTGGAAATGATGCCTGCCCCACAAACTTCATGTGTATTCTTTTCATCATTACCCCAGAATCACATGACAGAAAGGATATAAAAGCCAGTGGACACTTGCAACGAAGTTTAGAACTTCTTACTCTGAACTCTACAAAGAGTTGTAAATCTTACTTGAATTCTCGGGTGTGAAAGGGACTTGGTGCAAATGTTCCCCACTCTGGTATCTCCCTTGAAGCAGAAAAAGAAAAAGAAGGATCATGATCAAAAAAAGGTAGAGCAGTGCAAAAATGGCCATTCAGAATTCTCCTCCCTTTCTGTGGGCAGAGAAATTGGAGGGGACCATTTCACCAAATTTCTTCAGGGGGAGGAGAAATTCTTCATCATTGGCAGGGCTTGTAGCACAGCTTCTTTCTTTCTTTCTTTCTTTCTTTCTTTCTTTCTTTCTTTCTTTCTTCTCCTTTGTCTTTGGCACTGCCGTGCAAGTGGCAAGAACAAAAATTATGTTGACAGCCTACACCCGATTTTGCATTTTCCACAATATCCCATACATAAAGCCATTCTGGGAGGGATATACAAGAATTTCGATCCTGTTCCCAAATCATGCGAATCTGCTCCATTTGCAACCCCAAAAACAGAGGAGTGTAATTCTCAGGGAAATGCCTCAATTTACCAAGCTTGTATTTGAGATCACAAGTGTGAACTTGCACATGTGCACACTTCAGAAAATTCACATTCGTTCCCCCAATCGCCTTTTCACACTTTAGCCTATATTGGGAAAGTGCACATATGGGGCATATGCTTGGAAATGTACACACTTTTGCTGTTTGGTGGGGGGGGGGGGGGAAAGGCTTTTGTGTTTGGGACCGAGAATAAGATGAGACTAGCATCAATGTGGAAAATGAACCTGAACAAATGAATCACGGCACATTCTCCTATTCCTACATTCTGGTGCATTGTAGGAATGGGGATAAGAAATGTTAGCCACTGCAAAAAACAAATGGTGAAGAAAATTTGTAGAATAATCTGCAACTTAGCTTTTTATTTCTAGGGCATAAAAAAAGAACATCTATGAGGAAAAAAAGACTTCTAAGAAAGTTTGGCTGAGCCCAATAATAATAATAATAATAATAATAATAATAATAATAATAATAATAATAATAATAATTTATTTTTATTTATTTATTACATTTCTATACCACCCAATAGCCAGAGCTCTCTGGGCGGTTCACAAAATTTATTTATTACCCATCTCTCCCTCTGGATCGAGGCAGGGAACAACATTAAATACAATATAATACATAAAACTGGTTAAAAGAGCATATAAGACCAATACAATATTAAAGTAACAATCACAACATCTTAAATTTCTTAGGTTTAAAATTCATCTGGGTAGGCCTAATGGAAGGCACTAGTCTTTATGGCTGTCTTAAACTCAGAGATAGCATTAAGCTAGGGTGACCATACGAAAAGGAGGACAGGGCTCCTGTATCTTTTACAGGTGTATTGAAAAGGGAATTTCAGCAGGTGTCATTTGTATATATGGAGAACCTGGTGAAATTCCCTCTTCATCACCACAGTTAAAGCTGTAGGAGCCCTGACCTCTTTTGAATCTGGTCACTCTAGTATAGCTTCTGCAGCTTTAACTGTTGTGATGAAGAGGGAATTTCACCAGATTCTCCATATATACAAATGACACCTGCTGAAATTCCCTTTTCTGTGCAACTGTTAAAGAGACAGGAGCCCTGTCCTCCATCTCTCCATTGCTCTGCAGTCTCCCAGACTGCCTGCACATCCTGAAAAGCCCAATGGGAGGAATTACTTCATGATGTTTTCCCCCAGGCATTAATTAGACTATGGAAAACCAAGTAGGCTACAGGCTGCAAGAGACATGATTATACTATGACAAATATGACACTTGCATGCACTCCTTGGCTACCTCCTAAGTAAAGTAAGTGCAAGAACTCTGAATCCAATACAAGAGAAATTCTACAATTTTTTCTTCTTTTTCAAATTCACACTTCTTTATTGCGATCCATAGATCCATGAAAAAGAACAAAGAACAAGAATCAAACATGAAATCATACAGTTAGAGCTATTATCAACTTATGTCTAATACATAGAGAGCTCTGATCCTGGCCACCACTGTAAGAAATTTAGCAACAGCCAAAGTTATTCTTGAGGACTTATCTTCCAACAGAAACTTAACATAAAATTTGTCTGAACTTCTGGACAGTTTGCTCAACAATGGGGTGATCATAAGATGGCGGGCCTGATTATAAAAGCTACAGGACAGAAGGATATGCTCCATCGTCTCCACTTCCATGTTCCTACAGGGGCACCGTCGTTCCTGATAGGGGACACCAGCATATCTGCCCTGAAGTAATTCAATAGAATAAACATTGCATCTGGCCTTGGAGAAAACAATACGATATTTAGCCACCGACAGGTTCTTTAGATAGTCAGCCAGCTGAAGAGGCCCAACGTAATGAACATGCAATGCACTGGGAGAGCAAGAAACGTAAGAGCGAGTGCGTAAGTCACAGAAGGCTATATCCCACAGTCTTTGTTTAACAGATTTCAAAGCAAAATTCAAGCCCAAATTAAGGAGGAGGGTTTCAAATTGCTTTTTGAAAGCAATTTCTTTTCTATGAAATTGACTGAGAATGGTCAAAAAGCATGGAATAAAACTAGAAAAAGGGGAAATCAATACATACACATCATACACATGTGCATGCACACACAGAGACAGACTTATATGTATGTATTGGTTTCAGGTATTTGTTTCTTTTCTATCTTGAAGCACTTTGCAAATACAGGCAGGAGAAATACTATTGGAAAAGGAGAGGAAATTATTATTGGATGTGTAACCTGTGACTTGGATAAAAACTCCCCCAAAGCCCGTTTCCTCCTAGGAACTGCAGCACATAAACCAGCAGCAGTAGCGAACAGCCTCGTGTGGCGCAGAGCGGTAAGGCAGCAGTTCCTGCACCTGAATCTCTCCCAACGGCCTGAGTTCGATCCCAGGAGAAGCTGGTTTCAGGCAGCCGGCTCGGGTCGACTCAGCCTTCCATCCTCCCGAGGTCGATAAAATGAGTACCCAGTTAGCTGGGGGAAAGGTAATAACAGCTGGGGAAGGCAACGGCAAACCACCCTGCTATAAGGTCTCCCAAGAAAACGTCAGCAAAAGCTGGAGTCCCTCCAAGTGTCAGTAATGATTCAGTGCTTGCACGAAAGGTTCCTTTCCTTTCCTAGTAGTGAAAGGAGGAGGAAGAGAAGGAGACTACCAGCAACATCATAATATGCACGGTAACGCTTTTTTGAAATCTGTAGGCCCTGTTAATACACCAGTCCCTTTCCTCTGCTCACACCTATTTACATATTTAGAAATACCAAGCTCCAGCTGGCAATTCATCCTGTTGTTGATCCAAAAAGTTGTCAACTGATATTTCTTACGGGCCCTTATTTGACCCTCCCTCTGTCCTGCTCTTCAATTCCCCACCCTACTAAAACGCCTACCATAACCTGCTCTAGCTCTCTCACATGCAGCCTTTAAGAGTGAGTCACCATTGGCACCTCTTGGAAGACTGCCCAGCCATTTATTCTGAAATAGTCTAGATCTTCCAGGTGCCATCTGTCCTACTATTAAAATGTCTACAGCACATTTTAGTATAGAAATACTTTACACTTTAAATGCCATTTCCCTTCGCAACACTTGCTGTCACGTTTTAGATCCAAGCCCAGCTACCGTTGGTTTTTCATCCCTATAAAACTGGAATGTAAACATAAAACTTCCATTTATGGTTACCATCATTATTTAATTAGTTGCTTGAAGTGGAAAATTGCAGCGCAACGGAAGAACCCAATGCAGTCCGTAAGAGGAAAGCTGGGAAGTCAGCAGACAACCTCACAACTGAATTGTTGCTTCACCTTACCCAGATCTCCAGCCCTTGTATATAATGGCATAATAAAGAAAATGACCACATTGGCAGGGCTGTAGTATTCCCATTATAGTAGGAATCCCTCTGGGCATGGGTGGGTAAGACCTAGGACAATTTTTGCACCTTTACTTCGATAACTACTTTACCCATGACAGTTGCTATAGCAAGGATCAAAGCTAATATCTCAGCTCCCCTTCTAGGCATAATTTGCTTCTTCAGCTATAGCAGCAATATCCACTTTTTGTACCATCATAACTACAAATATCAGCAGCGTGGGCAGCTAAGCTGCAATCTTAAACCACACTGAAATGGAATTAATTCCAGTTTATATCAAGGGTATTTGCATCCATGTTCATAGGTTTCACTGGGTTTTTATTTCTCCTAAAACAAATGTGAAATGAACTAGGAATGCGAGAACCAGTGATTTTTGAGCTCACTTAATTCCCCCCCAAATTACTTTGACGTTTGTTTTGGTTTGCTCCCTTCATTTCCAACCTCTTTGCAGCTGGTTCAAACAGCAAAAAATATTATTATTATTATTATTATTATTATTATTATTATTATTATTATTATTTATTTATTTATATATCACCATCAATGTACATGGTGCTGTACAGAGTAAAACAGTAAATAAAATGCACATTCCCAATTAAAGAGCACGTTTCTGTGCATATTTTTCAAAATTGTGCAACTTCCACCTATCAAGCAAAGCATGAACATGTGGTTTTTTTGGTAAAATAAAAACGAAAGAAAGAAATTATTTTAATGTGCATGTTTAAAAACAACGGCAACTCATTTTTCAAAACAGTCACAAATTTGAGAATTTGTGTGTATTTTTAAATTATCGTTATTTAAAACATTTCATGGCTGCCTTTTAGGGCAGAAGCTCTCCCAAGGTGGCTTTTACTCCTGCTCTTGTCTGGGGTGTGAATAGGACGTATTTGCATGATTTGGAAAGAGAGATGAATTTTTTGTGCATCCCTAAAACGAACCGAGGGGTTCCTTCAAAGGAACTATTTCTGAAGACCTGTGAGGAAAGCTGACAGAATTTTGATAAGACAAATCCATTAGTATGCTATAAGTTTTACCTTCCTTCAGATTCACCTGAGGCCTTAGCTAGACCTACCTTTTATCACGCGACGGAGGAGGGAAGATCTCGCGTTGTGTTTAACATGAGATCCCTTTTCCATTTACATGTGAGGCGCAACGACCTCAGGAGGAGAGGCGTGGTGCCCACCATTTTAATTTTTTTAAAAGCAGCACAAGCGCTGAAAGGTAAGTGTTTTAAAAAATAATTTAATTTCCCCACTCCCCACACCCTACCCCTGATGGGCGCAGCTCCCAGCTCCGTGTGAGGAGTTGCATGGAGCAGGGTCATGTGGACGCACAGGGATGATCCCGGGATTCGAACCAGATTAAAGCCTCGTCTAGCTAAGGCCTTAGTCACAGTAGGCCCCAGTTCAATTCCCTGACATCACTAGTTAAAAGTAAGGGTGTGCACGGACCCCCCGCTCCGCCCCGCGGGCCGATCCGAAAATTTCGGATCGGCCCGCTCCGCACCGTCCATACTCCGCTCCTCTTCGCCGCGGAGCTCCGGCTCTGAATCAGAGCTCCGCAGTGAAGGGGAGTGGCGCCAGGTAAGGCCAGGAGAGGAGGGCGGGAGGTTTACCGGGCCCTGCTGCCATTGCCGCCTGTGGGACCAAGGGGGAGGGGGGCCTTACCTGCCTCCGTCTGTGGTCCGTCGGCATCTTCAATTGAGCCCGCGGTTCAACGGCCCAGACTTCCTGGTTGAACCGCGGGCTCAATTGAAGATGCCGACAGACTGCGGACGGAGGCAGGTAAGGGAGAGGAGGGCAGGGGGGGAGTTACCGGGCCCTGCCGCTGTTGCCGCATGGGCGACAGCGACAGCAGCAGGGCCCAGTAAACCCCACTTACCTTTCCGGCGGAGCTCCGGATTGAGGCAAAGGATCTGCCTTCACCTCGATCCTCTTCGCCACGCTCCACCGGCCCCCCAATCCTCTTCGCCTCCGCCTTAAGGGCAGGCGAAGCCCCCCGCTCCGCTTCTAATTCGCTGGTCCAATTAGAAGCAGAGCACATCCCTAGTTAAAAGGGATATTAGGTAGGAGGGCAGAGAAATATCAGTGCCTAGAGAAATACTGCTGTTTGTTGTAGAGAATTCTGGGCTAGATGGGCCAATTCTGGATCAGTATAAGACAACGTTATGTGTTCCCAGAGGAAGAATGCACATGTTCCTTAGTTGCCACCAGGTTTTGCCTACCAACATTCAAAGCAAATTTGTAAGTTTCTCTTCATGTGAAACATCTGAGGAATTTCAGGGGAACCAAAAGAGTTTTGATAAACCATCAACATTTCTCGGGTTACAGCTGTGCCATACTAGGGTCTTGAATCAGCTGTACTTATTGTCTGCTATGGATATGTCAAATCCATTATTTTGTTATTGGATGCACAGTTGTATATCCACTTAGATAAGGCCATTGGGAAATAAAGAATAAACCCTCTCTCACTTCCTTTTGTTTATATTCTTGGTTGGCAAGCAGAAAATTGCTTTGCTGGTCCGAGACACTCCATCCCCCCAATCTGGAGTTGGGACTGAAAGACCCAGGAAAAATGTGGGTGCATGGAGGGTAAATTGTAAGCAAGTATCATATGAACACACAAAAGTAACTCATTATTTGAAGGTTCACAATGAGCACCAAAGACAGAAACTCGTGTAGCAGGGGACATTGATGTTTCTGATCTATCACAGCTCCACTCAAATACTGGATGGTTCACCCTAGGTAGCTTTCATTTTCACACTGTGGAATGGGAAGAAAGGGGCTTTAAAGGAACCAGAAGTCAGGCAGGCTGCATGCATCTAACAATTATGCCTATGGTTTAGTGCAGGGGTGGGCAACCTGGGGTCACCTGGGGACCAATTCCTGCCCATCCCCTTTGCTAGCTGCACTGCTGAAATTTGTAAAGTAAAAGCTCTTTCATGTCAGCCCTGCTAATAAAATGGCACAATGTAAGAGTTCTGTTTTATTGAAGAAGTGGGAAATACCATGTACTCAGGAGGTTCCTCAGTCATTTAGAAGCTGGGAAACCAAAATTATTTCTGTCTCTCTGCTGGCCTCTATATTACCTTATCACTTGGACTCCTTGACAAATTAGTAGGGTTCTCTTCTCTCCTGCTTTGGACCACAGCAACCAATAAAATTGTAGGTTTGAAATCATCAGACTAATGACATTGGGTTGAACTTATATTATTTCCTTTTCCACTTTTTTTTTTTTTTTTAGAATTTGTGTCAAACTGATTTATGTTGTGCTGCTTTCTGCTCTCATTAAAATCTTTGTCACAAAATGAGTTATTGGGATTTTTTTTTTTAATGGCCAGGACATTCTGTGCAAGTAGAATACTATGTTAAAGCGTTGTTTTATTTTGGCCATTCTGAATGTTAATTAGTTGGCCAGTTCTTAGAGCAGGTTGCAGACCAAAAGTGCCCGGCTAATGAAAATGCAAGAGGCCAACAAGGTCGGTGTGTGCTGCTTGCAAGAACACACTCATTTCATTTACATAATATATACAAAAGAGGAAATCATGATATTGGGTTCTAAAGACAAGGCACCTAATGAGAACAGATAACAGCACAATATTATTTTCCTTTTTAGTAGAAGACCTAGAATACTGAGACCAAATGAAAATGTAACAATAACATTGTGGTTTAAATCAGATACTATCCTGGCAAACCATTTCTCCTGCCCCACTCCCACCTGTCATGCTAAACAGAGTTCATTGATTATTGGCAGGAATGTGTTGCAATGGGAAAAGCTAATGGTTTTTCTAATTGAATTTTTTGACATCTGAAGCCTGTATCAAAAGGCAGTACTCTGTATCACAGAACATACAGACTGCAGTGGGAATGGCCTGTTAATAGATTTTGAAAAAGGAGAGGTTAGATATGTTTCTTCCTTGATTACTATCAGATTATAAATGCATATCATGTAATTATCATAGTAACGATAACGAAGTATAAATCACACACTGTCCATCCAATGCTATTACACATTTACTTGGAAGAAAGTCCAATTCACCTGAACTGAATTTACCGGCCACTGACGGTACCTCCTGGCCATTCCTTACATTACACAAAGGCAAACCCAGGTTTAGCACTCAAGAGAGAACTGCAGCCAATCAGCCTACCTAATGAGGGGGCCTGTATGATACATTTCAAAACACATCTGTGTCACTCAAACACTGCATTTTTTTAAACAAAAAAGTTATGTAGTTAGAGCAAATCACCTAAATGAAATGGGTGTAATTGACCTGAGGTTTCAGGATTTACCTTCCAAGCTTACGTTACTTCTACTTCTTTCATCTTTTTTCCTTTCCATGGAAAACTCATTAAGGAGAAAAAGACAGAATAGCTGCACAATCCTTCTGGGGTTGATAGTGCTAAGAGCCTTCCATCTGGAAGCACACAAGGCTAATCAAGTTTAACTTCACTAAACATTGAATAGTGAAACGATCTAGGGATGGGTAAGAATTTCATGTCTTTGGTCTTGATAAATATTTGCCAAAAATCTCAAAGTTCTTCATATCCGGGACAAAAAGAATCTGAGTTTTTTGTTTTATTTTTTAAATGAATGTGGGAGAAACCAAAACTGACGGATTTGTCCAACCAGGTCTAGGGCTTTGAGTGCTTTACTCTTAAAAGTTTGGATTTGAATCCCTGTATATTCAACAATGAACTTATCACACCAGCATTATACTGTGCAATCACTGCGAATTGCGTGCAAAGGACTCCGAAGTTTTCCAGCTTATAATCTGCTTTGACTGTGAAGTACTCCCATGCATCCTGCTTTGATTGTGCTTCAAAGGCAAAAGACCCGACGTATTTTGGTACTACTTTTCGAGCGAATCATTTATTGTTTTCCGAGCGGCCACTGAGGTTGCAGGAACAGGATTTGATATGTTTAAAGAAAAATTAAACAAATACTTACATCTGCGTAAACTTTAAAGATAAAGACATCAAAATTGGCACAGTAATAAATATTAAGGAGAGCTTCAAGCATACTAAATTTGAATCGGATTGGGTCATCTGTTGGTTTTTTATGATTTTTTTTACATTTTCCCCATTAAACCCAATTCCTGGTATGGAAAGGATCTTAGGAGTGCTGCCGCCCGGGCTGTGATTTAGCTAGCAACAACAACAGTAATGGTGACAGCTTAGCACTGTAGGGGATAATTCGAGAGAAACAGGTATGTGGGATGAAGCTATGTGTTAGTGCTTAAGTAGGGTTCCCACCTCTTTTTTTCTGTAAGGCTCCTCAACTTTCACAACTGTAAGGCTCCTCAAGTTTCACAACTGTATAGCAGGCGAGTACATGCTGGGAATAACTATACCTACTAAATTCAGCTGGTACAGATGGATGAAAATTTCATTTCAGTTCATTCTTTTATAAGTTTTTAGCAAAAGTTCTTAACATTTTGGAGAGAAAGAACGTTGTGAGTGTCTGTGTGTGTATGTAAAATATGAATGTAAGAGAAAGCAAAATTGACTGATTCATCCATCCCTAAAACGATCACATAGGGCCTGTCAGACAATACTTCCCCCTGGGATTTCCAAACAGGATGCTATCAGTAGTAGGCCTCAAGATTGCATCACCATTGCCACCACTGACAACATTGCATCCTGAACATACCTGATATCCCTGTAGCTGTGCTTTACAAAGGAAGATCTGTAGCACTGGGCTACATGTCCTTCAGAGACAGTATTTGACAGTATTAAAAGGTTGGAGAATGCTTTTTCTTCTGCCCTTTGACTGTCATCTTTCTATCAGGCTCAACAGAGTGACCTGGTTCTTACAACATGACAACCCATCATTGGGTAACCAGCCATGGCGGGTTGTCATGTTGTTCGAACCTAGTGGGGTTTCTGCAGAGTGGCTTGTTTTTCATGAAAAAGCTGCCCTGAGAAACCATGCCTTGTTTTAGGGTGGATGATACCCATGGTGGCTTATTGTATCATACAAATCTGCCAAAGCAATTTTATCATGGGTGGTCAGGAATGGCTACAGAGCAACCTGACAAGAACCCCCCCAAAAACCCTGTTGCTTCTTGCAATCTCACACATGCAGGCCCCAGACTCCCTGCCAGGGATTTCCCCTCCACGGATGCCCCACCTCACTTTGGAGGGACCGTCACTAGTTTTCCACCATATAATTATTATTTTAATTATTATTTGTGCATATTCCCCCTCCATTTACTTCCCTAAATTTACTTTACACAAATATTGAGACTGGGCAGTAAATGGAGGGGAAATATATTTGTAAACCACCCAGAGAGCTTCGGCTATGGGGCGGTATATAAATTTAATAAGTTAATAAATTAATAAACAGCACTAGCTCCCCTTTCTGGCCTTGCGGGAGATTCAGAGAAGTGCTGAAAAGTAGGAGGGCATTCATGAGTGTTGGTTCAGCACGCCATAGCGAAAGGATTACATTGCCATGTGGGAGATCTTGCCCCCACCCCTTGGTGCACTTATTTCTTTCACATCTTCTCCTTTTTGGTGCTTATTGACAGATGAAACATGCAAGAAAACTGACAAGGCAAGACTACACATATTGGCCAGTCAAATCTGAACTCTTGCACACTTCTGAAATGCCAAGGTATTTTTTTTATTTGTTAAAAAAAACACATGACTCCATTTGCATACTCCTGAAGCAACTTTTTTTAAAAAAATAATGATGATGATGGTGAATGAAGTAAGAGTTTCAAACAGGAGTAATGATCAGACCAGGCATGGGGCTTGGGCAAGGGCACAAGATGGGTTTTGCCTCAAAAGTGGCTGCAATACATGCTGGAAGTGGCAGGAGGACTAAGGGGGAAATAATTATATATATATATACCGTATTTCTTCGATTGTAAGATGCCATTGATTGTAAGACGCACACTAATTTCAGTACCACCAACAGAAAAAAAGCCCCTAAGACACACCTGCGATTCTAAGACGCACCCCATTTATAGAGATGTTTATATGGGAAAAAAGTGCATCTTAGAATTGAAGAAATAGGGTATATATATATATGTGTGTGTGTGTGTGTGTGTGTGTGTGTGTGTGTGTGTGTGTGTTACCCGCCTCTCCCTCTGGATCAAGGCGGGGTACAACACAAATAAAAACACCATCAAATACACACAACTAATTCAAATGTTTTAAACCAGTGCATCATTAAAAGCAGCACACCATTAAAAAAAGGCATCTTAAAATTCA
Source organism: Elgaria multicarinata webbii (assembly GCF_023053635.1). Taxonomy (NCBI): domain Eukaryota; kingdom Metazoa; phylum Chordata; class Lepidosauria; order Squamata; family Anguidae; genus Elgaria; species Elgaria multicarinata. Next base: position 10,930,507 of record NC_086175.1, on the reverse strand, counting down.
ACTGGGTAGGCCTGCCGGAAGAGATCAGTCTTTATGGCTTTCTTAAATTCTGGAAGACTGTTAAGTTGGCGAATCTCTCCTGGCAAGCCATGCCACAAACTGGGAGCGGCAGAAGAAAAGGTCCTCTGGGTAATAGTTGTCAGCCTTGTTTTTGTTGGCTGAAGTAGATTTTTTTTCCCAGAGGACCTGAGTGTGCTGGGTGGATTGTATGGGAGAAAGCGATCCCGCAGGTAGCCTGGACCCAAACCATGTAGGGCTTTAAAGGTGATAACCAACACTTCACCTGGAAACTAATTGGCAGCCAGTGAAGAGATTTTAAGACTGGTGTAATGTGGTCCCCCCTGAGGGGGAGAGGCCCGGGAAGCCACATAATCTGTTTGGAGTCCCATGGATTGTTCAGCAAACAAACAACCCATGGTGGCTTATTTGCAGGGAGGTTTAGTGTGGTGGGTGAACCCCACCCAATGTATCCAGACAGCTAAAGGACAAGCATAGCTGTGTGTAAGTGGCACCCCTAGGAGCAAGATCAATAATCTGGGGCTTTAGTCTAAACATGTTATACAAGTCAACTTCTACTACACAAACACACACACATGCAGGTGCACACACACCGTTTCAACTGGCACAAAGGTGGGGGGGAAAGTCTCTCCCCCACTCCCAGCTGTCTGGCAATCCTAGCAGAGGAAGACAAAAGACATCCCTGATAGAGCCAGACATACCAACAGACTGTTTTTATCTTCCTACGTTGAAATAGATTGGCTGTACTATGCATTAATGAAGGTAAAAATCTATTCCTATACAAACAGCCCCTCAAAGCTTGCAGCTGGCAAGGTGGAACACCGTCTTATTCATTTGTACTGCTGTATGTTGTGTTGAAAGCGTCATGCTGCTTTTTTTTACTTTGGGAAGGTTGGTTGGGGGACCCATTAGAGGAAGTGTTAGTGCACAGCATGATTAAAAAGCATTGTTTCTGATGCACATTAGAGTCCTTTTATCTTCTTCCTGTACATTTCTTAGGGTCCCCCTCCCTCATTTCTTCATGCTGTGATGATAACTCTGAATACTAATGTGGCAATATTTGCTTATAGAAGGCTGTCATTTTAGATGACATTTTTGTTTATAAAGTACCTAATGTGCACTTTGCTATATTTTAGATTCCAAGCTAACAAGGTTATTTAAAATATCAGAGCAAAACCCTTTCTCCTTTCATCTGACGGGAGAAGGCTCTGAATTAACCAGCAGGGCAATTTATCATGACATTTGCTCCATTTATGACTGTAATGTTGCATAAATGGCTTCTTTACAGCCCACCATTTGCGTAACATTACTTTTATGGAAATCCTCAAGCCACCACTTCTCTGCAAATGGGGGCTCACTATGGGGCAGGTGACAGCTGCACCCATTCGTCAAGTGTGGCTGCTCAGAAAGTGGGTCCGATGGGACAAGCAGCAATGGAGGCTTGGTGAGAGCCCACAGGGACTGGACCTAGGGAGGTTGTGGGCTCTCCCACACTAGAGGCCTTCAAGAGGCAGCTGAACAACCATCTGTCAGGGATGCTTTAGGGTGGATTCCTGCATTGAGCAGGGGGTTGGACTTGATGGCCTTGTAGGCCCCTTCCAACTCTGCTATTCTATGTTTCTATGTTTTCCTCAGAATAGTTTTCTTTTCCTACTCCCATAAATATAAAATGCTAGGTTGAAGGATTTCCTCCAGAATCTCTTCACCATCTTTTGGATTTTAGCTGCCTTCCTTCTCCATTCCACAAAGCCCCAGAACAGTCACTGTCAGCAGTGAGCCCTGCCTGTCACAAACGGTTGAAGATTTTTTTCTCACCCTGGAGAAATTGGTGAAATGGTCCACCCCATTTCTCTGCCCAGAAATAGGGTAGAGAATGTTGAGAGGCCATTTCTGCAAAGCTCTAATTAATTTATAACTAGCTGGCTATACAGGGTAAGAGTGGTACAGTAAATGGTAATTTGCTACCTCTATAGAAAACAAAAAGTATCATCAGGGTCAACTAGGAGCCTGTCTTGATGAGGGGTTTGCCCTGGGGTGGATTTGGAGTGGCGGCGGGTCATCTATATGACACAGTCACCATCCCGAAGTCATCCAGGGGAAACCCCAGAAACTCTGCTTAAGCGGAGTCATGCCACAGCCGATGTCACCCCAAATTGGTCACCATCGGCTGGAGGAGGGCTGGTTCAGGCGCTGCACGTCCCTCTCTTTCTCCCCCTCCAGCTGCCCCATTGATGATGATGATGATGATGATGATGATGATGATGATGATGATTTTAATATGTAGATGCGGACCTTCACATCTACGCATTAAAAAGTGGGGGGGGGGGAGAGGAATGGGGCAGCCAGAGGGGGAGGAAGAGAGGGACGCGCAGCGCCTGAACTGGCTCTCCTCCCTCTGACATCACTCAGGCTGTCCTGTTCCTCTCCCTCTACAGATTAAAAAAAACTAGGGGGGAGAGGAACAGGGCAGCCAGAGGAAAGTCAGAGGGAGGAGAGCTGGCTGCCCCATTCCTCCCCCTCCCTAGTGCTTGGCCCACAAGTGGACGCAACTCCAAATTGGCACTCCTTCCCATGCAGATGCCAGGAAGGAGCAGCAATGCAGGAGCCTGAGGCCTCGTGATGCTCACGTGACGCTGTCAAGATGGGGCCCAGGTGGTATCCGAACCTGTTCACATGTCTAAAAGATGTGAACGCTTCAGGATTGGATGAAATTTACTGCCAGGGCTCTAGATCAGCCAATTTAAAGGTATCTCCATGGGTGTGCTGGCTGCGTAAGTGGCACGACAGTCAGGTTCACATATGCATGTTTCCATAGCTACAGAGAGCACCTCCCTTTAATCTAATTAATGAAGGGAAGGCAAACACAATCACTCTGGCTCGACACCATCTGCCCAGAGCCTCATTGATGTTCTTGGTAGCTTTCTGTGGTGCTGCTTCTGGAACAAAAGAAGTTTGTTCTTGAGCCTAGGTATCGGGTTAGTATCAGTGAATGGCACAACACCAAAATTCATGTAACCAGAGAGCCAATGCATTTTAAGAAGTCTCACTGTTATTTTAACAATGCATTGGTTTTATGTTTTGATCAGTTTCACGTATTTTATAATATTTTTGTATTCTATGTTGTTCTGTGTTGAGGGAGAGGCTGGTAAGAAATAAATTATTATTATTATTATTATTATTATTATTATTATTATTATTATTTAAAAAAACACTTCTTATGTGCAAAGCCATCTCAAACAATAGAAAAACCTGAAAGCCTCATTATCACATGATTCACTAACCAGGACAAGGAGGGTCTGTCAACTAGCCTGATGCTCTGGCAAATGGCATCACCACTCTCGCTCTGAAAAAAGTCCCACAACTGTTTTCATGTTCCCTCTCCAATAGAACACTGCAGTTATTTCTCAGTGGTCTCTGAACACACACACACCCCAATCAGTGTGCAGGGAGAAGGTTTCAGCTAGCATGGCGAATCCAGAACCACAGAGGGATTTAATAGGCTTAACTCTACTGTCATCCACTCATTGATGGAATCTGATCTCGCCTGCCCCCGAATGTTGTTCTATTTGTGCGAATAGGCATCAGCACTAATGCATAGCAGTGCTAATTCTCACTTTCATAGTTTTGAAAATGTGCTAATCTACATTCTTCTATGTCTAACTTGGCCTCAGTTTCCCTTCCCTTCTTCTATTGACTCCTTTGCGTTTATTCTCTTGACACAAAGGAAATAAGCCCCTTGGGCTAGTCACCTGTCCCCATTCGATGTAAAGTGTCTTTTACATAGAATCATAAAATCATAGAATAGCAGAGTTGGAGGAGGCCTACAAGGCCATCGAGTCCAACCCCCTGCTCAATGCAGGAATCCACGCTAAAGCATCCCTGACAGATGGTTGTCCAGCTGCCTCTTGAAGGCCTCTAGTGTGGGTGAAGAGCCCACAACCTCCCTAGGTAACTGATTCCATTGTTGCACTGCTCTAACAGTCAGGAAGTTTTTCCTGATGTCCAGCTGGAATCTGGCTTCCTTTAACTTGAGCCCATTATTCCGTGTCCTGCACTCTGGGAGGATCGAGAAGAGATCCTGGCCCTCCTCTGTGTGCCAACCTTTTAAGTATTTGAAGAGTGCTCTCATGTCTCCCCTCAATCTTCTCTTCTTCAGGCTAAACATGCCCAGTTCTTTCAGTCTGTCTTCATAGGGCTTAGTTTCCAGACCCCTGATCATCCTGGTTGCTCTCCTCTGAACACGCTCCAGCTTGTCTGCATCCTTCTTGAATTGTGGAGCCCAGAACTGGATGCAATACTCTAGATGAGGCCTAACCAGGGCTGAATAGTTTGGTATCTTCAGTGTTTGTGATAAAGACCAGGTTCTGCCTCTTTTCAACTGTGTCACAGACCCAAATGGCACCCCATTTAGTTTCTTACTTAGAGCATAATGGGACTCCCTCAGATTGGATCTACCTGGATTTCTGGATGTGACACCAGAGTGCAAAAACATCCTGGGAACTTACTTTGATTAATCCTGTTTTTTTGTTGACATAGTTGTTGTTGTTATCATCATTATTAGACAATATTCTAACACCTCTCTATGTTCATAGAAGGCAAAATGCCATGTTTTCTGCAGCCCCTCCTTCAATTTCCTTTAATGAATGTAACAAAACACATGTGTAAATGGAATTGGGGGTGGGTGGGAATGAAAACTTAGCAGGGAATCAATGGTGGTAGGAAAGGCAAAAAAAACCCCAAAAACACCAAGAACAGAAAATAAGCACAAGCGGGGTGGCGATTGGGGAAATTGGAGCAATAAGTAATAGTGAGGCAGCAAATACCTTTTGTTGGCCAATCAATACAACAAAAGATGAGTTAGGAGTTTAATAAATAGGACTGATTGAGCAATCGGGAGAATTAATTAGGTTTAGAACTGTTTAGTGAGAATGTAAGCCTTGGCTCTTAGCTTCTGAGAGAAGACAACACTAAAAAACAATAACAAGAGTTCTACCTTTGATTAAAAAAGTGAGATTTACAAGGTGAGGTGACTGGCGCCTCAGAGAGATGCTGGCCAAGACATAGCGGGAAGGAGCCGGAGTGGAGGACATTTGGAGAAACTGCAGTGGCCTGGATCTCTCTCTTTTTTTTTTTCATGGCAATCACAACAACAATTCATTTGTCAGGATCTGAAGAGTTTGTGGTCTAAGCAGAAAGCCTGAGGGAAGAGATGACTGATTGCTTCATTGGCTAGGATATATATATATATATATATATATATATATATATATATATATATTCCCACTTTCTGTGTTGACTACCACCATCAACAGTGCATTAAGCACTTGCTACCAAACATCAGCAGACATAAGTATCACCATATGCAAAATGATTCCACATGGACAATTGAAGCGCTGGATTGAGATCCTGTTCCTTTCCCCCCTTGTAGTGGTGTGTGAAGGTTTTGGATGGGGATATTGACAGAAAGAGGTGGTTTCCCTTTCATCCCAGTAGAGTTTCATGAGCCCAGTTGGAGTCACTGTTGTATTATATTGCTGTGTAGGAGCTGCTGCAGGGTGGCTAGGGATGGGGGGATCAGTAAAGCTCATGGTGGCAATACCCACCTTTCTGTCCCTTAGGTATGCCTGAGTTTGTGTGTCTAGCGAGTGCGGAATGTTTGACTGAGTGGGTGTGGCTAGTGATGTGGTGAGAAAGGGGGAGGGAGGAGTATAAATAAGCTGGCTGAAGGGATTGTGAGTTAGTTTAGTGTAGTTGGTTTAGTTTAGCTTGGTTTTCGGCCACAGCTAGACCTAAGGTTTATCCTGGGCTCATCCAGGGTTCGCCCCTGCCTGAGCACTGGATCCCCTGTGTGTCACCTAGATGAACAGGTTTGACCCCTGGATGATCCAGGGATAAGCCTTAGGTCTAGCTATGGCCTGAGTCTGGGGTTTTTAGTCTGGCTTGTGCTTCATGAGAGTGTGTGGTGTGTGAGGAGTGAGAAGAGATGGGATTTTAAGGGACTTGGGATTGTTGTTTTAAATATAAAAATAAGCAGGTTTGATCTAAATTGAAATACCAAAGATCTGTTAAATTTCAATAAACTTTACTTTGTGTTCTGTTACCACAAATCACGGGTCAGCTTGGATTTATTACCTGCTATATTACACAGTGTAAAAGCATCTAACAAATACACCTGCAGTTCAGTACCTCAACAATAGTACCTATTTTATCAAAACTTTTTACCTTGCTCCCTCACATATAGGGGAGAGGTTGTGCTGTTTTTACCCTTTCCTCTGGCTTTTCAAGAGGCGGTGCTTGGCTTGAGAAGGGTGTGCTAGGCAAGGCCTTCCGGGTGAGGTCGGTGCCGTCGCTCTCATGCTCATCTCTGAATTCTACATCGAAGTGCGGTCTGCCTCGTTCCCATTCCTGAATGTAGTCTTACTCTTTCTTTCTTTCTTAAACAGGAAAAGTGTGCACATGGATGCAGATTTTTAATCAGCATGCACCTGATATGTACTCACCTCCCCATTGATTAAAGCAGGAAAATGCATGGTGTATTATTATTATTATTATTATTATTATTATTATTATTATTATTATTATTATTCTTGCATTTATATACAGCCCCATAGCCAAAGTTCTCTTGTCAGTTTACAAAGGTGATGTTTGTTGTGTTTTTCCAAAAAGTGCACTTTTAACAGTGCATATTTTTCTGTCAAAAAATATTTTGCAAATATGATCACAAGCTCGAGAACAGGCAAGTTTTGTCAAAAAAATACGATCACCTGTGAGGGTGCGAATGGGGCAAGTTCTGGTAAAAGTGAATCAAAATGAAATTCGCATACATCCTTAAGTGTGGCTCATTTCCAAGACACAAAGATCATGCAAAAAGCTTGAAGCACATGGCCTCTGGCTCCTCCCTCTGGCCAGTATCACCCCTCCTGGGAACTAGGGGCTCCATCACCCCAGTGTTTTATTGCACTGTTGTCCTGCCTTGTTTATCATTTTGCCCTGTGACACTCATAAAACATCATCCCTGTCCTGCAGTTGTCCTGGCTCTTCCCCTCCATTTTCCATATTTTGCTAGGGCAGGGAAAGTGTGGGGTTTTTTTTTCTCCTTGTGGGATAAACCCGCTCTTCCATCCCCATGTATTGCCATCCTTGCGCTATGTCACAGAACCTCCCTTATTGGGGGCATCTGCATTGAAGGGTGGTCTTGCTGATGAAAGAAGAGGGTGTGTTGAGTTGTTTGAATGAACAGGCTTGTGTTGAGTCACTTGAATGGACTTCCGCTGCTCCAACCCCATTCTCATTGCTCTCTCATTGCTATTTGAAAGGCAGAAATGATGCCTAATCGATCAAACGCTAAATCATTAAAACAGGAGACAACAAAATCAGAGTGAGGTGGGGAAGGCACCCACGTCCATCACAATGTCCATCAACCACAACCAATGAACTGGAGGGGGGAAGGAAAAGGGGTGGGCAAGCACAGTGGAGATACCAGAAAGCAGGAGCCAGCACGGGTGAAAAGGTAAACAACGCAACCTAGCGCAACAACGCATGATCGTGGAAGTGACAAGCACTTGATGTGCTAATGAAACGAAGGTGGAAATCGTGGATGCATACCGGGGGGGGGGGGGAGTTGGCGTGATGGAGCTCTAGGTTAATACTGGTTAGAGCATGAGCCCCTCCCATATGTCCTGAGGCTTCTCAAGTGACTCCCACAATGTGGGAGCCTCACTACAGCACCTTCCATGCCACAAAGTAAATGTGACCTAACTTTCCTTGCGCATTCCTCTAATAATGGAAAACCACACATTTTTATTTATTTATTTGTATTTGAGCTATTTCTCCTAGGCTTAGTGTATAAAGTACATTTAAAAAATAAAGTTAAAATGTGCTGGTGTTCTATTTCTAGATGAGACGAGAGGCACAATCCCAAGAGAAGCACTTTGACTTCATCATCCCTAAATCAGAGAAGTACCCATACCGCAGTGTTAGAGCACCTGCTTTGCATGCAGAAGGTCCCAGGATCAACCCACAGCATTTCTAAGTAAAGTTGGGATGGTCTGAAGCCCTGGAGAGCCATGGCCAGTCAGAGTGGATAATGCTGAGGTAGATGGACCAATGGGCAGACTCAGAATTGGTTGACTTATTACATTTGCATCCTGCCTCTCCTCTCATGGAGCCCAAAGCAGGATACATGATCCTTCTCCTCCTCACCATTTTATCTTCACAGCAACCCTCTGAGGTATGGGTGAGTGATCTGCATTGTGTTCCAGTTGCTTGTGGCTTCTTCTTCTTCTTCTTCTTCTTCTTCTTCTTCTTCTTCTTCTTCTTCTTCTTCTTCTCCTTCTCCTTCTCCTCCTCCTCCTCCTCCTCCTCCTCCTCCTCCTCTTCTTCTAATTATTTTTACTGTAAATCTCAATAATACTAAACGAGAGAGAGAGAGAGAGAGAGAGAGAGAGAGAGAGAGAGAGAGAGAGAGAGAGAGAGAATGAGAATGTAGCTACATCCATTTCAATGTATCCATTTCAATATTGGCATATGCAGTGTGTGTGTGTGTGTGTGTGTTCAGATTCAAGCCTAGTCTGTATTCTATGACTTCCTATTTCTACATGTAGGCAAAGCTCTCTCCTCTGACTCATCTTGTCAGTTGCCTCCTGTGTGCATGCTACAGGGATGAACCATTTATAGTTCTTTCTCACTGTTATCACTCATTGGATGTGGCAATAAACGTTGGTAAGTGATTCAGTCCTATGCATTGATTGATTGCATTGGGGAATAGAAAGGCAGAGTATTGCAGTGTGTATGTGTGCATGCCAACATAATTTGCTTAATTTGTGGCATAATATATTTGTTTTGTGCAAATTGTGACCGTAATATTCTTCATTTGTGCAAATTTGTGCTTCAATTTGCACAAATCATGGGCACAATTTCTACAAGCTAAGCAAATTATGACTGCAAATTACAAACACAATTTCTTTAAATGTCAATTTTGTGGTGTGGGTGTGTCCCTGAGAAGAGTTCCTGTATTTTGGGGGAGTGCCTACACTTTGCCACACAAATGCAAGCTGAAACGGTGGCTCCTGGAAAATCCTGTGATCCTAAAAATGACTGGACACCCCCCCCCATGGACATCCCTAAGATGGACTCTAGAAATCACTATAACTCACCTCCCTACCCATCAGAGCTAGAAACCTGGTAGGTATAGCTGCATCAAACGGATACCCCCACCTTCACCCAACCAGATTTCAGTATTTCCTTCCTAATGAAATATTTCCATTTGAAAAAAACATTTAAACCACTCCAACGGCACTTCCTTCATTTTTCCACTAAACAAATATTCAAATATTCAAGTTCTTTTTTTTCTTTTTCTTTTAGTAATTGGGAAAAAGATTTGGGATATTTTTACAGCAAATTAAATTAACATGTCAGATAGTTTTGTTTGTTTTTGTTTACTAAACAGAAGCTAAAGTTTTACTAAATAGAAGCCAAATTGTCTAAATCCTATCCTAATCAATGCAACTCATGGGAAAGTGTTTCATTTAAACTTCCTGGAAAACCTACATCGCTGAATCCAGAAGGTTTAATATTGTTTGTTTTATATCCACCTTTAGCATATCTTATGGATATCTACATGTAGTTAAATAAATAAATAAATTGTTGCAATGAAGGAGAAACTGCATATTTCCTTAGTTGAAACCAGAATAGTTTTCCTTTACTTGAAGTGCTGATTTTAGCTTAAGAAAGCTGGATAATGATAGAAATAAATAAAAAGACTGCCAGAAAGTAGGTAACATTTCAGTGATAGATAAAATAACCCTCTTCCCTTTTTTAAACAGTTCACTAAAATTGATAGTTTGGTATTTAGTCAACACATTTTAATGTTATATGCTTGTGTAGCAGTGACATTTTTGGTCACTACGTGAAGTGATACAAGAAGGCAATATTTCATGAAATGAAGTTCAAATTTAAATGTGGGCGTTTGAAGATCAGAGTCATTGGTCTTGCTGTCAAGGGTGGTTTGCTTCTTTGGTGTTTTAGGAACTTCTCAAGGACATGGAGTGTTCACATCTAAAGTGCTACATATTCTGTATTAAAACCCAAAATCACAGATTTGGGAGGAGAAGAGGCTCCAATTAATAAAAGTATAATTACCTTTGTTAAATACTTAAGTGGATATATGCACCCCCTTTCATTTTAAACCTGGGGCCAAACATCAGTGTTTCAGGCACAGTATGAACATGTAACATGGTCCTTTTCTACACACACACCACTAACTCTCCCAAATACATTCAATCACAAGTGTCATAAACAAAAGATTTTAATTTAATTTTGAAATTACACTTTCTACATTTCTGAAATAATACCATGGCTCACATGAAATAGAACCTGTCAGGGTATCAAACATTGTCATAAATTTATTTATTTATTTATTTATTTCATTTCATTTCATTTCATTTCATTTCATTTCCATACCACCAATTGCTGTTCTCTGGGCAGTTCACAAATATGAATTCTTTATATTTGCCACTTGTTTTGTTTCCTCTTTGTCAGATCTGCTTCTTGGCACCATTATTATTTTTCAAGGAGATCCTTTGCAAAGGAAGGATTCACACATTTCTCCTTTGAGAAAGGAATTGTACTCCCATTGCAGGTACAACACATGCATGTTGGGTTACCCATGTTAGTGCCTCTTCAAAAGAAAGATGGCTATCAGTTATTTTTCTCACATAAGAAACACACACACACACACACACACACACACACACACACACACACACTTAGAAGTTGGCTCCAGTTGCTTCCATATTCATTAGGTGGTACATGTTCTTCAATCAACCCAGTCTGCAGCAGAAAAATAAAGAAGAAAAAGAACTCCTTAGTCATATTGATGGGGTTATTCCTAATTTAATTGCAGATTTGTTTGTCTCCAAAGGAAGAAACCTGAGAAGAAGTGTTGTTGGCTATGCTCTAAAAGAAAAGGAGTTTAAATCCCTTTGTTCCAAAGGTTAAAAAAGTTCACATTGGCCGTAGCTGGACCTAAGGTTTATCCCAGGATTGTCCTGGGGTCAAACCTGTTCATCTAAGTGCCTCACAGGGCATCCAGCGCTCAGGCAGGGATGAACTCAGGATGATCCTGGGATAAACCTTAGGTCTAGCTACGGCCTGTGTTGAGGCTTACAAACATCTAACATTTACTTAAGGTGTTGGTTAAGGCAGTCTTCCTCAACCTGTTAACTTCCAAATATTTTAGACCAAAATTCCCAACCATTGGCCATGCTAGCTAAGGTCAGTGGGAGTTGAAGTCCAAAACATCTGGACGGGACAATGTAGGGGAAGGCATTAAAGGTGTATATTGGGTGTTATTAGGCCCATGCTGCAAGTGAATGCACCAGGGTTTTCCAGCACCAGCAGCAAGAGAAGCCAAACAGTGGCCAAAAGGAAGAAGAGTATCTATATGGTGGCTAAGGATTTGCTCAGGACATCCGTTATACTGGGTATCTCTCTTTAAGTGATGGTTGTGTGCATTCCAGAAAGGCTCTGAGGCTGCAGAAGCTTCTTTGCAAAACACAAGCAATCAGAGCTTTTAGCGCTTTAGATCAAATATGTTCTTCCTTGCAACAACACAGAGCAAACAAGATAAGAGGTTTACTAAAGTTTCAAAAGTCCTACTTTTTTCTTTACAAAGAAGCTTTTTGCAAAGAAGCTTCTGCAACCGGGAATGACTGCAGCAGAGGGCAAGGTCATGTGGTCTCCTGGAAGTTCAACAAGTGCTGCTGGGTTGGAAAAAAAATCTTATTCTGGGAGTGTTTTCAAGATGATGATGATGATAATAATAATGATAGAAGATCCTTCTGCCACCGCACAGTCTTAAAAAGGTAAGTAGAAACCTTGTCCTCTTCCCCAATGTGAAAATTCTCCAAAATTTCCTGTCTCCTTGTGAAAGAGGCTGAAAAAAACAATGTCTCTTTTGTAGGGAGAGGGGAAAAAATCCCCAAAATAGGGGGAAGGATTCAGCACTAGTGGAAGGGCTGGGTAATGGTGGGACATGTGTAATCAAAGTTTGACCAGGTTACATCAGCAGAATCAAAGATGGGCAGGTTCCCATTGATATGTGCAAATAGAGGAAATTAATAGAGGAAATTAACAAGCAAGTAAATTCTCACACATCATATTGAAACCTGAGGCTGCACTCAGTCTGGATAGTTTAAAAGTTCTTTCCATCTTGAAGGTATGTGTAGAAACACCAAGGGTATAGTTATTGTGCTATTAATCCTGGGATCCTTATAAATTCTTGTAGGACTCGCCTATGACAGTGATAAGTGTCACATAGGCCCAGACAGATTAGGTCTTGCTAACAGGAAGGGAAATACTGCCAATTAATGACATCGCTAAATCCTGCAGCAGACTCTGGCACATTGCGTATTCTCACATTTAGGCTGCAGCAAAATCCTTTGAAACTAAAGTCAGACAAAATTGGTTTTACTTAAATGCCAGCCAGTTTCATTATGTGAATAGGCATATGGAGCAATCTTAACCAAAGTGTCTCCGGCTCAGCTTTATAAATTTGCAGTGGCTTTTTTCTATTGAGGTGGAGAGTCTTATTCAGTGTTAAACTAGAATCATATGGCTTAAATCTCTTACTGCTGTGTTTACCTCTTTACCAAAGCCTTTGATTCAAATCCATACACTCAAGCTGAGTTCTTTAGACTGCTTGCTTTGAATCTGAGGACTTCTTGTAACAGAAGAGGAGGGAAACTGCTTCAGAGCTCACTTTAACTTATCTGTTTGCTGTTCCAGCTCTGGACAAAGTGGTGCTTTGACTATTGTGGCGTTACTACTTCCCACAAGATGTGGATACCTATGGGACTCATGATCCCGTGTGACAATGGAAAACGTATCCCTTCCCTCACAATTTTTTACAAGCAACCACTGGCATCCAAAACAGAAGTCAGTGACTACCCTGTTTTGATGGTACCAGCGATTTTTTAGTGGAAAGTAGAAATTGTGGTGGCATAGAATTACCCCCCCCACCCCGCCCTGAATGCCATTTAGATCAGGGGTCCCCAAAGCAGTGCATGCAAATGCCAGAGCACTTGTAGGGACTTCTAGTGGGATCTACAAAGCTCTCCACTCCCTGACCTCCTAGATAGACAGACAGACAGACAGACAGACAGACATCTTTACAAATGTTAGGGTGCCAGCTTCTTCTTTCTGTTCCTAAACATGCTGCCTGGCCCTGCCTAATCTTTCGCCCACATAGACCTTTCCACTTTCATCACCCTCTCTCTTTCTCTCTCTTCTTTCATAGCTACCTAGGCTTGCTGTTTCTCTCCCACTCTCTCCTTTGCCTCACTGTTTCTCTCCATTCCATGCCTCCCTCCCTCACTGTTTCTCTCCTTCCTAGGCTCTAGCTTTGCTCTTCCTCTCCTTTCTCACCTTTTGCCTTATTATTTCCCCCTCCTTCTACCCTTGTCATTTCTCTCTTCCTCACCTCTTTACCTCACTGCTTCTCTCCCTCATAGCCTTGCGCTTTCTCTTGCTATTTCTCTCCCTCCCAGTCCAGTCCCAAGCCTTGCTCTTTCTCTCTTTTTCTCCCACAACCATTTTTCTCACAAATTCTTTTTCTCTGCTTCCCTAGTCCATTTTTTCATTCTTAACACACACAGGCTGATGAATTGCTTGGAAAGCCCCAGTGTGTGTGTGTGATGGCTCGGTGTCGATTATACTTTGAATGTTTTTAATTTTTGTGAACCGCCCAGAGAGCTCCGGCTATTGGGAGGTATAGAAATGAAATGAAATGAAATGAAATGAAATAAATAAATAAATAAAATGCAACTGCAATTGTGCATCCACCCCATAACTTTCCGCTGAAGCTGAGGAGAAAAAAAGTTGGGGATTTATCCCGACTTTCTCTCTGGAGTGAGGTGAGGACATGCAAGACACCCTCAAGACAGCCCCTTGCCTCCACTCACAGCAGAGGCATGGCAAGGCAGTGCCTGGTGGAAGGCGGCTTGCGATTGGTCGCCTTCCACCAGGAAGAGGGCGGGGGCAGCTCCGGTCCCTGGATGGCCAGCCAGAAACCCCACGCTCCCTCCTCTGCATCGGGATTACCCGATGCCACCCCAGGAGAGGAAAGCTGTAGGATTTCCAAGGAACATGGCACTAACCCAGTACCGTGAAGACATCCCATGCACACAGCATCTTTTGGTTGGGGGCTCTGATGGCAGGGGAGGAGGTAGGAGCATCAGGTGTGGTGGAGAACACAGTGGCTAAGCCTAGGGACAAGGTTGAGAATATTTTTCCCTTTCTTTTGTGGGCTGGGGAAAGGGTGTGTGTGGATAGGATGAATAGAGCAATCCTGTATAGGCCTTCTCGGATATAATTCCTATGTAAATATGCGTAGGAATGCAACCATAGATGGGTGTTGTTGTTTTTTCCTTTGGTGCTACTGGAGGGCCAAATATGTGGATTGGCTTTGGCATTCTTCTGTTTGTACTCAGTTTCTCAGGGGAACTTGTCTTTTGACTTGCTGGCCCCCATAACAGCTATTATTTTATTGGCCACATCTTCTGTGGGAGCCATTTTGTGGTGGGGCTCACAGCAATTTCTCAAATTCCCAAATATGTCTATAAGGCCAAAAAGGTTGGGGAGCCCTAATTTAGATTATGGCCATTGCTAGATAAGGGTTTAGCCTGGGCTGATACCTGGGCTCACCCCTGTGCATCCAGATGATGCACAGGGGATCCTCGGGTCAGCCCGGGCTAAACCTTCCCTTGGCCCGGGATAACTGGCACTGGTTGTGGCCCGGTATTTCTGCAGACCAGGTTTCAGCCCAGGGCTGTGGAAGGTCTAGCCTGTTCCATGGCTTTTCCCAGCTATGCACCTTATTTACGAGTAGCTGGGACAAGCCGCGCAATGGGCACAGCACTCCACAGGAGCGCTGTGCCCATCAGGCCAGGGGGGGAAATCATGGGGGGGGAGAGATGGGGGCCGGGGGGGAAGAGTGGACCCAGTGGAAGAGATGGGGGAAGAACAGAGCCAGGGTTGGGAGATTGCGGCTGGGGGGATCGGAGATCGTGGCCGGGGTGTGTGGAGGGGGCATCAGAGATGGCGGGTGGGCGGGAGGCAATCGGACATGGCGGGTGGGCAATCGGACATGGTGGGTGGGTGATCGGACATGGCAGGCAGGGGGGGGCACCGGACATCACGAGGGGGAATTGGGAGCAGGGGGGAGCAGGGAACCTTTTTTAAAAAAAGGAAAGGAAAAAAGCCTACCTTACCATGGGTGTGCTCGTGCACACATGGCCCCTTTAAATGTTAAAAAAAAATGGCCAACGTGACGGTGCTTCCCTTTACCCCATCGTGTGTCACGTGCAGACAGGAGCAACAGCCCGTGCTACTTCTAGCATGGGCTGGCCCCTCTACAGGCCCGGATTTAAAGGTAGGTCTACCAAGGCCCTATGCAAATATTTTTCTTCAGTGCTACCACCACCTTCTGTCTGCTCCTGTTTCAATGTCATTTTTTTCCCTGACTGATGATGCTTCTTCTCCTTCCTTCCCACCCAGTTAGAGATTACCTAGTGAATGGAACATCGTCTCAACTCTACATAAGCCGTTTTCAAAGTGTTTTTCTCTAAACAGTCTTCATTCTACACAGTGGCGGCATCCATACTCTTTCCATCCCTACCATTGTGCCATGCAAGCTCCTCCCAAAAACTGTCCATACTGTCTGTTGGGAGAAGGTCTGAAAGAGGGGGGTCCTGAAAAATACATCCTGGCTGCCCCAGTGTGTTGAAACCCTGAGCATCCAGCTCACAGGGAAACCTATGTGCATTCTGCAGGCTTTCCCCTTCAGACAAGGGATGCCCATGACAGGAAAATCCGGCCCTTTTAGGGCCTGACAGATTCCCATGTTGCCCCCAGCTTACGTTGCCTTTGCAAGGTGAGATGGGGGGTTGCTTCCAAAACCTGGGAACTTTTTTCCTGTTTTGAGGAACTGTGGTGTTCTGCAAAGTATGGCACAATTCACACAAAAGAGGAAAAACACTCGGTTGCTGCTGTGCAAACCCCCCTCCTGCCCTCCTTGCCAGTGTCAGCATCGGCAGGAAGGATGGGAAAGGTGTCCTCTGAAGTGGTGATGGCAGGGAGGGAGGATTCTCTGCCACCACTTGCACCCAGCCTATTCTTCCTGCCAAGGCTGACTCCAGCGAGGAGAGTGGAAAGGGTATGCACACTCCCGCCCTGCCACTGCTGCAATGTGCACATCCCTCAAGCTTTCCATCAGCAGAAAGAGCGGGAGGAGTACACATGGTGGTAGTAGGAAAACTGCCAACTGAAGGTCAAACCAGGCCAGCTGGCCGATGTTGGATCGGAGTCCAGGGGGTCAAGCTGGTGAAAGCTCACTGAGTTCCACCCCCCACCCCACCCCTGAAGAGATTCCAACATCATCCCTACTACAGACCTTCCCTAACGTGTGGGAGTGGCTGAAATTACGCATGACGGCAGGGCACGGTGAACCTGCATAGCCTCATTGCTTCTCTCAAATGAATTGAGATCACACACAGGCAAGAAACACCTGAATGCGGGGTCAGTGAATGACATTTGTCTCTGCAATGATGTCACTGAGGGGAACTGAGTGAGGGTGATGCAAATAATTAACTGAACGTTTTTGGAATGCACCTTTGCGTGGGATGTGGGCAGCAATCCTATGCCCACTTACTAACAAGTGAGTCCCACTGAAAGCCATGGGATTTCCTTCTCAGTAAACAAGCCTAGGATTTATATAATCTTAGGATCCCTGATAAACCTGCAAGCTGTCTGAAAGAAAGGGGGGAAACAAAAGGAATTAACTAGTACCACACAGAAGAGATCGTTGCGTGGAAACCCTTTGCAGTTGTGTTTTTTTTAATTGTGTGCTCATTCCAAGGCCCTTTTACAAATAGTATGTAAATGCCAGGAAGGAAACATCATTATTTTGTGGTTGAAGCAGGGTGATACTTTAGATTTCAGGAAAAGTGTGTATGTTTGAGAGGGGAGGGAATGACAAGCTTCACAAATATCCAAAGGCCTGGCCCACACTTGCATACATCCAAGCTTAATTTGAAGATAAGCACATGCATTTTTAACTGAGGTAATAACTATGATAATGTTACCAACACAAGACTGTATCCCCCACCTTTTTTAAAAAAATAAAATAATTAAAGGTGTTTCTGCCTTTGCCATGCATACCTAGTAACTGGGGGTAGGTAGAAGAGCAGACCATAAAAGGGAGGTAATAGGCTCTGATGTATCAATAATAATAATGATCATGAATAATAGTGATGTAATGGCATTGCTTGACCAGAAAGATAGCCAAAAAAGATGCACTTCAGAGAGCTTTCACAGCAGAGCTAGGCAAACCTTTTGGCTTTGTGAGTATATTTTAAAATGTGCATTGCTGTCAGGGTGGGTGGTTGCATCTTCATCTTCTTCTTCATCATCATCATCATCATCAACATCATCATGTTATATATAGGCAATTAGCCTATATCCACCAGTGTCTGAGGAACATGGGTGGGAGGGTGCTGTTGCACCATGTCCTGCTTTGTTGGTCCCTGGTTGGCCACTGTGTGAACAGAGTGCTGGACTAGATGGACCCTTGGTCTGATGCAGCAGGGCTCTTCTTATGTTCTTATGCATTCTCCACCTCCTCTCCTCCCTCCCACTCGCTGTTTCCTCCCTCTCTTGCTATTGCCTCCTCTTCTGCCCCACCTCTATTTCCTTCCTCCTCTCCACTGCTCCCAGTATCATGACCACCTTCTTCACTTTATCTCCTGATCTGCAGGAGTGCAGCAGGAAAGAAGAAAAGGTGTCAGCAGCAAGGTGGGAAGGAAGGAAAGTCTGTGGCATTGGCAGGGCATGTGAGATGGCAGCAAGGTGAGGTGGCAGAAGAGAGAGAAGGTGGCACACACAGGGCAGCGGGAGTGGAAAGAAGGAGAGGCAGCAGTGGCTGTAGCAGGGGTGGGGGAGGAAGGAAAGGCCATGTCACCACCCCAGGGAAGGAAGGGTTTGGGGACAGTGATGGTGGGTGGAAGGAAAGGCAGCAGCAGAAAAGAAGGGTCTGGGCTCCTGAGGGTCTAACAGGTACACTTGGAGTTTTAGAGGGTGCTAGCTCACCTGTGTGTGCTGTACAGCCAATCCCTGATTTACAGGCCACATCACAATAACCTTGTCAATAATATTATATGTACCACCTATTAAAGTCCCTATTTTATGGACAATTAGTGATTTGCCCAATATTACCCAGTGAGATGGGATTTGGCCCAGCCCATGTCTAGTCCTAAACTGTGAAACTCCCATTGATTTTTATCATTTCATATTCACAAACATAGGGGATTAAATTGCCATAGAAAACGGCATAACAAAGACTTCTTACCTGGGTTTACAGTTATATGTTGTTGTTTATTCGTTCAGTCACTTCCAACTTTTCGTGACTTCATGGACCAGCCCACGCCAGAGGGGGGAACGTTTCAAGCTCAAATTGTTTAAATCTTTACTATTTTGAAAATCCTATAGACTGTGGGCCAAACTTCATGACATTTAAATGGAAAGTGTCCTACAGATCTTCACAGAGAAACATGATTAAATTGTGTAAGGCTGAGATTCATGCCACAAAATCTGACAAATGTGAACTTCACTTGATTTTCTTTTTTTCAGTTTTTCAGAAAAAATGAATACTACTAAGCGAAAAAGGAGTTGCATTTAGAATGCTGTTGGAAGAAAACAGATCTAGCTTCATTAGATGATGGGCAGTTCAATCCACACCAGCCATTTAAGTAGGAGTATTTGGATTTCAGCCTCATACATCATGCAAAGTCTAATCATTTACAGATTTTTAGAAACAAGCCACCCCATGGAAGAGCTCTTTATGACAAATTATGCCAAGGCAAACTTATGTGCTGTCACATTGTTCATGGAGAACATGGAAATTCACAATAGTCAAGTAACAAAAGTATTGGGGATTAAATTGTCAGATAAAAATATGTCATAGAGAAGCCTTTTTATTAGGGAAAGGATGTTGCTTCCTGTTGAACATCTTGCTCAAATTATAATAGCTGTATTCTATAGAAATTTTGTATCTTCAGGGGACTCTTTCTATACTTGTCTGTGAAATAGTGGCGCTTTTTAAATTTCCATCATTCAAAATTATTCCTCAGATTTTGCTGTTCTGAATTACCTGGTCTTATTTCATAAGTAGAACTAATGCATTAGGAATTAAGTATTCCATTTTTTAAAAATCCATTTGTGAGTGGAGAGGGAAGTTCCAGAAATAAAACACAGACCCCAGAGCTTGGGATAACATAGGGCCTCTTTATTTAATCATGGAGATTCTCCCCTCCATGGATGTGTGCATAAACGTGCGGGAATCTAGTTCATTTATCCTCAGGCAACTAGCCTGCCCATCTGGGTGAGCCACTCAGCTGAAATCAGGGGTCGGGTGACCCAGCCCCCCTTTGAGTGGGGGTGAGATCAACCCGCGTCATCCCCACTCTGGGTGCGAAGCTGAGTAGATGAGACAAGAAGGTCCCCAAAGGCAAACCCTATCCTGGCATGAAAGCTGCAAAGCCCTGAGGAGCAGGACCTCTGGATTGCCAATCACTATCAAGGTGCCAGAGTGCTCACAGTCCCTACTCTGACTTCCCCAAATCCCCGCACAACCCTGCCATTTATAATTGACCTATTCATCCTCCACTTCTATAGAGTAGATCCAGTATGGAGTAGGCAAAAAACTGAACATCACTAGATGACAGGGAAAATTCCTACTCAGTCTGGACCACTCAAAGACAGATTCAGACCTGGGCACCCTTTGATGCATTTTGCAAACAGAGAAAATGTGTCCAATTAATACGTTCAATTGAAAGGTGCACAAAGAAAAATGCATGATTTCAAAAATCTCTATAAATATACCTTATTCACTATGTACACTTCGAAAAAAATGAGCACCAAAATGTGCATATTTTAAAACAATAGACAGAAGTCCCATATAGATTGTGTTAAAAAGAAGGAAAAAGAACACCCAGCAACATCTGCATAGAACTGGCATGGGAAAGACTTCAAAGTGGGAAAACAAGAAAATCTGTGGAATTGGACTAGTCCATCCCTATTTCTAGCTGTCTTTTAGGAAAGTTGTGTCAGCTTTTACTAACCTTCTCATCGTAAAGCCTATGATAAGCTTCCAAGAAAAATCAGGTTTGAAGACTACTGCCATAGAAGAAATCTATATATGTATAACGATTCCAATGTATTTTTTTTTTATCATTTCAATTTATTATTCTGCCTTTTTACCAATCTGTGTTTAAGGCAGCAGTGAGAAGACAGATATGTTTTGTTTTATTCATCTTGGTTTTACAATGTTATCATTCTAATATTTATTCAGTGAAAGAAAAAATCAATATGATAATTCCATGTCTTAGATCTGTATTTGGCTAACAGTGCTTGAAACTTTGGCTTATGGTATCCTCTTCCTCTTGTTTAATGATCTTGAGAGACATTGGTAAAAAAAAAAAAAATCACGGTAACCTCAGCCTGCAGAGAGATGTCACAGATATAGATTGTAGCTATTCTGGAAATGATCAAGATAGAGCCTTTAATATTATTGTTTCATTGTTTTATGCATTTTTATTGTCATTTAGTTCAGCATGAGCGGATAAATTGGGAAGGAATAAAATAGCAAGACGCAAGCAGCTTGAGGAAGACAATTAAAATAGATGCATTTTTATTTCATCGGGGATCCTTCATTCCCTTCCCAGCCAGATATGTTTAATAAGCATGTGAAAAATTTCATCTTACCAACAGATGTAGAGAGGGGAGGGGTTGGAAATCCTTCGACTAAAAAGTGGAATTCTATTTTGATTGTATCAGTAGTATTTTTTGGCATTTATCTTGGACATCTGGTGAAGGAGCCTGAAATCAGTGGAAAGTAAACAAAGGCCAGATCTACACCTTGTGTCAAATAATTACCATCCCATCATGGTAATGCTATATCCCTCTTGCGCATTTATACTTCATGGGGAACACAATGACATTTGTTGCAGTATTTTGGACAATGTGCAATAAAAAGCAGAATATGACACTATGGACATGTCTACATGAGGGTTTATCTCAGGGATCACCCCAGGAACATCCCTGTGTGTCCACATGATGCACAGGGGATCCCAGGGGCAGGGAGGGAAGATCCCTGCATTTCCCCGGGATAACGTTAATCCTGACTTTTCCCATGGTCTCGGGATCATTAAAAGAACTCACCCAAAGTAGCTTCATTGTCTGGAGTAGCCTTTCCCAACCTTGTACCCTCCAGATGTGTTAGCTGTGCTGGCTGGGAATAGAAGACTTGTAGTTCCACACATATAGAGAGCACCATATTGGCACAGTCTTCTCTGGAAGATGAGCTTAGATACTTAGAAGTCACACCTTTTTTGGCATAAAGGATTACATATACATTTCTTACTCAGCATGGGGATTCCTAGTATTTTATTTATTTATTTGTTTATTTATTACATTTTTATACCGCCCAATAGCCGAAGCTCTCTGGGCAGTTCACAAAAATTAAAACCATAATAAAACAACCAACAGGTTAAAAGCACAAATGCAAAATACAGTATAAAAAGCACAACCAGGATAAAACCCCGCAGCAAAATTGATATAAGATTAAAATACAGAGTTAAAACAGTAAAATTTAAAGTTAAAATTAAGTGTTAAACAAAAGTGTTAAACAAAACTGTACCATTTAAATATTGCTAAGAGTGTAGTAGGTTCCCCCCACACCAGTGGAGGTAGCCTAGTTGAATGGAATTGGAGATGGTATGGTGGGTGGGCCATTTGTGTGTGCACACTTCCCCCTCACCCCCTGTCCACACAAATTCCACCACTTACGGTTCTTCTGGCTGCCTCTAGTGTTGTAAACTACCTAGCGCAGTTAGTTAATTAGGACTTGATAATGACCTGGGCCAGATCTACACTAAGCAGGATATAACACTTTGAAAACTGTATATTTTGAAGACTGTATATGTTGTGTGTCCTGGGCCCCAACAGTTGTCACTACTGTTATAAACCGTTTTAAAGCAGTAGTGCAGATCCTGCCCCAGCCTAGAAAGTCACCCTTCAATAGCTGAACCAATAGAGGGCTAGATGGTCTTTGCTTTCTTTCTCAGCAAACCCAAGCACATGGTACTGCTGTGAAATCTCCAATCAAACTAATGAAAAATCATACTGGGAGGACTTTTTCTCATGAGCAATGTTGGGTGTTTCACAAACTTTTATACTGCATCTTTTAGGAGAGAGACAGAGAACAAATAGAAAATTAAAGACTTGTTTTCAGTGTTCTGAGAACTCTACATAAAGACATACTTGATGGAACTAATCAGTTTGCCTTCTCAATACATCACAGACATTACATCAGTTTCTAGACTGACCCAGCTTCAATACTCCAGGAGGAATCCTCCCAGGAACTTGATTTGTACTATAAATATCTTATTAATAAATCATATGAGGTAAACATGTAACATATTTCCCTAGAAAGAAGGCTTTTTCTCTCACTCAATGGAAGTGAATGAACATATGTTGGTCACTTTGAGGTTAATGAAAAAAATGAATCTATGTATTCTTCTGCCGGGTCTTTGTTCATCAAATATATGTGCAGTGCCTATGGAGAACCTCACCTGGAATATTCTAGAGCTGATAAAATTTAGGTGGCAAGTTCCAACTACCACTGCATGTTCCTGCGTTTCCCACCCAGTTCCTCTTTGATGGACACACTCTTCATCCTTTGAAGAGTTCTCAGTTGACTCTTCCTTACCTAATGTGATTGAGCTGAATTTCTTGGTTCTGTCTTTATTTTCTGCTATTTATTTCCTACTCTTGTTTTCTTCCATTCTACTAGTGGTTTGCATTTTCATTGCTATTATGCTCCAACTGCAGGAGGGATTTTTCCTTTGAACAGACACTGTGCATTTCTTGTGCCATGGGGAAGGACACACATCAATGCCCTTCTCCTAGGAACAGGCTTTTCAGGTGGCTGACACTATGGCTAAAGATTTGTCAATAACCACTGAAGCTATCTCCTTGGTATTGGTGACTCTTGAACCCCACACATTCCTTGTACCTACCTTGTTACCAAGGTATGGGACCTCCTTGTGCACTCCTGTATCTGCAGACCCCAGCAGCACCAGGAAAAGTCTCTGGACGTGGCGAAACCTAAAACAATTGTGGAAAAGTGCCCAGCCAAACTAGTGGCAGTGGAGGAGGAGGAGAAAGAAGGTATCAAAATTGATGCTCATTATGTTTCTATTTAAGATGCAAGATCTATCCATCAGGCATTAATTAAGACTTTGTGGTTTATAAAGTGTCTATAATAACTAGGTGCTCAAAAATGTGATTCAATCCATCACTGTCTCTGCCCCATATCAAGACATCTAAAGAGTAGTTGCCCACTCTCTGTTGTTTTATGTGAATCCACTGGTGCTCCAAGGAGAGATTCATCCATCCTCCCAAATGTCTGAGTTGAACAGCAGCAAAATATAAATCCAGATTTGGCACTGCAAAACCTTCTTTCATCTAGAGTCTACTAAGGGTCATTTACTTCAATTTTGGCTTCCATCCCAGCCAGATGAAATCCAACAATAACTTGTTATATCTCCTCAGTTCTGGGGAAAGCAGATGAAGTGAATTGTTTGGTATAAGAAGATAAAATATTAATCCTTCCTCATGATTCTTAATTAGGACCATCTTTACTACTTGATACATCTTGCTGGGGAATACTAGTTGACCACCGCCCCCTAGCTCCTGTTCCTTCTTGACTAATTTCCATGCTGCATAATCCCCCAAAGTCTTTGAAATAGGGAGGGAACATCTATACTATGCAGTCACACTTCTCTTTTATCAGTACACACTTTGACTAAAAGTCTGATATCATCTATGTATAGCATCCTCCTAATGTTATTATGGAAGACAACCTGTTCTAAATATGGGCATGGGAGAGTAATTTGGCTGTGTCTGTAAGATGATGATTGGTGGTGTATCTGGAGGACTTTATGAATCAGCCCTAAAATATAGGATGCCTGATACAAAGTTCGCAGTAGGTGGTATATTGCCCCTGCAAGGCTTTACCTAATATAGTCATTGAGGAAATGGAAGGTGAAATAATGAGATGAGACAAGAAGTTGGATACTGTTGTTTTTATACTGTTGTTTTTATGTTTCTGATGTTTTTTAAAATTTTGTATACTTTTTAATGTTTGCCATTTTTGGCTGTTGTGAACCACCCAGAGAGCTTTAGCTGTGGGGGGTATATAAATGAAATGAAATGAAATGAAATGAAATAAATAAATAAATAAATCAGGGCCACATTTATTCAAGTTCAGAGAAAGGGTGAGGGAGGCCTAAGTGGGCATCCTAGCTAGACCACTGAATAGGCCATGTTTGGGATCAGGCAAGTCATTCATATCCTGATAGGTGTGCTTGTATGTCACCACCTGTCCTGATTCCCCTTGTGGGGTTGGGAGGCATTCCGATGTCACCCCACTCTGGTTGAAAAACTCTGAGTAGGTGAGGAAGGGTGGCCCCAGAGGTAACCCTTATCCCAACTGCTGGTGCAGCAAGACTCCCAGCTGAGGACCTCAGGTGTTACCAATCACCACAACGGTGCCTAAGAATGCTCACCAACCCTATCCTTGCTCCCGGGAAAATATGACCAAATGTGACCACATTGCCCTGGGAAAATGTGACCAAATTGTACCAATTAGCTTATTAAATACTCCCCTGCTGTCTCACAGTGTGAAGTAGGTGAAAAACCCCAACCTAAGGGATTGGGAGCAAAAAATTCCTACTTGGCCCCCTGAGGGGCAACCAGCAAACCCACACTGTCTACAGGGAGGGAGGTAGCTGCAAAGAGGTGGCTAGGAGGGGCACAGGTACATAATAAAGGCTACTGGCCCCCTCCCCGCTCCTGGTGGCGCCATGCAAGGCCACCAATGATGAGCCTCCATGCTCTGTCTCATCCGTCTTCCCCGCAATCACATCACCATGCCCAGGTGAGCCGGGCGTGGATGTAACACCCACAGTGCTGGAAGGGGTATAGTCAGATTGGCTCATGATTTCATCTATGGTACAAATGTTTAACAGTGTTAGAGTTTTGGAGACATGGTTGCTGATTACTGTCAAGAATTTCTCCACTTAAGACTATTGGTAACTCCTAAAGCTATGCCTGTTCATCATTTTGAACCTAATAACCCCAGATTCCTGTATTAAGACTTCCCTATGCAATTGTTTGCAGCAGCAAAGTTGTGTATACCATGTGATTTCGTCTACAAAACAACCAACTAAACAGCAGTGGATTTAGGAGACTATTATTATGTATAAAATTACCAGCAAATACAAAAATAAGGGATCCTACTTTTAAAACTGATATGATGGCACCATGGTTTACATTTATTTCCTACAAAGCTCCATTCATATACCGGATATATTAAGAATTGTAATCAGTGAGATTCTTTATTATTTTAGTGATTTTGTTGTATTGTTATATGTGCCCTCTTTTTTATCTCCCCACACACACACACCCCACTGTATTTCAAAATAAAATAAAATTCTATGCTGGATGCGGTGAGGTGAAGGAATGGTGGCACTGGCATTAAAAAAGAAGATGACAAAGAAAAAGTATCTCTTTTGAAATCTTTGCTAGCAATTACATTTTCTCTCTTTTCTAATATTTATGGCCTCTGTGTTTGTTAAATCTTTTGTTGAATATACCAGAACACCTGCTTTGATACAAAGCTAATGGAACTCAGGAGGAAGGGGGAAAGGTGGATTAGGAAAGCTTGCATGTAAGAGAAAACAATTCTCCCTTTTAGGCTGAAGTAACCTGCTGTTTACCTTACAGTAAAGAAAAATATATATTTTTAAAAAACGTGCTGTAAGGAAGGTTTGTGTGTGACAAGGCCTGGTGTGTAAGGCCTGTGTCATGACAGAAGCCAGTGGTGAATCTTGGCATCCTGAACTATTATGTGTATGATATGCATAGTGCTAAATGCACAATTACTGAAAGCAATTAAATGTTAGTGCTACCTACACTGCAATGAAACTAATGGGACAATTCAGTTGCAACTAATTTATTCTGAATCGTACCCTAGATGTTCTGACATGAAGTGGTAGAATGCAAATATTGAAAATGTAATGTGTGAAGCAACCTTGGGGTTTATAGAACCACATGGTGTAACAGAATGACTTCAGCTGAAGTAGGTGTTCTAAATACAGATTAGGTACTGCTGGTATCAATCCTGGATTTGGTGCTTAAGTTGGTGGACATACACTCTCGCGTGGCCTCCCAATAATTGTGGCAACTGGGATTGCTTAATACATTTTGGACATAGGTGCTTTGTGTTCAACAAAATAAAATTCTGTAGTAAAGTGCTTATGGAAATAGATTGATTTGAAAAAACAAGATAAATAATCAATGGGGAAAAATAAAGCACAAGGTGGCAATGCATTTACCACTTCCAGCTGGGAAGCTGTGCCTGAAACCTCTTTCCCTTGCCATCCACTGCCCCCACCTCACTTAGTCTTGTTCTTGCAAAGAATGTGTTCCATCAGCAAGCCAGACATTAATAGCTTGCATGATAAATGCCACCATTTTGTCAACTTTAATTCAGATTTAGATTTGTCTAAATATCCATATCCAAACCCAAATCAAAACCAATCTTCAGCATCCAGCATGATCGGAGGACTAATTGTAGCTGATTCCAAAAGCTTTGCTGAAAATTTTGCATGCCAGTCCCTATCATGGAATAAAGAACTGGGTCTTTTTAATGTAAGGCAGGTACCCAAGCCTGTTGCTCACATTTAATTGCTAAAAAATTGATACAGATTGCACTTGAAATAAAATTAAAGATGGATCTTGCTCTCCTTTCCTTCTTGTCCCCCTCTTCCTCTGGTAAAATGTACAATAATGAGGGACCAGCATCTTTTCTGTCTCAGAATATAACCTGTGGCTTTATATAGAATGTGATTGTATATTGTTAATCCATCTTGAAAGCGACATTGATCCTGAGTGGGGTTTGGGTCGAGGTAGATGGTGATGCAACGTTCTCCCCACTTGTCTTTTCCTTCTTGTTTCTCCTCCCACCCTCCCCCACACCTTTCACCGAGATCTGTCAGTGTCTGTTATGTGTTCACAGAAGGATATGAGCTACATTTTCTGACATCACGATGAAATGAAAGCAGCTCAAAGGTAAGGAAAAAAACCAACAACCACAAATCTCGGATAGGCGCTGGATTAGAGGTAGCAGGCTGCACTATTGAGGTGACACTTAAAGGTCCCTCTGGGAAGGTGCTCACTGAGCTGCAATAACGTTGCCTTTGTTGGCTAATTCCCAGTGCAACAGGAGCTTGACACTAGCCAACAGCAAAGGCAATGAAGGAGATGGAAATGGCTGGAGGAAACCAGCAATATAATTGTAACTTTAGTTTGTGGAGAAAGGGCAAAAAGTGTGTGTGTGTCTGCATGTGCAAGAGAGATATCAATTCACTTAGTCCATTAAACTTGTGCAATTTGCTTTATCTCTAATTAGGAGCAGAATTTCTAAGCATGAGGAGAACAAAACAAAAAAAACATGATGTTGCTACTGAAAACAGTGCCCCTATGCCAAGCCCTGTCTGCATGTGCTGTTCTTTTGTGGAATTAATCAAAACACAAGGCCACATAGCCAGCTTTGGCTACTGTGAGGAGCTGCTGGAACTAGGACTGGAAACTTTCCATGGATCCGGTGAGCTCTGGGTTGGCCATTTATTCATTGCCCAAAAAAAGAGGACAAACCAGGGCACTGATTTGCATTAAATTTACATGTGCTAATTTATATATATATATATATATTGATGCAAATTTAGAAATAGCCATAATTTAAACAGAACTAAAGTACAAAGCTTGGAAAACTCTGACTAAGTGACCTGTCTTTCTGCCTGCTCAGTCTGCTGTCCAGGTGCTGTTGATGGGGAACTTCAAGGCCTCTGGGCTCTCCTTTCTGATTGTTCTTGAACTTTAAACCAGACTTGAACTGGGCAGCCCTTCACATAAAGGATGCCTTCAAAGTAGAGGACAGTCATCTGGCAGACCTTCAAATAGAGGAATGTCCTCTATAAAAGTAGATACATGGCCACTGTAGCACAACTCTCTAGGCATTGAAGTATCTCAAGCTCTGGATTTGGGTCCTACCTATCCAGGCTGACCATGGAGCCTTCCAAGACATGAAAGTCTTCCTGTTTTGGCTGAGACTTTAGTCCTTTTCAGGCATTTGCCTGAACACATGAAGGCTTACTCTGGGTAGAGAATTGGGGCCATGCACAGTAACCCCACCCTCTACATTACCAGTCACACTGGCCCTGTCCACTTCAGTTCAGATCTTGCTGAGCTGAATCATCAAGGTCTCAGCAGGAGGTGTACTCACATTAGCTTGAATGTGATACAGCTTATGCATGTCTAGGTCATTTGTGCAGAGTCTCTGGATATAAAGTTGCATTCTGCGACATTACACCTATACTAGGCCCGTCGCATAAACCCTTCTCAGGCCTAGCATCACCACTTAAAAACCTGAGGGAGGGTTAAATAAAACCTTTTCCCTAGCTATGAGGGGAAAAGGTTAAATATAGGATCTGTTTTTAATGTACTGTGGTTATATTCTGATGAGGGTGTTTGATTCCATTATGCTTTAGGGTGGATTCCTGCATTGAGCATGGGGTTGGACTCGATGGCCTTGTAGGCCCCTTCCAGCTCTGCTATTCTATGATTCTATGATAACTGTGAGCCAAGCTGACACATGGTAATTGGTAGCTAACAAAATAAAAATAAGTTTATTGTCATGTTAAAAGCTTTAAATGAAAATATAATGCTTCCAATCCTGCCCAGTCGTAGGGTGACCATATGAAAAGTAGGACAGGGCTCCTGTGTCTTTAACATTTGTATTGAAAAAGAAATTTCAGCAGGTGTCATTTGTATATATGGGGAATCTGGTGAAATTCCCTCTTCGTCACAACAGTTAAAGCTGCAGGGGCCCTGTCCTCTTTTAAATCTGGTCAGTCTAGAATAGCTTCTGCAGCTTTAACTGTTGTGATGAAGAGGGAATTTCACCAGATTCCCCATATATACAAATGACACCTGCTGAAATTCACTTTTCTATGCAACTGTTAAAGATGCAGGAGCCCTGTCCTCCTTTTCATATGGTCACCCTACCCAGTCCAAACTACACACACACACACACCAATCACCTCTTTCTCTCTCTCCTCACCAATACTAAGTCTCTAGCAATTAATCTCCTCTCACTCCACAAACAATTCCAATCTCCACTCCAAACAAAACATAACCAACCTCACATCAACTCCCTCAGTCACTCTTTATATATTCCTTCCCCCACCCTACCTATTATATCACAATCCACACCCACTCAATTCTAACATTCCATACTCACCAGACATAGCAAGCTAGATATATACAAGATACTCAATCGTGGGGTAACACCACAGCATCCACATCTGGAAATTGGTGGTACAGCCAGGCTGTGAAATTCTGATCTCCCCCAATGTGTTGAGAGTACATAGATTTTGGTCACCTGCACAAGGTTAAAAACAGTAGGGATGTGCTCCGCTTCTAATCGGACCGGAGAAGCAGTAGCGGAGCGGGGGGCTTCGCCTGCCCTTAAGGCAGAGGCGAAGAGGATTGGGGGGCCGGCGGAGCGTGGCGAAGAGGATCGAGGTGAAGGCGGATCCTTCGCCTCGATCCGGAGCTCCGCCGGAAAGGTAAGTGGGGTTTACCGGGCCCTGCCGCTGTCGCTGTCGCCCATGCGGCGACAGCAGCAGGGCCCGGTAACGCCCCCCGCCCTCCTCTCCCTTACCTGCCTCCGTCCACGGTCCGTCAGCATCTCCAATTGAGCCCGTGGTTCCAGCAGGAAGTCTGGGCCACACTTGCGGCCCAGACTTCCTGGTGGAACCGCGGGCTCAATTGAAGACGGCGACGGACCGCGGATGGAGGCAGGTAAGGCCCTCCTCCTCCTTACCGGGCTCTGCTGCCGTCGCCACATGGGCGGCGATGGCGGCAGGGCCCGATAACCCCCCCTATGGGGAGGGGACCGGAGTTCCGATCCGGATCCGGAGCTCCGAGCGGAGTGGAGTGGGCACAGGCGGAGTGGGGGCGGGGCGGAGCGGGCCGATCCGAAAATGGCGGATCTTAAAGTGAAGCGGAGTGGGGGGTCCGTGCACACCCCTAAAAAACAGTTCATATTTATTGGTCACGCTTTTGAGGCTGCTTCTGCATTTGGACTGAGCCCTTCCTCTCCCTCACACTTACTAAGAGCCGTGATGGCATTCATACATTTATTTATTTATTTTTGCAAGCATCATCCTAGTACCTTGTCTTAATATGTTATATCATTCCAGAAGACTGCACCGGGCACTTAGGAGCAAAAGGATCATGAAAGGTAATGTAGGAGCTGCCTACTCCTGTTGCCCTTAAAGTTCATGACCGGTGTGTCCTCTGTCCTAATTGAATGGATAGCAGTTGCCCTTCTGCAAAATATGGGAAATATAAACATACACAGATGCCTTCCTGCAGATATGGTCAAGTCACCACCTTAGCCAGGCAACCCATGCAGTAACCTAAACTTGCCCAATTTAAAGTCCTGGTCTCTTAGAAGCTGAATTTTGTATTGCTTAACTGGCCAACCCAAATTCAATCTTGTAGGCATGTCCAAAGCCTCCTTGATGTTCTCTGCTGAACTCCATATATTTGAGTCCAAAGGTGCACTATTGATTGCAGGATGTAATTGTAGCTTCGAAAGGTTCAGCTATTGGGCAGTATAGAAAGAAATGTAAGAATCAAACAAACAAACAAACACACTGACTCTCTATTGTATTTACCTGTGATCCTCCACCTGGCCTATTGCCAATTCCTTACATCAGGAGCTCATCTACACCAAGCAGGATATAACACTTTAAAAACGTTATGAAAATGGTATATGCAATGTGTCCTGGGCCTGAACAATTGTTATAACCATTATAAACCATTATAAGCAGTAGTGTAGACCCTGCCCTGGATATTGCACTATGAAAGCGGTATGAAAGTGGTATATAAAAGGCAGGAGCCACACCAAGCAGGATATAATGGTATGAAAGTGGTATATGGTCTTGTGTCCAATGGGCCCCAACAGTTGTCAGTGCACTTCAATACCGCTATACAGCAGTAGTGTGGCTCCTGCCTTTTATATACTGCTTTCATCCTGCTTTCATAGTGCAATATCCTGCTTGGTGTAGATGAGCCCTAAACCTCCCTTTAGGATCAAAGTTGCATTTCCAGAGCTTCCCCACGCCCCACCACCACCAATCCACTACCTTGCTGCCTTGTTGTGGGGTCTTGTGCCAGGAGACAAATCCACCACCTATCCAACCTCTTACGAGCATCCAGGAAACCCTGTATATTCCCCTTCCTCTGAAACAGATAAAAAAAGTTGTTCTAACTTTATTTCTTATATCACTTTAAAGCTGTGAGTTGTGCTCCTTGGGTGGTCAATGCCCTTTTAGGCCTCCAATAACCACTCCCACAATTACTTCCTTGTTTGGCAAACGTCTCCCCCTATGATGTAAACTTGCCTTAGAGGTGTGCATGTGTGGAGCATTTATACCCCCAGCGCGTCTGCTCTTACCTGGCATGATACTGTAGCGGTCATTTTGCCCCTGCACCCTTTTTACTCTTTCCTCCATCCTGTTGTTCATTCCCTATGGTTGTACCATTGAACTGTCACTATCTTTTTCTCTTGTTCATCACAACAATTTCTACATTAACTCATGATACTTTTGCTGCCATTTTTTTTTTTTTTGCATCTTTCACTTGCTTCACCACTTTTATGGTTCTGTCAGTAGCAAAGGGACACTGAAGGTTATAATTTACTTTTGTCAACAGAGACACAAACTCACCTTTCCTTACACTTATCCTGTTACTGTCCCCATAGCTCAGACATTTCCCTGTAGTACCTTAATATCCTTCTCTCCCACAAAAATGAGAAAAAATTTACATATTAATTATATCTTGTCTGGTAAAAATGAAACAGACACCTGTAATTATGCAGAGGTGCCACACACTTGCACATTGCTAAATCAGTGATGAATGGGAAAGAGAGCTCATTAAAATGAATAACAAATTTGCTGCATAATGCAACTAGATTTACAGAACATGTTCATTCAATGGGGTTGAAACATGCGATATTAAGAAGCATGTGTGAAGAAGCCTTCCAGAGAACAATTTAAATAATCGTGTTGTATCTGGACTCTTTGGATCTTTTTAATCATTTTCTCTTTCTAAATAATCAAAATAGTTCCTCATAATCCTTTTATCTATTCTAATACGTTGCTTGCTAGAAAACTTGCTTTGCTATTGAGCAATGCATGTGTCTGTTCTCAAGACATAGTTAAAGTTAATATGAATGGTACCACTGCTGATAAAGCTCATGGCAGCAGCTGTAATGTTACGGAACGTTTATGAAAATTCCCATTGTCACAAAAGGAAATTAATAAATAAAGAATGTCCACAAAAACACCCGCTTCTAAGGGAGAAACAACAGTCATTTAGAATACAAATTATACCCAGGTCCTAGGAATGAAAGGAGCTCTGTGGCCTAATTAGGGAGACTGGGGATTAGAAAGCTGAGCGGAGAAGGCTGCAGGCATTAGAGGTGGAAGGCTGTGGGCAGAGTAACTGAATGAATGGGGTAAAGTAGACCTCCCCAACGTGGTACCCTCCAGATGTTTTCAACGTTAACTCCCACCAGCCCCAGCCAGCATGACCAATGGTCAGGAATGTGGGGAGTTGTCTGTAATCTGGAGGGCACCAGGTTGGGGAAGACTGAGTTAGAGTAATGAGTGAACAGGAAACTGAGGGATGTTTAGGTGGTAAACAACTGAGGGAAAGGAAAGAGGAGGCAGGAGTTTAGGAAGGAAGAAACTGTTCACCCATTTTACCATCATTTCAGTAATGGTTGTTATGTTTTTGATCACTTTATTGTTTTACATATTACCATATGTAATATTGTATAATAGTATAGTAAAATTTCAAGTTTGTATGTGTTGCAATGATCTGTGGATTGAGCAATAAACGTTTTGTGTTGTGAAAGAAGAAACTAATGAAAATGGGATGTGTGTGGTGTGGGGGAATGCAGAAGCCAAGAACATGAAAGTCTTTTGGATACTGTAAAATTATGGGCCAAGGAGGAATTCAAGGGACATTGGGGGCTCATCTACACCAAGCAGGATATTCCACTATGAAAGCGGTATATAAAAGGCAGGAGTCACACTACTGCTTTATAGCGGTATTGAAGTGCACTGACAACTGTTGGGGCCCAGGACACATCTACACCAAGCAGGACATAGCACTATGAAAGTGATATGAAAGTGGTATATGGTATGTGTCAATGGGCCCCAACAGTTGTCAGTGCACTTCAATACCTCTATAAAGCTGTAGTGTGGCTCCTGCCTTTTATATACCGCTTTCATTCCACTTTCATAGTGGAGTATCCTGCTTGGTGTAGATGAGCCCAGGATGTCCAGGTCTGGGAAGAGCTCTTAGAGCTTTTAAGTGTTTTATTGGAATGTATCTTCTGTTAACCATGTATCTGTGATTAAAAAGCCACATCTGCTGAAATTCTTCCATTAATTCATCATAACTAGTGCTAGGAAAACTCCCCATAGCTTGATTTGGAATGGGATTGACTGAAATGATGTACTTCCTTTAAAAAAAGAAAGAAAGAATATAGGTCGTTTCTTTCTGACCCTATTCTGAAATTCGGACCTCATCATTTGCTCAGTAACCTGATGGGGCATCCATCCCGTACCAAAACCTCAACTGCAGGTTCTTTCACATTAACCCCTTATTTCTATGAATCTTGGCTGCTGTGAAACTATTGCCCTGTTGTTGTTTATTTGTTAAGTCGCTTCTGACTCTTCGTGACTTCATGGACCAGCCCACGCCAGAGCTTTCTGTCGGCCGTTGCCACCCCTAGCTCCCCCAAGGTCAAGTCTGTCACCTCCAGAATATTATCCATCCATCTTGCCCTTGGTCGCCCCCTCTTCCTTTTGCCTTCCACTTTCCCTAGCATCAGCCTCTTCTCCAGGGTATCCTGTCTTCTCATTATGTGGCCAAAGTACTTCAATTTTTCCTTTAATACCATTCCCTCAAGTGAGCAGTCTGGTTTTATTTCCTGGAGTATGGACTGGTTTGATCTTCTTGCAGTCCAAGGCACTCTCAGAATTTTCCTCCAACACCACAGTTCAAAAGCATCTATCTTCCTTTACTCAGCTTTCCTTATGGTCCAGCTCTCGCAGCCATAGGTTACTACGGGGAATACCATTGCTTTAACTATGCGGACCTTTGTTGTCAGTGTGGTGTCTCCGCTCTTAACTCTTTTATCAAGATTTGTCATTGCTCTCCTCCCAAGAAGTAAACGTCTTCTGATTTCCTGGCTGCAGTCAGCGTCTGCAGTAATCTTTGCGCCCAGAAATACAAAGTCTGTCACTGCCTCCACGTTTTCTCCCTCTATTTGCCAGTTACCAATCAAGCTGGTTGCCATAATCTTGGGTTTTTTTTGAGGTTTAACTGCAACCCAGCTTTTGCACTTTCTTCTTTCACCTTTGTCATAAGGCTCCTCAGCTCCTCCTCGCTTTCAGCCATCAAAGTGGTGTCATCTGCATATCTGAGATTGTTAATGTTTCTTCCTGCGATTTTAACTCCAGCCTTGGATTCGTCAAGCCCAGCACGTCGCATGACGTGTTCTGCATACAAGTTGAATAGGTAAGGTGAGAGTATACAACCCTGCTGTACTCCTTTCCCAATCTTAAACCAGTCCGTTGTTCCATGGTCTGTTCTTACCGTTGCTACTTGTTCGTTATACAGATTCCTCAGGAGGCAGACAAGATGATTTGGTATCCCCATACCACCAAGAACTTGCCACAGTTTGTTATGATCCACACAGTCAAAGGCTTTAGAATAGTCAATAAAACAGAAATAGATGTTTTTCTGGAACTCCCTGGCTTCCTCCATTATCCAGCGGATATTGGCAATTTGGTCTCTAGTTCCTCTGCCTTTTCTAAACCCAGCTTGTACATCTGGTAATTCTCGCTCCATGAATTGCTGGAGTCTACCTTGCAGGATCTTGAGCATTACCTTGCTGGCATGTGAAATAAGTGCCACTGTACGATAGTTGGAACATTCTTTAGTGTTTCCCTTTTTTGGTATGAGGACATAAGTTGATTTTTTCCAGTCTGATGGCCATTCTTGTGTGTTCCAAATTTGCTGGCATATGGCATGCGTCACCTTGACAGCATCATCTTGCAATATTTTAAACAGTTCAGCTGGGATACCGTCGTCTCCTGCTGCCTTGTTATTAGCAATGCTTCTTAAGGCCCATTCAACCTCACTCTTCAGGATGTCTGGCTCTAGCTCACTGACCACACCGTCTGAGCTATCCCCAATATTATTATCCTTCCTATACAGATCTTCCGTATATTCTTGCCACCTTTTCTTGATCTCTTCTGTTTCTGTTAGGTCCTTGCCATCTTTGTTTTTGATCGTACCCATTTTTGCCTGGAATTTATCTCCAGTGTTTCTAACTATAACTATTGCCCTATTCAGGTGTTATACTTAAATAGGATACTTTAACACATCTAAGGGAGTTATCTTATGCATGTTTAGCCAGAAAAAAAACAACTCACAGCAGGCCCCAGCCATCCAGCTGTGCATTTAGTCTCACTCTATTTAAGTAATAATTAAGAGATATTAGCTGGAGTATTTAAAATGTTAGAGGCATTTTTTAAAGTTAACTAGAGCCCTATTTAGGCATTCTCTGGAACATGTGTGGGCTTCAACCAGGGCAGGCTGGATCATCAAGCCACATGCCCAACCTCCCAATGTGCGCAAACCCCATTTCTGATCTTTGTGCATTCAGCCAAATGTGCCTTGAATCCTCCCAATTGTAAATCCTGATAACCCTTTGCCATGAAAACACAGCCCTGCTTCCTCCTCTCACACATTCATTCTGAGATCCTGAATAGGGTTAATAAGTCCTTGAGACCAAGCAAGTCGTCAAACCCTAATCAAGGCTCTACACTCTCTGAAAGTAGACGTACGTTTTGAACATTATTTGATCATTTGCCAATGGCGTTCTAATGCGTTTGCAAGTGAGAGCTTTTGTACATGCTAAAAGGTAGGAAATGCAAGACACAAACTAAGATGGCTGGAGATTCTGATTATAAAATAACGACTTTGAGAGTAGTGGTGGGGAGCCTGAATGCGGTCTTCTTTGGCCTCAGGATTAAAGAATGCCTCAGAAAGGTTGGAATTAATCATTATCTGTGAAAACTTAAGGGAACTGCAATTTAGACTAGTACAGAAAGCATGGCGAGTTTTGCTGTTATTACAATTATTAATAACACCTTTCCGACGTGCAGCATGTTTTACAATGTATAGCTGATTTGTGGTACGGAAAGTGGCTAAAAATGAACCTGGGCCGAGGATTTGGCATAAGCCTACTAAATATAAGAAAAAGAGATAAAATATTTAGCTGTGAAGCTCTCTGAAGTACAACGTGGAACGGGGAGAGAGAACGCATAATTATGAAGACAAAAGCTGTAGGAGAGTTTACTTTTAAGGGGGAAAAACAAACACTGCAGGGAGCAGATAGTTAATGCAGCAGTAATGGTACGTTGAATCAGGCAGAGCGAATGGCTAAACTGCCATTCGGGAGACCAGAAACTGCCAGCTGTTGAGGGTTTAGGTAGGGTGAGGACATCCTGCTATCCCAACCCCCCCCCCCAAAAAAAACCCCTCTCTCGTCTTTACGTCTCCCTTCCACACCACATCCAGATGAGGGCATATTTAGGAATAACATTTTTTTTAGAAAAAGAAAGAAAACAAAAGTGAGGAAAGATCACATATGGTAATACCCAGTGGCTTGGGGACCACATACCAGTGGGTGGCCTAGCAGAAGAAGGAAAGAAGTGGGCCAAGGGTGCCTACTCTGATGGGCAGTATGGCTATGGCCAACAACCCTCTCACCTCTCCCTCCCTCTCCTTCCCTCTTCCTCCCTCTCTCTCTCTCTCTGTGTATCTCATACACACACTCTCACTTCCCTCCTCTCTTTCCCATCTCTCCATCTCTCCCATATCTCCTACATGCGCTTCTACTCACTCACTCACTCACTCTCATGCACACAAATTCACTCTCACAAAAATAACCCTTCCTTCCCCAATGCACTCTTCTTCCTCATCTCAGTGTGTGTGGAAGATCAGATTTAAACCTTCCTTTCATGCATGCTGAGATCCCAGCATGCTTCCCCCACCCCCTTCTGCTCCTGGCTAGAGGGGGAACCAGTTCAGAAGCATGGATCAGCATGTTCATCCCTTTCCCCAGCATCAATGAGCTGGGGGCAGGAGTGTGCAATTTAAATGGGAAAGACAGCACATTGGGAGAGTCCAAAGCTGTTTGGTGGGTGGGAGCATTTTTGTTTTGGCACTCGTGGCAGTAGAACACCCTTAGGCTGTAAGCTGAGAGTTACCCACATGTGCTATATACCAATTATGCTGGTGGAATGGCCTACAAATGCCCAGGACAGAAGGAGAAAAAGACCCAATCCAAAAAACAAAACAAAAAAGGCATAAAAAACAACAGGACAGGTCCCACTCATCCCTGATGCTCCCAGGACTCACCCCCAACACTGCAAGCTCCACAGAGCAGCTCCCTAACTACTCAGACACAGCCGCAGATCAGAGGGCATTCATCTTTCCCCTGCTCCCAGCCTCAGTGATAGACACAATGAGCACACTGCTGACAGCAGCAGCCCTAGCTGGGTTCAAGAGCTCACATTTACATGTAGGGGTCCCAGGTCTGAATCCAGGATATCACCCCATGGTGGACAATATGAGGACGAGTTCTCCACACCCAGGCACAGCTGAGCAAGTCAGGAGGAACACTGCATGGCTAATAGCCTGTTTCCATCTGTCAGGGATGCTTTAGGGTGGATTCCTGCATTGAGCAGGGGGTTGGACTCGATGGCCTTGTAGGCCCCTTCCAACTCTGCTATTCTATGATTCTACATGGGCCAAACCCTTTTAAACCCACCCTTTCCCTGGTAATTGATGTGTCCAACCCTGGGAAATGTATGTCCATTGCTGGGAAATCAGGGTCTTTTCCTTTTTCCTTTTCTTCTTCTTTTCAAAAAAACTTATTGGATTTCTTCAGTATATACAACTCACTCTGTGTTTGTGAGTGAAGCTGTAGGCTTTTCCCTGAACTCCAGAATTTTTTGGGGGAGGGGGGCTCCCCACTGCTGGTTCAGTGATTTGAACAAATTTCTCAGAATTTTTTTGTGCAAATTTGGCTGTAATTTGCACAAAATTGCTCAGAAATTTGTGCAAATCACAGAACCTCTGAAGGAAATGCCCAAAATGCATGAAAAAAATTGCAAACTGGCCTGACTCACTGCAGACTGAATGAGGTGCTGCACTGGAACCAGAACAAAGTCCAGGGGGATGAACCTAGGAAAACCCATCAAACTCCCTCCCCAAAACTGATTTCTTTGGCACCCCTGTTTGCTCAATCTCAGCTAGGGTGTTCAGATCAGCAAAACTAGAGCTTGTTGAAGTTCCCTGAATTCTGTCTCAAAACTTATTCTGACTTATGTCCATATCAGATTGTAAACTTTCTCTCGCGCCCCCCACTTTCTGCATGAAACTTTGTGCATATTTTTATGTACATTCTTGCAAATGTATGCATCAGTTGTGTGGATTTATTTTAAAAGTACACATTTTCTCCCATTGATTGAATTGTGCTTGAGTACATTTTGCAAAAGATCTTTTTAATGAACATTGTCAAATGCATGCATCAAATCAAATCAAATTTTATTTGCACCAAGCCATTGGCCATTGCAATTTAAAACAATTAACAGAACATGAAATAAAAAACAGTCAATAAATGTCCAGTGTTCAAGGAAAGACAAAATCCTTAAAATAGAAAACTCAGTTTCACCAAGCAAATAAAATATTAAAAACAATTAGGGCTAAAATTAAATAATGTAAAACTCAGGGTACAAATCTTTTTCAGCCTACAGCACCCCGTATTCCTAGGTGGTCTCCCATCCAAGTACTAACCAGGCCTGACCCTGCTTAGCTTCCAAGATCAGATGACATGAGGTGTGTTCAAGGTAGTATGGCCATAGGCTCAAAAGCACGCATGTTGTGAACACATTTTTGGTTTTGTTTTATTCCATGAATCACATCACGTGCTCAGTAATGTAAGGACTTCAGCTGCAGATTATGCTAGGATTCATGACAGGTTCTGGGAGGTGCAAACTGGTTAAATTCTCACCAGCTATGAACTGAAATAAATTTCTGATACATTCCTATTTTTGAACACCCCCTTAGCTATTTTTGAGCACAGTTTTGCCATGTGGCAGGTGCCATTCAAGAATCATAAGCCAAAAGCCATCCTGAGAACATGGAGCTAGTCCCACAGTTCCTTAAATCTTGGCTGCTGTTCAAACTTATTTATGTTCTTCCACCTTTAATGGCTATTTAAATTTTCAGTTGTTTCTGCTTTAGTAAATGCAAGCATGCGAAACACTAACTGAAGCAGTTTCTCAATACAGGCTTTTAAAAGGAAGATTAATTAGGAAGCCCTCAGTAATGCTGGAAATGGAGATTTAGTAATGATAGGTACAGATAATGATGGGGTGAAAGGTGTAACACTTCACATGCTGTGCTGATTACGGCTATAAAAAAACACCTTCAAGATGTCAAGGGAGAATATATGGGCTGTCACACTGAATAGGTGAGGGGGGGAAACCTTCAAACATGGAAACTGGAGCAAAATAGTTAAAGATAAGGGTGAGTTGGAGGGAGACTGAGAAAAGATGAATTTGGAAGGTAAGAATACAATTATGAACAAGAGAATTCATAGTAGGAGCTGATGAAGAGGGAAATGTTTGAAGGGAAGTGGGAATGTGTTTGACAACATTAGCAAATGATGTTCCCATTTCTGCAAGTGAAGAAAAGGTAATTGGCACAACCACATTATCAGGTGAGAGGACAATGGTTTATAGAGTAAGATCACACATAATCACATTTCTAAAGATTGTAGAAGGCCCAGGAAGTGAAGGATTTGCTGGCAAAGTAGGTTGCACTGAGAACTACCTGCAAATTGTCCCAGCCCAATTTGTCCAGAAGTGTCTCATGAAGAATATCAACTGAGAAGAGAAGAGAAAGGAAAGCAGGAGTATGCATTTAAACAGAAGACATTTTGCATTTCTCAACCTTGACCTTCATTGCACATCCTGATTCCCTTTATGTTTCCCAAATGGATACTGTTGTTTTAATACTGTTTTTATGTTTTTTAAATTTTTGTATACTTTTAATGTTATCTGTACAGCACCATGTACATTGATGGTGCTATATAAATAAATAAATAAATAAATAACAATAATAATAATAATAATAATAATAATAATAATAATAATAATAATGTTTACTATTTTTAATTGTTGTAAACCGCCCAGAGAGCTTCAGCTGTGGGGTGGTATATAAATGTAATTAAATAAATAAATAAATAAATTATGTGCTGCAGCTTACATACTTTTGGAATCTAATATCAGCACTTACTGTAAAGGCAGACAATGTCTATTCATGCTGGGGCCCATGCCAGTCCATAGTCTTTTCCGCATATGAATGTATAGAGATTCTTCCATGCAGCCATGTGGATCCACCAGCTTGCAGTTGAGGACCTGCAGATTAGGGATCAAATTCAACACCAGGAGAAACAGAACAGAACCTCTCTGACCCAATCCTAAAAGTCATAAAGTAGCATCTCTTTGCAAATTCCCTTCTTCTTCCCAGGTCACATTGGGATGAAGGGACAGTAAGGGCACTGCCACAGAAATCTATTACTTATAGGTGAGCATTTGCTTCCAGGGGGCATTGGGTACACACAGGACTTGGCTGATAGAGAAGGAAGGAAGGAAATGGGCTAAGGTCCTGTCCTTTCCTGCAATTTGTACCCTAACTTCCCATCCCACAGTTTGAGAGTCACTGCTTTACAATCAATCTTCTGTTGTTCAAACTAATTTAGGCAGAAATCCTATACCTAAATACCTGGGAGTAAGTCCCATTAAACCTAATGGGATTTTCTTCTGAGTAGACATGTATAGGATTGTGCTGCTGGGCATGTAAAGTTGGCAGTGCAAGAACTGAAAACAATTCATAATGGGCAATGAGAAATCCTGTTTTTTGACTCCTGATTGGGACTGGGAAACTAGAGGTGGATCGTATCAGCTTGGTGGGTTGTATGACCTGATTCACAGGTATATGAATGAAACAAATGAGCACTTTAAATCCCTCTACAAGCATCACCCTTAAGCTGAATTCTTTTATAGCCTTAGTTTGTAAATGCACATGCTATTTTCAGCATCGAGTTACAATAATTCCCTAGATGCTACCTGCTCCTCTAGGCTTTTTAATATTCTGAGCGGCCTTTCAAGGCCAAGAGAAGATCCTGTTCAAATAGTTATGAATGATTAATTTGTTTAATTCCAACCAATTCTTTTGTTTTCTCATTCAACACAAGCATAGCACCAATTTGCCATTGTGTTCTAGATGGCTTCAAGTTTAGTTTATGGCTGCAGAGGACAAAAAGCCATAACGTGTTACAATCATGGCATTACTGGGTAATTGTCTAGCTGGCAAAATACAATGGAGGACACTAGTAGGATCAGTAATGCAGGGAGAGCCCTTTTATTTGTAATTTATCTCCATCGGTATGGAAAGCATGCCGACAAAGAAAGAGAGACAGAGAGAGAGGGGAGAAGTGTGTCAGTTGTCACTTAAGTGGACAACCTGGCTTTGGGCTGAACTATTACAGAGTGTGGGCTCAAATCTTCCAGGTAGTACACAGAGACAGTGATGAAAACTCTACCAATATAAGCTCAGAGACAAGGCTATCTCATGTAAGCCCAAACTCCGTGAAGCTAAGGGTGATGCCTTATCTGGGTGATCCGTCATAAGGTTGTGTAGTGTCACAAATTGTACTAGCTTACAATTAACCTTCCATTCACCCATATTTTCCTTTGGTCTTTCAGTCCCAAATCCAGATGGGAAGGATGGAGCATCAGCAAAGAAGCCCCGCATAGTCCTTGTCCTGTCTTGCCTTCTGAAGGCTCTTACTGTATCGTCAGAGGAATCCTCCTCTGAGTTGACTCATGGAGGACAACACTTTTTGGCTCTGAGGAACTTCCTTCAGTTCTCCAGGCATCACCAATTCACACAATGCTATGTGCATTAGTTGAACACAGTAGCCTTCTTCCCATGATATCCAGAGGGCTAAAACTGTGGATATACCAGCAACAAGAAGGCTCTGGGTTTATTGTAGATGCAATCAGTCTTGTGGGATGGACGCAAGAAATAAGAGACGACACAAGTGCTGGAATTAAACTGGGCCACTTTTATTCAAGTTCTGCAAAGTGTTCCCATTGGGCATCCAGCCAGGCCTGTGTTCAGGCCTTACTAAGTAACGGGGCAAGCTTTCCAGGCCCAGCGGGTGGTGCTCAGTATTCGCCGCCCTGCTGGCCATCCCCTACGTGGGGTAGGGAGACCTTCCCTTGTCACCCCCAACCTATGCCCCCAAGGCTCATGGTGGGTGAGAGAGGTCGGCCTCAAAGGTGGTCCTTATCCCCCAGCCTGGCCACAAGGCTCAACACTGGGAGCCCTCGGGAGTCACCTATCACTGTAACAGTGCCTTGGAAGCTCGCCATTATATTCCCTCTGGATGCCCTTCCCTACCTGCCACAGGGGGCGGCAAGCCACTCGCTTAGTCGCTCCCCCCCCATCTACTTAAAATGCCTTGGAGGCCCCTTTGCAGATCATATAGAAATAAGTCGTTTCCAATGTCAGACAGATGCACGCAGTCCTATCGGTATAGCTCCCTCCGGGTCAGTGTAATTGTGGGGTGCATAATGCTGACGTCCCCATGTTTGATTAGCTCTCGGAAGATTTTGCCATTGACATGCCGCCCTCTCCATTGGCTTGATATCGCCCAATCGCCATGCAAACCTGGGTAGTATGCAGGACCAAATTATTTTTACTCCAGGCCAACGCCGCCGAATGATCTTGAAATCGGGAATAGCTTGCAATATTAATGCCTTGCCCTTGAGTAACCCCAGGTCATTTCCTCTGAGGTGGATGATGAGAACCTGGGGTGGCACGGCCGCAGCTGTATCGTGAAATAGAGTGGGTAGCAGACGTTCCCACCACATCCCGTGTCTACCCAACCACTGAATGTGGATGCTGCCCCGATTCTGAACAAGTGTGTGTCATAGGATGTCTCTTGCAGGCCTAACGCTTGCAAAGCTATTTTGGTAATGGTCCAGAATTGGTACTTTGTTATCGGTAGTGAGTCGTTATGGCAGAAAAGGTAGCCATCCCCATTGCCATGCAATTTAATGTAAGTCTGTAAAGCATTTACCGGGCAGATGTCAGCAACTGGGGCACGGTTAAGGGATGTTTCTACACCTTTACCCTCCTGGTCTGTCTTAGATCTCCTCAGCCGTATTGTGACCCCTTGGTCGAAGAGTGATAGGTCACTATATTGCAAAGCCTTATGTGAAAGGTCATTTTTTGAACACGCTAGTAATTCAGATATCCGAAAAGCCCCGAAGAATGCCATTACGGATACTGCATGGAATAATGTAGCCTCGTAAAGCGAATGGCATAAACTGAGCCATTGTAATTTCAGCCTAGCCAATATATCTGGAGTGATTGGAAGTCGAATATCCT
The DNA here is from genome assembly GCF_023053635.1 of Elgaria multicarinata webbii. Taxonomy (NCBI): domain Eukaryota; kingdom Metazoa; phylum Chordata; class Lepidosauria; order Squamata; family Anguidae; genus Elgaria; species Elgaria multicarinata. The sequence goes on along the minus strand of NC_086175.1, from coordinate 10,886,623 downwards.
GTGGCTGAGGTGCGGCCTTAGACCAACCTTTTAAGGCCTGCCTAATCCGGAAGTCGGATGTATTGTCAGGCACGCCCCGCATCTTGGCTAAAAATGCCAGAGTGGCTAATTTACCAGATATAGTTCTTGCAGAGAGGCCTTTCCTGTGAGCCAACACATAGAACTCCAGGATGTGATCGACGGGGATGGGCCATGCTAGGGCCAGGTGCTTGGATACTCTAAAAGCATGAAATTCCTTACCTGCGCACTGGTATGATGCTTTAGTACTTGGTGCTACTGACTGCCATACAGCGTGCTCAACTTCATGCTGCCAATGTCCCATAGAGTGGGGGGCATGGGCTCCAGCTGCTGACGCGCCCATGGTGCCAGGTCCTGGAAGCACAGTACCTGCTGACGCGATAAAGCGTCGACTATAGAGTTGTCTAGGCCAGGAATGTGCCGGGTGCAGAATAGAATGTTATGTCGCAGGCAATGCAAGGTGAATGCATGGACAAGGTTCATGACTCGCGGGTTACGGGATGTTAGCCTATTAATAACATGCACTGTTGCTTGATTGTCGCACCAGAAATGGACAACGGAATTTGACGGCTCCTTCTGCCAAATGTGAGCGGCTATGTAAATTGGGAAGAACTCCAAAAATGTTAAGTCATTTGAAATGTTTGACCGCTGCCATTCGGTTGGCCATTTCTCGGCACACCATCTGTCCCCCCAAATTACGCCAAAGCCGAAAGAGCCAGATGCATCGTAATGAATCTGCATTTCAGCTTCTAAAAGCAAGTCCTGTCTCCAAAATGAGACGCCATTAAACTCGGATAAAAGAGTTTCCCAAATGTGCAAATCTGCTCGCATCGCCTCTGTTACACTGACCCTCTGGAAGGGGAGTTTTAGGCCTATCATGGCATCGCATAATTGATGTGTGAATGCTCTGCCCGGGGCTATGACTCTGCATGCAAAATTAAGGTGGCCCACCACTTCTTGTAACTGTCTTAAGGTAACCTTTTTAGCCTGTATAATTTGGTTTAGTCGTTGGCGGAGGGTGTTCAGTTTATCCAGAAGTAATCTGCAGCATTGCCTATTGGAGTCCAATTCAATTCCAAGAAATGTTATGACTGCAGTGGGGCCTTCTGTTTATTCCTGAGCTAAAGGGACACCCAATTGTTTGGTGAGGATGCGAAACTCGTTCATAGTGTGAGAACACAGGTTTGTATCGGCTGGGCCGATGAAGAAAAAATCATCAAGATAATGAATAGAGTTCGTAAAACCTGTTCTGGTCTGTAGCGCCCACTCGAGAAACAAGCTGAATTTCTCGAATAACGCACACGAGACCGCACATCCCATTGGTAATTTTTTATCTACATAATAATGCACTTGAAAATGAAAGCCTAATAGATTAAAATCATCTGGATGAATCGGGAGGATGCGAAATGCAGACTTAATGTCGCACTTTCCCATAAGGGCTCCCAGGCCATTTGATCCCACTATCTTAATAGCTGAATCAAATGATGCGTAACGTACCGAACACAGTTGATCAGGGATAAAGTCATTTACGGACTCACCCTTGGGAAAGGAGATTATGAATTAACCTGTGTTCACCCGGGTGCTTTTTAGGGACAATGCCTAATGGGGACACTCTTAAATTAGGTAATGGCGGAACCTTGTAAGGACCAGATACCCTTCCCGCAGCTAATTCTTTGTCTATTTTATCTTTGACTATGGCTTCCATAATGTTCACGGAATTATGGTTATTGGCGAATGATGCAGTCCTGATACCAAGGAAGGGAATGCAGAAAACGTTGGTGAAACCTGATAACAACAATTCCGCGTCTTGTTTACTGGGATAACTAGAAAGCAGGGTCGAGAGTGGTCCTAATCTAACTGGGCTGGGGTCCTTTAGGAGGAGGCTGTTGTTGCTGACTGCCTTGATGACGTCCACCCTGTCCTTCCTTAAAGGAATTCCTGTTTGATCACGCTTTGGGGCAATTAGATGATGGGTGTGCTCCCCCACATGCGAGGCAGTCATGTTTGTACTTACAGGGGGAACATAAGCACATTCCCTTGGAATTGTACTCCCCTTAGAGGTGGCGGGTTGGTGTTTAGCCAGAACGTGTCCACTATCGGCCCTATCACCGGAAACTGGTCTGGCCAGGGTCATGAACTGCAGCCATAAGTCATGATCCCTTATATCCCAGTGTGCCGAATGATCGAAGGCCGCCTTTTTATGAAAAGCTTCATCATAGGCCAACCAAGCACCGCCTTCATATTCCATGTAGGCTCGATAAATCATATTGAGGTACTTAGTCAGGAAGAATGCTTTTGTAGGGAAGCGCTGCTGTAAGACCCCCATGTATATTAAGAAGCCAGGTAAGCAATTGGCCCAAGTTTGAGCGGCTTCGCGCCTCCTCAGTTGTTCCAACTCTTTCTCTGACAGTTTCTCCCTCTCACTGCTTTCTAACTCCCTGAAGATCAAGGAAAATATGTCAACATATTCTCCCTTCACTATCTTTTCCCTGGTGGAAGGGAGCAAGTGATAACCCAGGGGTGTAAAGGTGCAGCCTTTAGGCAAGACGTTGCACTCCGCCCCAGAAAATGGGTCAGTGTTTGGGGTGTTATCAGTATCTATATTTACCCCGCCACCTGCTGGGCCTTGCCAAACTGTTGCGCAAGCGGTGATAATTGTGGATGGGCCTGCCTCGTGTAGGTCAGTACATGTGTGCTGAGTGTTGCCTTCTCCTGGGTTGGAAGGTGCAGGTTGTGCAACAGTAATCCCTGTGCCCCCACTGTTAGGAACTGAATGACTGGTGGCCGGAATCCCAGGTGTAATGACTCCTGGCGTGTCCTTGGCAGCTGGCACGAGTGGTTGTGTTAGGGGGGGAATAGGTAAGGCGGGCATTTGCATTTGCGGCCAGGGCATGCCGGCTAACCAGGGAAACCAACCCCATGGGTTCATGGCATGTGGCATAGCCATTGCAGGTTGCATACCTGTGTTTGGCAGTGCAGGAATGGTGACATTCAGCTGAATCCCGTCCGGCAAAGCTTGCACCTGCTGGCATGTTAGGTCCGGCTGGGTGTTGCTATTCCCATTGTCCTGGTCCGATGTATGGTGCTGCTCCATGGTATGGGCAGGCTGAGGTTCGATGGCTTCGATCCTAGCAGCGAGGGATTAAAGCAAATCAGTTTGTGTTTGATGTTGTGTTTGTCGGGGCCTTGCATTCCATGGACGAGGGACCTCTGCGGGTGTGGAATCCACCCCCCTGCTCCTTTCTAAAGCTTGCACTTTAGCTAGCAGGGCAGCTACTTGAGGATCCAATTTCTCATCAGAGGAATCATTGCGATGCCTTACTCTTTTAGACTGCATAGGGGGTGCTTTCCCTTTTCCTTTGGCGCCCCTAAACCCTTTTTGGGGGGCATCGTGCTTATGCCAGTCACCTCGGTATTAGAAGGGGAGCATGGAGGATGTTGTCTGGCTGCAAGCCTCAGCCCGTATGGTTTGTAATTAATTCTATACTGCTAAATGGCCGAAGCTCTATGTGGGGCGCAGGTAACCACCGATAACCTCCTTCTATAACCAGTGTAAGGCCTGATGAGCACGTGCAACCGATCGGAAAGCGGGCTCACACGCACGCGCACACACACACCGCGGCCCAGGAAAGGACGTGTGGCGCTGATCAGGAGGGCACGCGGCCAGCAAGCAGCCAGTGAACCCTTCTACCTGCTCAGCACCCCCCACACCCCTCAACCAGAGTGAGAGCAGGCCTCGTCTACTGCGAGGGGACACCCAGGAGTGACCCACACATGAGAAAACGAGTACACGCAGAGGAGGCAGAAGGCCACCGCGGTTCGAGTGGCTAGCTTTGCAGCTGCCTCCCTGAAAACGCGGCTCCTGTAGCCCCCCCACGCGCCGCCACAACACCCAATTGGGGGAGGGTCCCTTCCCAAGGGGATGCAGTGCCCGGCAAGGCGAGCCCACCCACACCGAACCAACACGTGCCCCCAAGTCCCCAATGGGAAAAGGGGGGGAAGGCTCCCCAGGAAGGCAGCGGCTAGGCCTGCCCGCAGCCCACACCAAAATAGAAACAGAAAGTAAGGTCAGAAAGGGGTCGTCCGCCCGCATGCAACAAACTGAAACTGAAAGCAATCAAGCCCCCGGCCGCGCCACTGAGCGGCGAAGGTTGTGTTAGAGGAGGCCCGATCGGCGCTCCACGAGATCTAAGGATGGAGGCTGCTGGGCCCTACCGCACCGAAGCACGTCCGAGGACCACAAGATAGGCCCGGCTCGTCGATGCGAGGCCGGGGGCTGCGGCGGCGGTTATTCGCAAGCCAGGCCGAGAGGTGAGAAGCTACGGGAAGAAGTGCTGGTTTCCGGCGCTGGCAGGTCCTGCCCACGCTGATGCGCGGCTAGGGACCTCCCAAGTAGGCACGGCTCAGCGACGCAAGGCCGGGGGCTGCGGCGTGCCGGGGCTGAGAGATGGGAAGCGACGGGGCACCTCAAAGTAGGCCCGGCTCGCCGATGAGGCCGGGGGCCGCGGCGGCAGTTACTCGTGTGCCAGGCAGAGAGAGGGAAGCGATGCGCGGCTAGGGACGTCAAAGCTGCTGTGGCGGTTAACCGCCAGCCGGGGCCGAGCGATGGGGCGGGACGGAGCGAAGTCGCCGGTTCCCGGCGCCGGCTGGGCCCGCCCACGCCGATGCGTGGTATACTCGTGAAAGTTAAGCAAATAAGGGCTTCCCCTCGATCCCCGCTGTGGCAAGTGCTCGTGCAGCCAGTAGGGTGTTCCCTCCCGATCTTCAAACCTGAGGGCCAATGCCCAAAGATGTCGATGCTCGGGAGCAGTGCGGTGGAGATATCCTGGGAGGAGGAGGATGCCTTCGGAGAGCAGCCGCAGATATCCTAGAAGGAGGAAGCTTGTCTTCTAGTAGCCGCAGAAGCTGCAGAAGCAAGAGGGCTTGGAGGAGTGAAGCACCTGCCTTTAAAGGCCGAAACCCCTCCCAGCCGTAGTGGCACGAAATCCTGCCAATGCAGGATAGCCACGTCTCTTCCCTGCTCCGCCCACAAATCCCTCCCCATGCCCAGGCTTTGCCGGGCATGGCAGAATGGGTCTTATGGTAAAATATGTTAGATGGGCCACAGCTAGACCTAAGATTTATCCTGGGATCATCCAGGGTTTGCCCCTGCCTGAGCACTGTGTGTCACCTAGATGAACAGGTTTGACCCCTGGACGATCCAGGGATAGGTCTAGCTATGGCCTAACTCATGGTTAGGGCACTAGCCCTTTTGCAGCAAATGATTAGTGATCACGTTCAGACTGTGGTTATGTAGCCACGATGATTAGGAATGGTTGACATGAGAAGGTAAGTCATGATTCACATGACACACTAAGCCTCGCTGTTAGAGCAGTACGACAGTGGAACCAGTTCCCTAGGGAGGTTGTGGGCTCTTCCACACTAGAGGCATTCAAGAGGCAGCTAGACAACCATCTGTCAGGGATGCTTTAGGGTGGATTCCTGCATTGAGCAGGGAGTTGGACTTGATGGCCTTGTAGGCCCCTTCCAATTCTGCTATTCTATGATTCTATGGCCACAGCTAGACCTAAGGTTTATCCTGGGATCATCCAGGGTTCACCCCTGCCTGAGCACTGAATCCCCTGTGAGTCACCTAGATGAACAGGTTTGACCCCTGGATGATCCAGGGATAAACTTTAGGTCTAGCTATGGCCATAAACTAACCAGAGACACATTTCAACATTTATTTAGAGCTAAACATTTTGGCTTCTGGCCTCATCTGTCTCATTCCATGTGTTGTGGTCTACCACCCTGCTGCCCCTAGCTACTACATGATTATGAAAGATAGCGGGGCGGGGGGAGAGAGACTGATCTATTCCGGCAGGCCTATCCAGTAAAATTTTAGAATGTTTTCAGGATGTTTTTAACATGTTTTAATCATGTTCTAATTATGTATGGTATGTTTTTAATCCCTTTTTAATGTGTATTTTATATCATGTTTTTATACTGTTTTATACTTTGAATGGTTTTAGTTTTTGTGAACCGCCGAGGGAGCTTCGGCTATTGGGCGGTATAAAAATGCAATAAATAAAATAAATAATAATAAAAATAATAGTTACCCCTATTACAGTATATCCTATTGTGCTTTTTTAATGTAAGTTGTGGCATGATCCCACAGTTCTGTTCCCTTAGGTATGTCTGGGCTTTGTATGTCTAGTGAGTGCAGAATGTTGGACTGAGTGGGTGTGGCTGATGATGGTGTGAAAAGTGGGGAGGAGTATAAGTGGGGGAGTCTAGAGCAGGGGTTGTTGGTTAGTTGCTTGGGAGTTGGGAGTGTCAGGATTGTCAGTGGTGTGGGGAGTGAAAGGAGATAAGATTTTAAGAGACTTAAGATTACTGTTTTTAGTTAAACTAGCAGATTAAGCAGGTTAACTTGAATTAGAAGTAACTAAGATCTGTTAAACAGAAATAAACATTTTATTTTGTTTTGTTACCTCCAACCACGTGTCTGCTTGACTTTATCACCTGCTCTACAGTTACTATCGTAAATAAATTATATATAACCTTCAGCTTATTACATACACAGTAAAACCTTTTCGGATTATAGCCTTTACCCTCTCCTATGAGGGAAAGTTTGTGTTTTACCCTACCCTCAGGTTGTTCAAGTGGTGGCGCTTGGCTTGAGGAGGGTTTGTGTGTGACAAGGCCTGGTGTGTGAGGCCTGTGTCATGACAGAAGCCAATCATTGTCCACCATGCATCACATTCAGAAAACTACACCATTTAAGTAAATTAGGGCACAATCCTATGTTCCCTAGATGGCATCTGGAGGCATAGGATTTTTTGGCTTTCTGGCTTTGACCTCAGAGACAGGCTCTGAGCCGGGAAACCATGCGCCCCATCCCCACCCCTCCCCCTCATAGCTGGTGCAGAGACATCAGAGCCAGCTGCCTCTCTGTGCTTATAAAATGGAGCATGGAGGTAGTGAGAAGGCGGCATTCCTGGGGAGGGGAGAAGACTATGATCACCCCAGCCTCCTTCCCTTCCTCTCTGTGAAGCCTCTGCTAGATGGGTGAAATCACCCCTCTAGCTAAAATGCAGAGAGGGAGGTGTGAGGTGCTCATAAGAATACTGTATAGAATACTCATAAGATTTCCTTTTCAGGGGCTTGCAAGTACCCAGAGCGCAACCCATGGGACCACTTCTTTATAAGCATAATTTCTAAAAAAAAAAAAAAAAACCCACAAAAAACACAAACCAGTGATTTCCTTACTCAGTCATTATCATGCACTTCCACTAAAGTAATTTATTTAACTGAATGTAAAAAAGAACAGAAAATTGTATGCAATATGTACAACAATTACAACGAACCTAAGAACAAAATTCTTCAATTCTTACTAAAAATAAATAAATGAGAGCAACCTCTTGCAAGACACTTTGACTGACCTGCACATAAGGCTCATCTACACCAAGCAGGATATTCCACTATGAAAGCGGTATGAAAGCAGTATATAAAAGGCAGGAGCCACACTACTGCTTTATAGCGGTATTGAAATGCACTGCAGGATCTACACTACTGCTTTATAGTGGTACTGCACTGAAAACTATTGGGGCCCAGGACACATCTACACCAAGCATGATATAACACTATGAAAGTGGTATGAAAGCGGTTTATGGTATGTGTCAATGGCCCCCAACAGTTGTCAGTGCACTTCAATAGTGTGGCTCCTGCCTTTTATATACCGCTTTCATAGTGGAATATCCTGCCTGGTGTAGATGAGCCCAGAGTATTTCCAAGTTACAGTGGAACAAATGAAGGACATGGACATGCTGACATAAAGGGAAACTTCTGATTCTCAGAACTCATTGTCTGTATGGCCTTTTCTGGAAGGATGTTGGTAAACCTTATAGCACTCATTCGTCTGTTTTTCTCTTCCTAGGAATTTTCATCCAGCATTCAAAACTGCCACTCTTGGTATCCATGTAACATCACAGCTACTTATGAGAGTGGAAGTCAAAATACTTGGCACAGAATATATTTTTTTTTAATTACTGTGATGTTAGTCTATCATAGGCATCAATCTTTCAAAAGATGTTGGAGCAGGTAATAAAGCAGGCCATTTGAAGGCCATTTGTGAGTCAGCATGGCTTTGTCAAAAATAGGCCATGTGAGACAAATTGTCTCCTTCTTTGACAGAGTAACTACTCTAGTGGACAAGGGGAATGCTGTGGACATAAACTACCTCAATTTCAGCAAAGCTCTTGAAAAGGTTCCACATGACATTCTCATTGACTAGCTGTTAAAGTTTGGCTTGGATGGCACTACAGTAAGGTGGGTCCACAACTGGCTAGCTAATGGCTCTACATTGAGTTGGAGAACAGTAACCAGCAGGGTACCACAGGAGTCTGTCTTGGGACTGGTATTATTAAACATGTTTTATTAATGACCTAAACAATGGGATTGACGGGCTTCCTATCAAATTTGTGGATGACACAAAACTGGGAGGTCTGGCCAACACCCATGATGACAGAATGAGACTGCAACTGATTTAAACAAGTTAGAAGACTGGGCTGAGAGGAACAAGATGTCCTTTAACAGGGAGTAATGTAAAGTATTACACTTAGAGAAGAAAAATGTACATACAAGATGGAAAATTCGTGGATTGGAACCACTACATCGGAGAAGGATTTGGGTGTGGTTGTCAACACATGAGTCAGCAGTGTGACATAACCACTAGAAGGGCTAACACAATTTTGGGCTGTATCAGAAGAAGCATTGAATCAAAGATGTACAAAGTCCTTCTTCCTCTCTACTTGGCTTTAGTGAAACTACACCTGGAGTATGTGTATGATTCGGGGCACCACATTTCCAGAAGGGCATTGACAGTTTAGAACAGGTTCAGAGGAGGCCAATAAAGATGAAAAAGAGACTTGAGGACATGCCCTATGAGTACAGGTTGAAGGAGCTTAGAATGTTCAGTATGGAGGAAAGAAGACTGATGGGAGAGACGTTAGCCATGTTCAGGTACATAAAAGTGTGCCACAGGCAGGATGGTCAAGAACTATTTTCCATTGCAACAGAAATTAGGATACAAAATAATGGACATAAGTTACAGCTACCTAGATTTCAATTAAATATAAGGAAAAATGTCCTGATGGTAAGATCTGTACAAAAGTGGAACAATCTACTTATGGAGGTTGTGGGGTCTCCATCTCTGGAGGTTTTTAAGAAGAGCCAACTCTCATGCATGGTTTAATTGGCTTTCCTGCACATCACAGAGGGTTGGACTAGATGACCCTTGTGGTCCCTTCCTACTCTTTCTATGATACATCTATATCTATATATCTATCTCTGGCCTGGTTCAGACAACATGCCAAACCATGCTGCTTAACCACAAAATGGTTAACGGAATGCATTTGTGGTTAAGCAGCGTGTCTTAGTGTGTTGTCTGAACCAGGACAGTATCTCTCTATATCTCCTTCCACATAGGAAAATAGGGCAGAACTCTTGTCACAGAATTTTCTGTGTGGAGGGAATTCTTGTATGGAGGAGCAATCATGTGACCCCTCACCTGCAGCCTTGAATTCTACAGCCTAGCCTATGTTTGTTTGCCTCCACACTGAATGCAAGGCCTATGGGAGGAGGAGGGAGTAGCCATGAAACACAGCTCAAATTAGGGGTGGGCAAAATTGCCTGTATCCACCTTGATGGACGCTCACCCTTTGCCAGGCCACACAAGCTTCTTCTGAGACTTGGCTAGGCCCAGTGAGAACTCAGCAGCCACCTGAACTTGTGCATTTCCCCTTGCTGCGATAATGGCAGCCAGTGGAAATTGCACATTTCGCACCCCTGTGTCAATGGCATCCGTAAAGGCCCCAGTAACGCAAAGGTAAATGCTTTACTGTTTAATGCAGGGGATAAAGGGCGCAATGTCGGAAGCCAGCACTTGAGGGGGACTTGCAAGCGCTTGGGTATAGGTCCATGCTCCTGTCGAGCATGACTGACTGGGTCTGGAGGGGAGGACACAGGGGAGGGGGGCTATTGGTTACACAGAGCCAGCTGGACACTAGCGACAACCCTAGGTCAAGTTGACTTTATTCTATGCAACACGAAGTGAGCATCAACAGTTTATTAAGTACTATTCAGATCCCAAAGGAGCTGTAGTCCTTGCCTCAGATAAGACGATAAGGGTAGGGTGAGTGGAGATGCTATAAATATCTGTGATTTTCTGCTTCTCAAATGAAAACCACATATCCGCAGGCACTTGGTTTGCAAATATTATCATCAGATCTACAAGAAAAGAGCAGCAAATTAATGTACAAGCTGTTGCACAATTCTTCCAATTGCACATGTGATAAGCAACCGTGATTCAGACCTGCATTAGCTTATACAGCTACTGATCGTATGAAAGGGGGATGGGGGAATACAACTATGGATGTAATCCTTAACGATAAAAATCACGTTAGTCAAGTATCCTGGAAGGAATATCCCCCACCCCCAATAAAAGGATAGATCAGATGATTGCAGGCAGCTTCACATTCACTCCCAAATTTGCTTTAGATAATATGTGATAACAATCTAAGGGCGTAAATGTAAACAAGTGGAATTCTTCTGAGCTATTTTGATATTCTTATTACAATACCTTTGACTTTCTTTGAAGTTCTACCGATGTTTCACTTGAACACAAATTCCTGAATTCCGGGGGTGGGGGAGGGGGCTGACAACTGTAATATAAACATGTCCTCCTGTTAAACTGCAGCCTAGATTATTACCTCATTGCCTACTAAAAGTAGTCTAAGGAAATGTAATTAGACTTAATGCATATTCCTTCCCTGTTTATCTTATGCCTGCACCATCCCTAGGTGAGGGGACTGAGGGGCATAAAGCCGGGGGAAAGCAGGATTACTTGCACCCATGGCAATTATTTATTTATTGCATTTATATCCCACCTTTTTTCCTCCAAAGAACCTATTGTAAAGGAAGCCTGAGTCAATCAGTCCTTCCCAAGGGTCCCTCTGGGGTGTTTCCCCCAACTCCCGTACCACGGGACCGGTATAGCTTTGGAATAAAGGCACACAGACACCCAAAATAACCAAGATAAAAGTTTATTGTGGAAACACAATTACTAAATAAGAGCTTGGTTGATAGCAGCTACAGAAATGCAAATAAAAAGGATAATACGGGGAAACAGAGGAAGAGAATATATGAGGTAGATAGGCATCAGGCAGAACCACCCACAAATCCATTCAGAAAAGAACAGGCAGTCTCTCCACTAGACTCCCCTTCCACCCTTAGGCCAAAGCGACCAAAACTTGCCTCTGGAAAACCAGCCCACAGCAAACAGCAACACCCTAACTCTCTTTCAGCTCCCAGACTGGGCAACTGCAGACATCCATACCCTCCAGGCTGAAGACCTGGCCCAACTTAATCCAATCAGCCTTTTTATCTCTCTCTCCCTTAATGAGGGTGCTTGCTCTTTCTTCTCACACAAAGCCCAATTAGCCCAGGCAGGAGATAGCCCCCAGGTGCGAAGCCTCTGCCTGACCTCGGGAAGTTTAACTCCCACCTTTTCCCACATACCAAAGCTGGGTCCTGGCACCGGTTTGAACCATAAACAAGCTGGCCAGATTCCTTCCATAAACATATCAAACTATTCCCTATCTATCCGTCACCACTATGGTTTACTACCTACAGAAAAACAGATCTAACTCAGGAACAAATGTAATTCAGGACTCAACTGCATTTTATAACTCCCCGGTCCTTCACACCTATGTTGGCATAAAGAATCCTCCTCCTCTCCATTTTTATCCTCACAACAACCACCCAGAGAGCTCCGTCTATTAAGCGGTATAAAAATGTAATAAATAAATAAACGCTGTGAGGTAGGTTGGGCTGAGAGTCTGTGACTGGCTCAAAGTCACCCAGTGGGTTTCCATGGCTGAGTGGGGAGTAGAACCCGGATCTCCCAACTCCAAGTCCAACACTCTAACTACTACCCCACATGGGCTTTATGCAATAATAATAATAATAATAATAATAATAATAATAATAATAATAATAATTGTGATGGGCCTGAGGGGGTTAAGGTCTTAAGAAATAGTAATGTTGCTCACATAGCCTCTTTAAAGCCACCATTTGCACAAATGGGACATTGACGGACAAGAACAAGCTACCTTTCCTGAGGAAAATGCCAGCTTGCTGAGGGAGCGGGTATCTGTACACTGCCACCGAGCACCCATGGACCGCCCAGCGGCCTGCCCAGCTTGGCTTGCAGGGGTGGAGTAAGTGGTGGTGGTCCAAGTAGCACCAAACAGGGAAAGCGTGGGGTGGTCCATCCATCCCTACCCTCACTGCACAGAGGCTCATGAACAATGGGTTCATGAATAGTGAATTTCCCCACTTAAATCTGCATGCAGCATGACCACCTCCAATCCTTTATGCACCCTGATTGGTTGCCTCCATCACTTTCCCACTGACAGTGACAGCCTAACTGTCCAGCTGTGCCTGGGGCCATGCTTATTGGATGAGAAGGGCTGTCTGTCATCTACTGTTGGAGGGCTGCATCAACTGTTGGCAAAGAGGAAATTCATTGCTATCAAAGCTCGAGCTTTGAACTTTTTTCAACTTCCAGTTTAAAATAAAACTGAGCAATATTGGTCCGTAAAATGTCAAGTAATAAGCTTTACACTACTGTATTCATAAATAACATATATATTATTGTTGTTGCTATTACTATTATTGCTGCTGTAAGGTTTCAAAAGATGCATGTTATGAATATCCTTCATTTTGACATCTTTAGCTGGAACAAATTGCAAGACATCATTATTTTTTGCACATTGAACTGAACATGCCTAAATACATACTTACACTTACAGTTGTCAGAAATGATTGACTGCTTTTGAGAAATCAATTAAGCATCTCGTACAAACACTTGCAGATATTTAGTTGACAAGTTACTTTTCAGAAAAGTCATCTATTCTCAGAGTGCGTTTTAAATTGGATATGATTTTTTCTTGTATCTCACAAATGGCTTATGTTTACATTTAACAGTAACCTTCCAGCACATTAGACATGAACAGTTATATCACAAAAAAATCTATATAAACAATGGATGTGGAAGGGTAAAATAATAATAATAATAATAATAATAATAATAATAATAATAATAATAATCTGTTGTCCTTTGTTTGGAAACAAAAACAATAAACACACAGATGGCAGCTAGAAGGCCTGCAAACAATAGTACTTAAATAACACTTCTCAAGAAGTGCAAAAATATTTACAATTCAGAAGTGGTTACTGCTTATGTAGTTTGTTATCTACAGCATATGTATGATTCTGTCCAAAAATGTTACAAATATGGAATATGACAGAACTGTAGTATCTACTGAGTTCAGTTAAATGGAACTGTGTGGTATATTTCTTTAATGAGATGTGGTATATTTCTTTAAAAGTCAGAACATCACAGAAGCAGATCTGTATGCATCATGCCTGGAAGAAATTCCAGAAAAGTTACCAGCCCATCACAATTTTTACTAGCCCACCTGCCTCTACATACTTATGTGTGGAGGGATGGATCCCTTCCCACCCAGCTCTGAAGTGCTAGAGGAGCAGAATCTTCAGAATCACCAGGCATGAGTTGTGGACTGGTTGCCTGGGTGATGGGTGCCTGTTCTCTCCCTGCCCCCACCACTTCAACTCAGGGCACGGAGCAGATTGGTGGTTCCATGACTAGGTCACTTGACAACTACACCAGAAATGCAGCCATTGGGGATTAGGTGGCAAAAGGCATTCCTGCCTGTCCATGTTGAAAGGGAAAAACACACCTTCCTGTGTTCCTGCAGAGTACACCCCTGGGAGAGAACTGGGAAGCATGCGTACCTTACAGAAGGAGTGGGCAATGTGTGGAACTCCAGATGTTTTGTTCCACAACTCTCATCATCCTTCACCATTGGCTATCTTAGCTAGGGCTGATGGGAGTTTTAGGGCAAAACATCTGGAGGACCCCAATTTGCCCATCCCTGTCTTAGGGGCTGTTTGCCAAAATGTAGAAGGGCCAAAGGCCAAGGAAGAATACCCTGTCATGGAAGGAAGGTAGGGCAGGACTTCTCCTTCAGCATCATGAAATGACCTACTTCAGGTGGCACCACGGGGGTAGGGGTAAATAGCTGAAGGCTAAGTTTGGTGTCTGAATAGTGTAGCACAACGTTTTAAACTGCTGGCCTGAGCAAGGTCTCTTGGGCCAACACTGAAATGAATGGCAGTGAAAACTCCCCTCATTCACCTCAACCTCAGGGAAAGAGATGAAAAACCATGGCTTGAAAGGAGAAAGAAGATCTGATACTACCAGATTACAAAAGCTTCTCTATTTGTTTACTTGGAAAAGAATTATACCCACCCCAGGCAATTAGACAAGTGGTTATATACAAACTGGATCAGAGTATTTAGTTGATGTGGACAGATGCTTCATGGTAACGATCTCTCAAAAGAGTGGACCAAGTGTATTCAGCAGCAACCAATGTCCAATTTGCAATCTGTAAGCAATTGGGGAGTGTTGGGAAGGGTGTTATGACAGTTGAGAAGGCTGTGGAAACTCTAATGCCTCCTGCTCTGTTCTTCCCTGCCATCATGAGAAACCAGCGCTTAGGATGTCAGTGGCTTGGATCCCAAGCGCTAATTGATTAGCGCAAGGGTTGGGGCATGGCAAAGGAGAATCACTCTGCCTTTTTTTCTGAACAACAGACTCCAGGGCCACATGATAATCTGCCTTTGAAAATCTCCTCCATTTCCAAAATAGTTTGCAATGTGCAGCATGGGGGCAGGAGAGGCTGCGAATCATAGAATCATAGAATAGTAGAGTTGGAAAGGGCCTATAAGGACCTCGAGTCCACCCCCCTGCTCAATTCAAAAAAGACAAACTTGTGTACCTGTTTGGTTATACAGAATTTATTGTCTGGTGATTTGGATCAATACGTTGAACTAAGGTACATCAGCACTAAAGTGATCTCATCCTGAAAGTTGGCAAGAATAAGGCCGTAGCTAGACCTAAGGTTTATCCCAGGATTGTCCTGGGGTCAAACCTGTTCATCTAAGTGCCACACAGGGCATCCAGCACTCAGGCAGGGACAAACCCGGGATGATCCTGGGATAAACCTTCAGTCTAGCTCTGGCCTAAGATGGCAAAGGAACAACAGGTGCATACAGATGTGGGCCACTGATTAAAAGTTTTCATAAGGGTCGGCATCACAGGAGATTGCAAACCTGAAGCCTTAGAGGCAGGGGAAGGTGATACAATATAAATGAAATGAAGCCCCGCTTGCTTTAAATGTTGATATAGATTCAATGGCACAATGCAGTCAGCCACAGATACTGCTATTTAAATAAGTGACAAACAAAACAGAGGGGGAGATATATATAGGGTTATGCCTTATTTAGAGGGAAAAGAAAGACACTGTTCGACAACCCTTTGCCCATGATGTTGCCGACCTGTGAGAAATTGTTGGAGGATTTCTCCTCCCGCTGGAGATATTCAGTGAAATTTCTCTACCCACAAATAGGGTGGAGAATTTCCAGAGGCTCCTTGTGCACAGCTCCATTTCAAATAGTGCTATGCTGAAACCCCACCTGCCCTTTCACTACCTCTTCATTTCCCCATGAAAAAGAATATTGTTTTTCTGCCTCTTTCATTGGGATGTTGAGAATGTCAGAGAAATTTCTCTGGGTGTAGGGCTTCTGGGTGGACCATACTGTAAGGAGGTAGCTGTGGGCTTCATATGTGCTCTTTCTTTGACCATTCCCCTCCGTTCTGTCCTTGCGGTCTCTCTGGCAAATTTGTCTTCTTGAAAAGCCCCCTAGAGACTAGGGATGTTGCAAGAGTCTGTGATGTGGAGGAGTCTGATGGACTACTTCCCCCCACCATGCGCCCAGCCTCCTGGACCTAATCACCAAGCCAAGGGATGCTCACAGACCTGTTCACTGAGCCACTGCATCCCCACTCATCCCCATAGTAAGCTGCCACTCATGTAGAAATGGCAACTCAAGGATTTCTGTAAATCTAATGTTGCACAAATGGCAGCTGTGAAAGAACCATGTATGCAACAATCCAGGTGTGAATGCACCATTTCTACACAAAATGGCGCCTCACTATGGGGCTGGGCAGTTGCTGGACCTGCTCATTGGGCACCCAGCTGCTCAGCAAGTGGGTCCAGGTGCACATGGAGGTGAGAAGAGGCAAGCAGCGGCTCACCAACTGCCCAGAGAAACCAGACAGTACTGAGTCCATCCATCCCTTCTAGAGACTTAGGGCCTTGCTAGACCAGGGGTTAGCGCAGTGCAAGGCCTGTGCTTGTCCCTGTGCATCCAAATGACGACAGCAGCAAATGCCAGCTGGGGACATCATCCACGTCTTCGGGACAGAGTGGCTGGGGACATCGGCGGTGGTGGAGCCAGCAGGAAATGGAAGGTGGGGACATGGGGGGAGAGGGGGGATCGTAAGCCAGGGGAGGTCGTGAGGGGGAAATCAGGGGAAGGGGACGGGGGGGTGTATATATAAATTATTTACATGTCCCGGTGGTGCACTCCTGCGCACGCGGCCCCTTTAGGTTTTAACAAAATGGCAGATGCGATGGGCCTTTCCTAGGCCCCGTTTATTTATTTATTTATTTATTATTTATTTATTACATTTTTATACCGCCCAATAGCCGAAGCTCTCTGGGCGGTTCACAAAAATTAAAATCATCATAAAACAACCAACAAGTTAAAAATACAAATACAAAATACAATATAAAAAGCACAACCAGGATAAAACCACGCAGCAAAATTGATATAAGGTTAAAATACAGAGTTAAAACAGTATAATTTAAATTTAAGTTAAAATTAAGTGTTAAAATACTGAGTGAATAAAAAGGTCTTCAGCTGGCGACGAAAGGAGTACAGTGTAGGCGCCAGGCGGACCTCTCTGGGGAGCTCATTCCACAACCGGGGTGCCACAGCGGAGAAAGCCCTCCTCCTAGTAGCCACCTGCCTCACTTCCTTTGGCAGGGGCTCACGGAGAAGGGCCCCTGTAGATGATCTTAAGGTCCGGGTAGGTACATATGGGAGGAGGCGTTCCTTCAAATAACCTGGCCCCAAACCGTTTAGGGCTTTAAATGTCAATACCAGCACTTTGAATCGGGCCCGGACCTGGACTGGCAGCCAATGAAGTTGTAAAAGGACTGGCGTAATGTGATCTCGCCAGCCAGTCCCTGTTAGTAAACGGGCTGCCCTGTTTTGTACCAGCTGAAGCTTCCGGACCGTTTTCAAAGGCAGCCCCACGTATAACGCATTGCAGTAATCCAAACGAGAGGTTATCAGAGCGTGGATAACTGTAGCTAGGCTATCACTGTCCAGATAAGGGCGCAGTTGGTATATCAGCCTAAGCTGATAAAAGGTGCTCTTTGCCACTGAGTTCACCTGTGCCTCAAGTGACAGTTCTGGATCGAAGAGCACCCCCAAACTACGGACCCGATCCTTTAGGGAGAGTGCAACCCCGTCCAGGACAGGGCAAACATCACCTCGCCGGACAAATGAACCACCCGCTAACAGTACCTCCGTCTTGTCTGGATTGAGTCTCAGTTTGTTAGCCCTCATCCAGTCCATTACCGTGCCCAGGCACTGGTTCAGAACAGTCACTGCCTCACCTGGGTTTGATGAAAAGGAAAGGTAGAGCTGGGTGTCATCCGCATATTGATGACACCTCAGTCCACATCTCCGGATAACCTCCCCCAGCGGCTTCATGTATATGTTAAACAGCATAGGGGATAAAATAGAGCCCTGCGGAACCCCATGGCTTAGGAGCCACGGCACAGAGCAATAATCCCCCAGCACCACCTTCTGGAATCGGCCATCCAAGTAGGAGCGGAACCACTGCAACGCAGTACCTCCAACTCCCAGCTCAGACAACCTATCCAGAAGGATACCATGGTCGATGGTATCGAAGGCCGCTGAGAGGTCTAGGAGAACCAACAGGGTCGCACTCCCCCTGTCTCTCTCCCGACAGAGGTCATCCCACAGGGCGACCAAGGCAGTTTCTGTTCCAAAACCAGGCCTGAAACCCGATTGAAATGGATCTAGATAATCCGTTTCATTCAAGAGTGCCTGGAGTTGTCCAGCAACCACCCGCTCAAGCACCTTGCCCAGGAAAGGGATATTAGCCACCGGCCTGTAGTTGTTAACCTCTTCCGGGTCCAGATTAGGCTTCTTCAGGAGTGGTCTAATTACCGCCTCTTTTAAAGAGGCCGGCACCACTCCCTCTCTCAAGGAGGCATTTACAACCTCCTGGACCCAGCCGGCGATCCCCTCCTTATTTGATGAAATGAGCCACGAGGGGCAAGGGTCAAGCACACAGGTGGTCGACCGGACTTGGCCAAGCACCTTGTCCACATCCTCGGGCCTCAATAACTGAAACTCATCCAATAAAACTGAGCCGGACGGCGCTCTGAACGCCTCTACTAGTGGTGCTGCATTAAGTGTGGTGTCCAATTCATGACGAATCTGAGCGACTTTATCTTCAAAGTGCCGGGCAAACTCGTCACAGCGTGCTACCGAGGGTTCAACTATCTCACGCCCTGGCCCAGAGTGTAACAGGCCACGAACCACTCGGAAAAGCTCCGCCGGACGACACCGAGAAGACGCAATGCTGGTGGAAAAGAACTGCCTCTTTGCCACCCTCACCGCCACAGAGTAGGCTCGATAGTGAGCTCTAGCCCGTGTTCGATCAGACCCAGCACGAGTTTTCCTCCACCTGCGTTCTAGCCGTCTCCCCTCTTGCTTCATCGCCCTCAGCTCAGATGTATACCAAGGAGCTGACCGGGCTCTGCTCAGAGGGAGAGGACGCTTGGGCGCGATCGTGTCAACCGCCCGAGTCATCTCTGCATTCCACAGAGCGACCTGGGCTTCGACAGGAGCACCGGCCATATCAGCAGGAAAATCCCCCAGAGCCCTCTGGAATCCATCGGAGTCCATTAGCCTCCGGGGGCGGACCATTTTAATAGGCCCCCCACCCTTGCAGAGGGGAAAGGCCGCCGAGAGTCTAAACCTCAGTAGGAAGTGATCCGACCATGACAAGGGGGTAGATGTTAGTTCCCCCACTTCCAGATCACCATCCTCCTGTCCAGTCGAGAAAACCAGATCAAGCGTGTGTCCCTTTGCATGTGTTGGGCCGATGACATGTTGAGACAGCCCCATGGTTGTCATGGCAGCCATGAAGTCCTGAGCCGCTCCGGATACAGCAGCCTCGGCATGGAAGTTGAGATCCCCCAGAACCACCATCCTGGGGGTCCTCAACACCAGGTCCGAGACAACCTCCGTCAGCTCAGGCAGGGAGACTGTTGGGCAGCGGGGTGGACGGTACACCAGCAGAATCCCTAATCTGTCTCGAGTACCCAACACACAGTACAAACACTCCAGACCAGCACTCGACTGAACAGGAAGCCTAGAGAGGGAGATTGTATTCCTATAGACCACGGCAACCCCCCCTCCCCGGCCCTTGAGTCTGTGCTGGTGCTGCACCGAGTACCCAGGAGGGCAGAGCTGGGTGAGAGCAACCCCACCCAGTTCACCCACCCAGGTCTCAGTGATGCATACCAGGTCAGCCCCCTCATCCACAATCAAATCATGGATGAGGGAGATTTTATTCTGGACTGACCTGGCGTTCAGCAGCAGCACCACCAGACCCGAGAGCAAGCTGATATGGCCACCAGGAACTATCCGGTTGGGGTAGGAACCAGAAGAGGGAATAGCTGTAAGGAATCTATCCCCTCTTCTCCTCATCTGGCCTGTTCCTCCCCTAGCACCATACCTCCCCCTACCCGTGACCACAGTTATGTGGGCATCCCCGTATCCCCCAGAGCTCCCCAGGCACATATTAAAAAGTAATTAAAATGTATTTTACAATTTGCTGCTGGTTGGCTGGTTGGAGATCTTGCAGGTACAGTAGAATGGTATCTCCTATGTGCGCCGCAAAGTGCGGCGCCGAGGCGCGCGCCGAGGCGCAGCCTCTGGCAGGCTTCAGATGTACCTGTTAGGGAGAGGTGGAGCACTCAGTCAGCTGACGCCCAGCAGGTGAGGGGAGAGACTGCAGAGGGAAGCCCCAGCAGTCCCTGTTCTTCTTTCCCCCCCACCAGCCAAACACACCCCACCTTCCCAGCCTCTGGCAGGCTTCAGATGTACCTGTTAGGGAGAGGTGGAGCACTCAGTCAGCTGACGCCCAGCAGGTGAGGGGAGAGACTGCAGAGGGAAGCCCCAGCAGTCCCTGTTCTTCTTTCCCCCCCACCAGCCAAACACACCCCACCTTCCCAGCCTCTGGCAGGCTTCAGATGTACCTGTTAGGGAGAGGTGGAGCACTCAGTCAGCTGACGCCCAGCAGGTGAGGGGAGAGACTGCAGAGGGAAGCCCCAGCAGTCCCTGTTCTTCTTTCCCCCCCACCAGCCAAACACACCCCACCTTCCCAGCCTCTGGCAGGCTTCAGATGTACCTGTTAGGGAGAGGTGGAGCACTCAGTCAGCTGACGCCCAGCAGGTGAGGGGAGAGACTGCAGAGGGAAGCCCCAGCAGTCCCTGTTCTTCTTTCCCCCCCACCAGCCAAACACACCCGTTGCATCTTGCATGTAGACGGGGCTGACAGGCCACGCTACTTCTAGCACAGCCTTGCCCCTCCTCACCGCCAGATTCGGCGGTAGGTCTAGCAAGGCCCTTAGCCAGGACTCCCTCCCTTAGAACTTTCCCGTGCTGCTGCTACCTGCTCACTGCCTGAAAGCTGAGAGAGGGGTTGTAGTTATTCTTTTTCTTGTTGTTCTTGCTGTTATCATTGTTGCTATTATTAAAAGCAAGAGCAAAATGCCATTCTCCGCTTTCAGGCATATCAAAATAAAAGCTTACCGAAATAAAAAAAGAACATTCCACAGAGAGACAGAGTTTAAATATCCTTAATACAAGAAAGCAAATTCTGTTTCTCAATGGATTTTTAAGATAGACAATTCTCTGTGTGAATTTGTTAGATGGATATGTTAGAAATGCGTACGAACTCAACTCGGAGGAAATAAGGGTTATGTAACAACCCTTGCCCATCCCCGTCCCCACCCACAATTCACAAGTCTTATCAAAACCCTTTTAGACTGTAATGCTTTATACATTTACCTGGGAAAAAGACCCATTGGACTCAATGGGCTTTACGTCTGAATAAAATTAATCAGTTTAGAGATGGGCAAATGAGCAATGTTGAAAATCTCTAAGGTTCTCCTAACATCCTATCACAAATTGACTTGTGGCTGATTCCTGTTCGGATTTAGGATTGCTGCTCTCTCTGTGTGAACAATAAAATGGTGCAAATCAAGCTGCGATCAAATGTGGAATTTGTACAGCTTCCATCTATAGACTAAAGCAGGGCTGATTGATTTGTGCAAATTAGGAAAGTTGAGCAAATTGAACCGGAAAATTGAACATGAGCATGTTTGGCTATTTACAGATATTTTCAGCAGAAAGCACATTTGCACTCCCAATCACCAAGCGTGTCTTAGATTCTGAGTATATGAAGTTGTCAATGATCTATCTACCCTACTTGGACTGGCAGTAGCTCTTGAAAGTCCCATGGAGGTGGTCTTTCCTGCCTTTGGAAACTTTTTAAAGTGGAGATGCTAGGGCTCAACCCTGGGGCCTTCTGTCTGCAAAGCACATGCTCTGCTATTGAGCCATGGCTTCTACCCAAGTGGAACGGAAGTGGTCATATTACCACAGGCCATGCTTCATATCCCAGTTGATAATTGCACCCAGATTTGCTTATAGGGTTGCAACCCTTGAATACAGAATTCTACACTTAAGGGATAAATCTAACCAACAGGCTAATATACTGTTCATCTAGTTTAGAAATGAGTTCTGGTAATGGGGGGGGGGGGGGCGATTCCAACATTTCAGTCAATTAATATTGCAAAGAAAAATGAAGGTTTGCTTTTGAAGGAGTTTTGTAAATACCGACTGCTTTCGTTCAATACCTCTAGCTGTGAAAAAGATTTTTTAAAAAAATCAAAAGGAAAGAAAAAGCTGTTATTGTGAAAGCTTCCAATAAGCCAATATTTCAGCACGATGTAAGTTGTCCCTGAAAATTCTTTTAGAAAGCATTGAAAAAATGGATTCTTTATTCTATTAAATTTATTTAGTTATATTAGTGTATTGTACAACTGTGGTATGATACAGTATTCCTAATCCTATGACAAATGATAGTTAAATGGAACTTTTGGGTCCAGAAAGGACTATTACTCCTTTGTATGAGTATGAAAAGCTGGTGACAAAAAATCCCCCAAAACAAAACAGGTGAGAGCTTTAGCTTTCAGGCCTTGCTTCTGAACTTCTGAAAAACAACTGGCTGTCCTCTGTTGGAAACAGAATGTTGGAGTAGATGAACCTTTGGCCTGCTTCAGCAAGGCCCTCCTTAAGATGATATGAGAAATTTGTTCCAGTTTGATTTTTGATCACAATTTACCCAGTTCACACCTTCTGGACTGAACACAGACTCAGGCCTTTTCTAATTCTAAGGATTATCCCAGGCAAATGGAGGGATCATCCCTGCCTGCTCCTGGGATCCCTTGTATGTAATTTGGATGTACAGGGATGATCCCAGGACAATCCTGGGGGAAAAGGCAGGTGTAGAAATGGCCTCAGACACAATCTGTAGTCGAAGTCCATACATTCTGGAGCTTGCAATGTGACTTACAATCCCCCCACCAAACAAACAAACAAAAAGAAGAAGAAAATGAGTTCAACAACATGCATACATTTAAAAAATGTGCATGAAGAATGTGTATACACAAATAAGCTTTAATCAACGAGAGAAGAATGCATAGATTTCAACAATGCACACATCTGATGCGTAAGTTTTTTTTTGGGGGGGGGGGGGAAATGCCAAAATAATAAAAAAAAATCATTGAAAACACACACACACACCAAAGCTCACAATCTGGAAAGGACACTGGAGTTGGAACAAGCTTCTAGATAGAATTTGAGTTCTATCTAGAAGCTTGTGAGTTCAAGTTTTGCTGATTCACACATCCCTACTAATCACTGTTGTGTTGCAGGCTTATATCCAGAAGTTTGGTTGTCCGTGAGATCTACCTTTCCTCTCTGCAGAGGAATTGCAGAAAACCATTGCATTTGGAAGAGCTAGTGGTGGACCAGTTCTCCTGGCCATCTCTAGATAACATATGGGCCTATTTATGGAGTCAAATGCTTCATTAATTCTCAGGGAATTACTTGTTGATGCTCTATTCAACAGAATGTAGATAAATGTCTGGCAGGACCTCAAGGATAGCTACTTGTTGATTATAGTAGCTGAGGATGCTGGGCTGGAGGCCTGCCCATTATTAGGCTGGTTGCTCTTCAGTCTATAAAGGAACACTTTGAAGGCTTGGACCATTCCAGAATGGGTGGGATCAAGGGAATAGCATATGATTCCCTAGGACCTCACTGTGGACCAAGCCAAACAGTTTTTACAGGTCAGGCCATTGAATCCTTTCATCACTGCTCTTACCTAATTTGCTGATCTTAAGATATGAGTCCTGGTGACTGAAGGAATATGCTTTATGCTTTGAATGTATTGTCTTGCTTCTTCAGCCTATTTTAGTTAAATAAACTTATTTACTCCACCCATTGGTGTGTTCATTGCCTCTTAATATCCCAAAAGAGCCATCACCTACTGACAAAACAACTGGCAAAGCATTCTTCCATTCCCAGACTGCAGGACTTGGTAGCTCTCAATTTCTGTGAAATATCTTTCCCATACATGTCCTCTTGCATACATTGAGCACACTGCAGCCCATGGGTTCTGGGTGGCTTGCCACCCACAGCTACAAGCCACCTTGCCCAGGTTCTCATGTCACAGCGACTATCCATCATGTCTTAAATATTCACAATGGCAACCAGCCTGCACCACAACCCATTGTGGTTTATTTAAGCTATGTTGGGCACTAGCAGAGCCTCGTGTGGCGCAGAGCGGTAAAGCAACAGTTTCTGCAGCTGAAACTCTCCCCACGGCCTGAGTTCGATCCCAAAGGAAGCTGGTTTCAGGCAGCCGGCTCGGGTTGACTCAGCCTTCCATCCTCCCAAGGTTGGTAAAATGAGTACCCAGTTAGCTGGGGGAAAGGTAATAATGGCCGGGGAAGGCAACGGCAAAGCACCCCGCTATAAGGCCTGCCAAGAAAATGTCAGCAAAACCTGGCATCCCTCCAAGAGTCAGTAATGACTCAGTGCTTGCACGAGAGGTTCCTTTCCTTTCCTCCTGGGCACTAGCAATTGTGCAAAACAGGTCACTGGATGAAATATACCTGAGAGATTGTGAGTTTTGTGAAAACAGATGCTGTTTTGTCTCGTTGACATTGCACAATCCATTGGTTCTATCAAAGAGAAGTACTAGAAACCTTTCAAGTAGCACCATAGTTTAGTCAGGGATAAGTGTTAGAAATGCAGCACTGACTTCTAGAAATATGTTCCATGTGTCCCAAGCTGACTTTTTTGCTTTTCCCAGTAAAGGTCATATCACACCCTGTGACTGTGGGTTCATCTGTGCACAGTGCTCAAATGAAGAGTTATACCAGACATGATAATATGCTAATTCATAGGGACTCCACTCCCAAAGGCTAATGGTTGGAGTGTCCCAAAATTTATTGTGGGATGCATCCCTCCACTTCTGTATGCATTTCTGTGTACATTGTGTATTATTTGAATGGAGATACTTAGTTCTATAGTTCAGTAGTATTATGATGAACTTTGCCTGATGCTAAATATGCATTGTCTATGGAGATACTTTGGTTCTGTGCTTTGGTAGTGTCAGGTAGGGTTCAGCTAGGCCGGGAGGCATTGCAGTTGGAAAATACATTTATTTAGAACTAGTTTGGAATGTCAGAATCTGAGTGGGCTTATTTCTGTCAGGGTTCTCAAGGGAAGTATAGAAGGGTGTAGTTTCATCCTCCCTCCTTTGGCCTTGGTCTGGAGCTGTAAGACTTCTGTTGGAAACTGATAGAGTGTTTACAAAGGTGTGGGGGAGTCACTCAGACTGTAGGGACTTGGTGGTCTGAGCAGTGCCACCCTGTTTGGACATGGGCATGAGTTACAGGTCACAACCCCTGTCTGTCAAGCGGTTTTTAATAGGCCCGCACCTCCATTTATAAGCTGGAGCAAAGGCGAGGAGCCTTTGCTAGGATCATCTTTCGACTCATGGCCAGAAATCCCTCCCTGTTTAGATCCATCACCATTTGGGACTTTGAAAGCACTCTGCACATGGACTCTCTCCTATTTGGACTTTGGATTTCTAAGGACTGTGCCAAGAAAAGTCCTGTGAGGATTTTCATAGACTTGAACTCTCGTTTGTTATAGATTATGTGTGTTTGTTCATCAACCGTTCATTGTAAGGGTAGGCTGGGGTTGATTTTTATTGTAGGACTTTTTCTGTGCAGACTCAGGTGGCAGGAAGTACCCTGTGCTAAAACAACAGCATGGGAGTTCTTGTGCCTGAGATTTTTACCCACCCTGTGATCTTGTTTAGGCTTTGGCCATGTTCCCTCATTTACCAATGTGTGGCCACATTTAGACTAGCTCTCTTGGGATGGTTTGTTAAGCCTTTCAAGAATTCCCCATTGTGATTGCCTGAAGGAACACATCAGGAATCTTTCCCCTCCCTTGGTCAGGTTTGGAACCCGTTGTTGGAACCATTGAGATGGCAACTGGGAAACCAGGTTGTTATTGTAGTGAGTAGTATTTTGACTGTACATTATCTTGAAACCTAAAGCTTTCTGACCATCTATCAGCTTTAAGGATTTTTGAAGTGTGTAATGGTTAAGCTTTCCACCATGAGGTTTCCCTGAATAAAAAAAGTCTCACTGATTGGGTGTCCCGTGTCAGTTTGTCAACATGTGTGAATGCCAGAGGGAACAGGAATCCACAACAAGTAGGATCTAAGATTTCCTACATGGTTACTGGGGACATCTTTCCAGACTTGCTGCTTTTGCTGTGGTTAGACAAAACCAAGGGAGCAAAGCAGGAGGAAAGACACAAAGAGATTAAAAAAATGTGCTGGCTGATTTGTTCGTAGAGAACATGGCACAGAATGGGAGGAAAAAATCCCAGTGATCCCAATCAATTTGGGGGTCAGGTTTGCATTTATCTATATCCAGTTGGTTATCGACATCAGACCCAAAGGCAACACTTGTAATCTTTTTGTGGTGACAGATTTTAGATAGAGTATGTGACAAGACATCCTTGCTATTGTTTTTTCCCCCCACCCCTATTATTTTTCCTCTGCATTAGTTGTGTACTCTAACATGACTTTGCAGTGAAAACCACAGATGGGCAGCAATCACAGATATCAACACCAGCAATCAAGGAGGATCAGAAGCCTGGCCAGTAGGAGGAAGGGTCAGCAGAAACACAGCAGGGCCATGGAAATGGCAATGGCCCACCTCAGTTGCTGCACAAAACACCAGCTTTGCACACAGGATCAGGGCTCTGGATGGTATCAAAACAGGCAGCACGACAAAGCCAGGGCTGAGGTTCAGGAATAAAGAGCGTGAAAAAACCAATCTGTCCCTTGGAAACTGAAATCAATGTTAGTCATCTGGTATAAAAAGGGTCTGTTTTGCAGGAGATGCCTGCAGTTTCTGTGGCACAAATAAAAAAGCATGTATATTTAGACATTTGAACTACTATCGATTCAGAACTGAGAGAAAATGATACAAATGGCTGCAACGCTTTGCATTATTTTCTGTTTCTTTCTAGCTGGTGGTATGGCTAAGAATTTGAACTGTATGCTACGAAGTCCCTGGTTCAAATTTCTTTATTTCATTCCAGCCACAAAAATACCAGGTGACCCAAGGCAAGCCACTAGCAACAGCAATTAGGAAGAAAATGTTATTATATATTAATTTCTACCTCACTAATTGGGTCCCCAAGAGTCCTCAAGATGGCTTACAATTAATAAACAACAGCACAGCACAGACCGTATTAAAAACTAAAAGGAGAATAAAAATTAACCAATATAAAGCAATCAAACAGTAGTTATTATGCTAATCTATGTAGCAAGATTAAAAGAGAACCCAGAAAGACCTACCTTAAGATTAAGGTAATGAGTAAAATGTACTATGTAAATACAAAGTACTATTTAACAAACAACAACAAACTGCTGTATTTCTTACAGTTAACTGCGGCTAAGCAATTTGAAGCTATTAATGTTAGCTATGGTTAATGGTGGCCAGGGTCTCTGTTCCTTCACAATCTGAAGTCATCTTCAAACTACAATCTTACATCTTGGAACCTTTCAGAGTAGCATCCAATGCAAAATGAGGGACTGCAGGAAGAGAAAACTAATGAAGTCTCCATGACTGAGTGGAAGCCGGTTAGGCACCTTTATATTGGGATCGCCAGAGTTGAGAGAGGACTTGTCAAAATGCCAGTCTGTAGGCCTCCTTCCCACCTCTTACACCTCTCCTGGTCTGCTCATCATCATCATCATCATCAAAAGAACTTCACAAATATTTGTATCTAAATATGCATTTAGTACTCATAAGTCTCCAATCACAGGGACCTACTATGCAGTGCAGGGCGGTTGCAGCAGAGAGGGGATCCTCTCCTGTGTGCTCTGTACCCCCTGCATTTTCTGCTGGATGGCTGATTTTGGCTGTCTAGCTGGAGGCTTTGAAGCAGGAGGGGGGAAGGCCACACAGCACATAGGAAGCTGTATAAACTAGGGTGACCATATGAAAAGGAGGACATGGCTCCTGTATCTTTAACATTTGCATAGAAAAGGGGAATTTCAGCAGGCGTCATTTGTATATATGGAGAACCTGGTGAAATTCCCTCTTCATCACAACAGTTAAAGCTGCAGGAGCTATACTAGAGTGAACAGATTTAAAAGAGGGCAGGGCACCTGCAGCTTTCACTGTTGTGATGAAGAGGAAATTTCGCCAGGTTCCCCATATATACAACTGATGCCTGCTGAAATTTCCTTTTCAATACAACTGTTAAAGATACAGGAACCCAGTCCTCCTTTTCATATGGTCACCCTATCTAAACCAACTTCCATAGTCTCCTCCCCTCCCTGCCACTGGGACTGCCCTCTCCTCTTTCCACCCTCTGTGTTTGGTTTACCAAGCACGGAGAGGCAACCGCTGTGGTTGACTCAGCACTTGCTGTGAGGGGGAGTCAGGAGGGGAGGGGAGTTTTCTGGCTCCTAGCTTGGAGCACTGTCTATGACCTTGGAGCCAGAAAACCAAAAAATCTTATGTCCACACCATATGCTGTCTAGGAGACATAGAATTGTTCCCTAACAGCATAACCATATGCATGTTTTAGACAGAAAAATGCCCTACAACTCCCAGGATTCCCCAACTGCATTCCCCATCTAGCTGGGGAGTGATGGGTGTTATAGGACTTTTTTCCTGTCTCAGCATGCATAAGCATTGCAATCTAAATGTATTGTTAACGCAAATATTTATTTTCAAACATATTTTGAGCCAAGATGTCAGAACCTTCGGGAAAGTGCCACAATTTATGTTTAGCTATGCATGTTGGTCTGAGAGGTCTGGATGAGATCAGTGCAGAGCAGAAGTTGCAAAAAATCAAATCCCTCAAGCACCCGTACTGCTGTCATGAGGAGCCTTCAATTTTCCATGTTTCATAGTTTTTAACCAGTTTTATGCATTTTATTGTGATTTTGTATTTAACACATGCTTCCTTCCTGTATCCTCCCACTTCAGGCTTAAGTATATTGCTATATGTAATGCCTGTTCAAGCTGCAATGCACTGAGGTAGATACCGTATGGCAGCACACTAGGGGCTCAATAAGCCCATTTTGCTGACCATCTGGGACTAGAAAAAGCAAACACCAGCAGCAGGGACATTAAACAGCTTCAGCCAGACCCCAATACATGGTTGGAGGGTAACAAGTGATGTCAATTTGTCAGTGCTAGGTGTGCTCTGCCCTATATCAAATTAGAAACAATAGGTTTATTAGGGAAACATTTCCGATTTCCCCTGCCTCTTCTGAAAGAAATGTGAAAAATGTGGGCCACCCATATTTTTTTCTAAGAGTTTGCAGTTTCAAAAGAAAAGAAAAGAAAAAATAGGATTAAGAATTCCAAAATGTGAGCAGGAAACAGTAAGAGACAGCTGGACCATAATGGGATGCAGAAATGTTAATTGTGACAGACAAGTGTCCTTGCTGACACTGAGAACTAATAGAGTTTTCTGTTTTTCGGGAAACATAATTATGCAATAACTAAAATCAATTCATATTGCACAATGGTGGTGTGTGTTTATTAAATTGTTCTGCTTTTCCAGGTAGTGTATGTGTGCAGTGACGAAAACGTAACTATGGGAACCATCCTTGTGTAATGAGAATGGTGCCATGAAGCTGTGTGAGCTTGCAAATGCTCCCTTACCCTGGAAGCTTTAATCATCATAAATAACATGCCATAATTCCCAAGGTACAATTTATTTAAACCAAAATATTTGGAATTGGGTTGCCATTGGCCGATTCATCCCAAATGACTGTCAAACTGTGCTTTAAATCTAGCTACCCTGGCTCTATAAGGTTGTGGATCAGACTGTTAAAAGTAGGGGACTCATCAAATCCATCCTATTATAAAATCTTTATTTGCTTCATTTAGCTACCATAAACATCCGTGTAGTATTGGAAGTCAAACAAAACCTGAATCTTTCAAGCAGGCTAACAAAACAAAGCCTTCTTTAAAACCTGATATCTACAAAGAAATTCAGACAGAAGACAGGGCAAGGCCTACAACTCCCATCGGTCCTAGCTAGCACAGTCAAGGGTGGGAGTTGAAGGCCAAAACACATGGGCCAGATCCACACTACTGCTTTAAAGCGCTTTATAACAGTTTTGACAACCATATATGCAGTGCGTCCTGGCCCCCAACAGTTTCAAAACTGCTTTAAAGCAGTAGTGTAGTTCTTGCCCAGGAGGATAACAAGTTGCCCACCTCTGACTAGGGTGGTCAGGAGTTCTACGTTACAAGAGACTGTCTTCTCTTTTAAGGGCTGGCACAGGACAATCCTCTATGTGAAGGTATCTTCTCTTGGAAGAGCTGTATGGGTGAAAGATAAAGAACCATTGGAAGGAAGGGCTGGTCTTTGACCTTGCCTGTTGGCAATTAGCAGCAGACTGATCAGGCACTCAGGTTACTTGGAAGGGATCTACACTACACAAGTTAGAACGTGTCTTACTGATTTTAAGTGTGTGTTTGGTAGTATTTCGCAACATGACATTCAGTTTGTAACGTTTTATTGTTGTCTGTTCTCCGGTTTTTATTTTGAACTTCTCTGAAATAAGTCGTTCTATTTGGTATGATGTGGGCGATTTCATTATATTAAATGGGTTTCCTGTAGTTCTTAATTAGCCAATTGCATTCCTGGGGGGCATGTTTATGTAATTTCCCCGCCCAAAGTTGAAGCCGTTATTTTTTCTTTCAAGCCTCTTTTTTGCAGACACTTTTAGTTTCACTTTTGGGAGGCTGCTGGCTGGAATGTTTGTAGCTGGAGGATTGTCTCGGAGAGAAGAGGAAGTGGGAGGAGAAATTGGCAGACGGGGAAAAGGAACAAACGGATTTCTTTTCTTAGTGTGGCCAAAAGGAATGCATTCCCAATGAAAGAGAAAAGTAAGTAAACGTTTTAAAAACTGCTGCGTTTTAAATCGTTCAAAAACAAATAGTTTAATGACTGTAAAAACAATGTTTCATATACTAGTGTAGATCCCCTCTCGGTCAGCCTTCCCCACTATGGTGAGGTGTATTATAGTACTATTTAGATTATAATCATTATTTCTAGATTTCCATCTATACATACAAATTAGCATATGTAAACATCATGCAAATTGGTATCGTCTTTTGTCCTCTATTTATTATTATTACTACTACTACTACTACTAATAATAATAATAATATACAAACTCTGATTTAGGGATAAACTAGATCCATTCCTTTCCTCAAAGTTGTAGTTGCTGTGGTGTGTGTGTGTGTGTGTTTTGGCCCATTAGGCTATGGATTAAACATTTACAGTAGGCCACGGTGCAAACAGCAGCATGGGCGGAGATTCTGTGCTTAAAAGGCACAGGGGAAAGCTTTAACACCAGACTCCAGGGCTGATTTAGATTGCACCCTCCTGAATGGCTATTTGTGAAAAGTGAAAGAGACAGGAGATGGATCTCCATCTTTTCTTGTTAGGCCTGCAGTGCCAGTCCAAAAGCATTAAAATCCTCTCTATGGAGCTGTCCCTGGACACGTTCCCATGGAGGAAGTAACATCTGAACCAGCATAACCTGCCTGCTGTATCCATAGATACTCTGGGATAGGCAGTCCAGGCTTTATGTTCCTATGTCCACAGGGCTGACCACCATAGAAGAATTGCAGGCATCTGAACTGTTTCCTAAACATGGTGCCCCAGATAACACAGATAACAAGGCATCTGCTTATGGTCTGCCAAGCCCTAGTTTGAGTCCCCTCCAGAAATGCCTTTCACACAGCTCTGTGTGAAGGGGATAGTATTGGTTCCCTTGCCAAAACCACTGGTTGCACCACCATCTGAAACACCCACGTGGATCATCATGTAAAGGGAATCTAGGAAAATAACGAGAGCTGGTGCAACATAGTGGCTAAGAGACTGAGGTACAAATGGGGAAGTCCACACTTTGATTTTCGCCTTTGCCATTGCCTCTCTAGGTGGGTTTAGGCCGTCCACTCTCTGTCAGCCTCAGTCTCCCCATCTGCAATATAATAATACTAGGGATGGAAGAGAAATCCATTCAGTTCCTATTTCAATGCGCACTTACCAGTGTTGCCCTTCTGAAACAAAAACACTAACCGGAGCACAGTTTTCTGCTGAAATCCACGTGTTTCTGAAGTTAGTGGTGCAGTTTGGAAAGTAAATAAAGAATGTGTACATTTTTAATGTGCACAGAAATGTGTATATATTATATTTGCAAAAATATCATACAAACATGTTTTATTCAAACCGGAAAAAATGTGTACAATTACAGACTTCATGACTGAGAGGGCAATGAATCTAAAATAAAAATATGAAAACACCCTCATAGCTCCAGTTTTTCTGCTAATACTCCACATTACTCTACCATGGAATTGGCCAACATGTGTTTGTAGAGTTGATTAAGCTGCATTATGCAAGAGCTTCCCCTTGATATTAACTTTAAAAAGAATCAGCAGCACATACACACAAAAGGAGAAAACCTAAAAAGGCTGACAGGGCCAATATTTTATGCATTCCTTTCTCATAAGCAAAAAAAAAAGAAAGAAAGACAACACATCATTTTTTGCGTGTGACAAAATCATAGCATTTGCCAAATATTATTCTTGTGGAAGTGTTTCAAATCCCAAATGATCATTTTAAGTGCTTTTCATTGCAAATGTTTTTTTCCCTTTCCTTCCAAGATAAGGCAGAAAGATTGTCAGATTGATACACCATAAGGAGGAGGAGTGTGTGCTGTGAAGCTCTGGTACTAGTAAACAAACAAGGCACGCACGCACACACACACACACACACACACACACTCCTCCACAATGTGCTGAGGCATGTTCAAAGCATCGATGGTATTTCACATTTTTGTGAAGGGTTAAAAACTATATTTAATATGCCTTCTTTAAAAGAAATCTTATTTTTTTTACAATGGTTGTGAGTAGCATTATTGATTTGTCTGGGATTATCTATCTAATTCTTAGATTAAAAAGATATAATTTGAAATAAGCTTTTTTTCCCACCTTAATGATGTAGTCATGTTCACAGAGATGGCTGCCAGTTACTTGCAACTAATACTGGGACATGCACTGTCTTTTCTCCACACAGTCATGTCCCCGTGGATTGCATTGTGTGGAGAAATGCTGGGACTCCTTGTGACAGTCCTTTGGAGAGAGGCCAGGCACGTGGACTACATAGAAAGATGGGGCCAAACTGAATACAGTCATCATTTTAAGCTTGTTACTTATTAAGAATAGTTAAACCCCACTCTTCTCACAGAGACCCAAAGCTATGCGCCTCCCTGCTCCCATTCTTGCGCCCTGATTCAGATCAGGTTCTCCACACATGCTTTTGAATACGGTTGGGAAAGATACAGCTGTTACCCATTTAGTTTGACTCTAGAAACTGGGAAACCTTGAGTACAGATGGGCGCATCTGTCAAGATTCTCATTTTTCCACTACAAAGCTCATTCTTATAGTTATGACCCCCCTCACGGATCGGAAATCTGTATATATTTCTGATTTTGCACATTTTCCAAACATATGCAGTATTTATAAGCATTTCTTGTACACATTTTTAATAAGTGTTTCTCCATTGTGTGCTGATTTCTTTTTTTTTTCTTTTTCTAAATGTTTTTGGTAAGCATCCCCACCACCCTCGGTAATTCATCACAAGCTTCGTTCGGACATGTATGAATATCACCAACATGGAGATGTGAATTAGGTCTTCTCATGTTAAAATTTCTCACCCATGCCTAGGCTTGAGATGTTTGCTGAATTGTGGAGCTGTGGCAACAGTACATTTATTTAATACATTTATTTAGAATAAACTGATGCACATTGCATGATGCACACAGCGGAACCTAGTTTTACAACTCCTGAAAATAGTGTGGTCAGAGGAATCTTTCCCTTTCTTTTGAGATTGTGCTGTGAAATACCAGGTAATGTAATGTTTCAGATCTGCTGTAGTACAGTGGTTAAAAGAAGGAGCTTTGAGTCAGGAACAGCCAGGTTTAGATTTTATCTCAGTAGGTCTTAAATAATCCTATTTTCTCTCAGCTTCTTCTTCTCAGATGTAGATCCAGCCTTAAAACAAATTGTGCCACAGGCAAGGAGGGTCTTTCATGCCCACATCCATTAGTTCAACTTCTGAATACCTTGCTTTCATTGCATTGGTAGCCCATTTTAGGACTTTGATGCTCAATCTGCATGCAACATTTATCTGTGGTCATATAATACAATGTATTTCTAAGATGGGTATTATCGTAGTCACTTAAATGTAGGGGTGTGCTCCGCTCCGATTAGAATCGGAAAATCAGAAGTGAATTGGCCTGCTCCGCCTTGCCCAGAGGCTGAGTAGAAGTGGACCGTGGACACTTAGAAGCATGGCGAAGAGAAGCGGCCATAGGAGAAGCGCTTCTCTTTTCGCGGAGTGATCCACCCGCCATTTTGGATAATTTCACCCATAGGATTGCATTGCGGAAAAGATTAAGGCATAACTGTGGTGAATTTAATATATATGAAAAGGGAGTATTTCGAAAACAGTAACAGGAATTCTAGAGTGCTTGCCAGGCTCACACAAAAAGAAAAAGCCAGGAATGGGATAGGGATTTTGAAGGATAAACAAGGGAAGTATTGTCATACAATGAAGGATAAAGTAAAGATTTTTCAGGAGTTTTATCAAGAATTGTATAAGGGAAAGGATATTCAAAAACAAAAGTTGGAAGCTTATATAGAAAAATATATAAAGAAGAGAATAAAAATAGAGCATAAAGAGTTAATGGAAAAGGTAATAACTCAAGGAGAAGTAGAAGAAGTAATTGAGAATTTGAAGCTGGGTAAATCACCGGGGGTAGATGGTTTAGGACCAGAATGTTATAAGGTTTTTAAAGGAATTTTAATACCAAAATTAATAAATTTGTATAATTCCATATTGGAAGGGGATAGAACGCCAGAATCATGGGAACATTCATTAATAATTTTAATACCAAAACGAGATAAAGATTTGACTGTCCCTGATTCATATAGACCTATTTCATTAATAAACCAAGATGCTAAGCTTTTTTCAACTATTTTAGCAAGGCGGTTGAATAAATTTATAGAGGAATACATAGGGGAGGACCAATGTGGATTTGTGGCAGGTAGACAGATGTCTAATTTAGTGGGAAGAGTATTAAATGTAATACAGGTGATAAATAAGTCTAGGGTTAAAGCGGGAATTCTGGCATTGGATATTTTTAAGGCTTTTGATTGTTTGAGCTGGCAAGCTTTAAAGATGGTTTTAAATAAAATGGGGTTTGGAAATAAATTTAAAGCGATAATAGAACAGTTATACTCTCAAAATACAGCCGTAGTGGTAGTGAATGATGGTGTGACAGATAAGATATGACTAGCCAGAGGGACAAGGCAAGGTTGTCCGCTCTCACCAGTCCTATTTGTAATGGTAATGGAATTATTGGCGAATGCAATACGAGAAGATGAGGAGATTGAAGGAATAGGTAGTATGAAAGAAATTAAATTGAATATGTTTGCAGACGACACCTGTCTGACGATAAAGAATCCAATAGAGAAGATGGGGAGAACTAAACAGCAACTGAGAGAATTTGAGGATATTACGGGGTTAAAAATAAATTGGTCTAAATCAGAATTGATGTTGTTTAATTATACAAAAAAGGAAGAGAAGGATTGGGAAGAAAAGGGAAGAGAAATGAGAGTTAAGAATCAGATTAGATATCTGGGAATAAAAATCACACAGAAGTTAGAGAGTTTAGAGAAAGAGAATTTAAATGTGTTAAAAAAAGAGATTTTAGCAAAATTGGAAAAATATAAAAGGTTAAATTTATCTTGGTTTGGAAGAATAGCATTAATAAAAATGAAGATTTTAGCAAAGATTAATTTTGTGTTCAGGATGCTACCAATAAAAATTTCAGAATTAGAGCTAAAAAGTTGGCAAAGGATTATAAATAATTATTGTAATGGTGATAAGAAAGCGAGGGTAAATAAAAGTAAATGGTATTTGAGCCCAAAAAAGGGAGGATTGGGTCTCCCGAATATTAAATTATATTATGTAGCTAATAGATTAAGATGTATAGTGGAGGCAATTACAGGATTAGGGGAATTAGATTGGATGGAAGAAAAAATTACGAGTAATATAGAGACTAAATTGGAAAATGTATTTTTTATGGAAGGAAAAAAAAAATGGGTGGAAAGTATAAATAACCCGCTTTTGAGGTCTCACTGGGAAATTTGGAGTAAATATAAAGGGGAGCTGCTTCCAAGCAGCTCTCCTTTGTCACCGGTAATAATTTTGAAGAATTTCCCGGAGGAATTAAAGAGTAGATTAAGTAAAGTTTTAATAGAAAAAAATAAAATGAAATTAAGGGATTGGTTAAGAGGAATGAGTATAAGAGAGGATATGGGAGAGGTTTTGAAGGATAAAAAATTAACTTGGTTAAATTATAGGCAATTAGAACAGTGGACTAAAAAGTGGGTAAGAGATAATGGAGATTGTAGAGAATTAACAAAGTTTGAGGAACTAATAGTTAAGAAAGATAATGAAAGGGAGAAAAGAACAGTGTTAAAAGGGTTGATGAGTGAAATATATAGAATATTGGTGGAGAAAGGGACGGTGGATAATTCGGGTAAAATGGTTTGGGAGACAGATTTGAAGGTACAAATAGGACAACAGGGTTGGGAGGGATTATGGAAACAAAGAGCGTTGAGAAATATGTCAGTAAGAATAAAAGAGAATTATTTTAAAATTGTATGGAGGTGGTACCTAACTCCGGTTAGATTGAATAAGATAAACAATCAGCAATCAGAAAATTGTTGGAGAGGTTGTGGGGTTAAAGGAACGTATTTGCATATGTGGTGGGAATGTAACTATGTTCAGAAATTGTGGAAGATGGTGTTTTTGGAGATTGAAGAAATTGTGGAAATGAAGATAGAACGAACACCAAAAGTTGCATTGCTGTCACTATTTGAAGAAGACTTTAAATGTAAAAAGGAAATTAAGGAACTGATAACGAATTTGTTGATCGCAGCAAGATTGATTGTAGCTAGGAACTGGAAGATTCAAGGGGAATATTCTATTGAAGAATGGTATAAAGAAGTATGGGATATAGCTATTAATGATAAATTAACAAGTAATATTAAATGGAGAAGAGGTATAGCTAAATCAAATGATTTTGAAGGAATTTGGAAACAGTTCCTAATATTTGTGTTTTCTAAAGGAAGTGGGAAACCACCAGCAGAAGAAAGTATGAGATTCTGGAATCAGGAATGAGATCCCGAGGTGGGGGGTGCACTTGTATGTTAATTTTGATTATGTTATTAAGATAAGATATTATGTATTCAATATTCAACATTATGCAGTAAGTTGTTGTTGTTGTTGTTTTATGTGAAATGTAAATGTGTATGTTTAAGTAATGTAGAAAAATAAAAATATATAAAAAAAAGAAAAGAAAAGAAGCATGGCGAAGAAAAGCAGCCATAGGAGAAGCGCTTCTCTTTTTGCGGAGCGCTCCGCCCGCCATTTTGAATAATTTCGCCCATAGGATTGCATTGCAGAAAAGAATAGGGGATAACTGTGTTGTTTTTTAAGCTATCTTTCTGAAACTTCTTGTGCTTAGAGAGTCGTGGCTGGGGGTCATATTGAGCCTACTCTCAGCTCTCTGCATGGTGTGGTTCGCTTGCTATAATTAAAAAAAATATGTAAAAAAACCTTGAAAGGGTAAAAGCAGCGGGTTTGGGTTTTTTTAGCAATGACAGGCACATTCAGCTCCCAATCCTGATGAGAATTGATCACCTCATGAAGCATCCTCCAATCCCAGCGTTGGAGGGGGGACTAAAGCAGAGCCACCCTGAGAGCTTTCTCCTTCAGTCTCTTTGTGGGTTGGCGTTCGTTGAGAGAGGAGTTAGTTTATAGGTGCTACTGCTGTGTTTGGAGTTGGAGGAGATTAGATTAGGATTTAGCTTGGGTTGTGTGTGTGTTTGTTTGCTTGTTTCAAGCAAATCCCATCATTCCCTGATTTTTGGCGGGGCTTTGACCTCTAACGCATCACCCGTAACCCCAATTCACACCCCTTTCGATATCTCTGTCAATTTTCATGTTAGAAATCTCAAACTTGGCACCATGATAGCTCATCCATGTATACATAGGCATGCCAAAACTCAATCCAATCCAAGCCTCCCCTGATTTTGGGGGAATTTTTGAAAATCAGACACCCCATTTTCAGACATGGGATTTGCTCTGACATTTTGACAGATAAATTTTTTTGAAGTGGGCACCCTCACAGATGCCATCTAGATCCACAATCATGGCAAGTTTCAAGCAAATCCCATCATCCCCTGATTTTTGGCGGAGCTTTAACCTTTTAACTCACCCCAAATCAAGTCCCATGCTAGAACTACGTCAATTTTCACCTTAGAAACCTCAAGTTCGGCACCATGACAACTCATGGACGTATACACACGCATGCCAAGACTCAAGCCAATCCAAGCCTCCCCTGATTTTTGGGGAATTTTCGAAAACCAGACACCCCAGTATCTCAGGGATTTAAAGCTGCAGACAGCGCAATGGGGCCATTTCAAAGGAAATCCGAACATGCCATGAATTGGGGAGTAGATAAACCTAAATATGAATCTTCTTCCACACTTGAAAAATTGATTTGGAACTTCAAAAAGTCTAAGTGAGCGCAGGAAGGACTTATCCTGAGTCAAAGCAAGACACACACAAACCATCCCTGCGAGGTGGGCTGGGGAGGAGGACAGGCGGGCAGATCTAGTATGGGGGAGTCAGTCCCGGCAGATGCCCCACCACAGCAGCACCCCAGGGGGAAGGCACGCAGGCAGGCAGGCAGGCAGGCAGGCAGCTGACATTTGCACCTTAACATTACAGGGTTCAGAGGGGAGGTATGTGCTGATGTGTTTCTTCACTGAAAGTAAGTAGTAGTAATACATAATTTCCTCTGCCGTCCCTGTCCTTTTTTCCTTGTGTGTCGTTTTAAGATTTTTAAGATTTTTAAGCCTGCGGGTAGGGACCGTCTTATTTGATTGCATGTAAACTGGTCTGGAGAGGAATGAACAAATATGAATGCTCAAAGCGAGAACCCAACATAGGGAGCAAGGTGTACATCCTGAAAGACCATGTGCATTTCCCTCTGCCGTCCCCATCCTTTTTTCCTTGTGTGTCGAGTCTTTTTAAGATTTTAAGCCTGAGGGTAGGGACCGTCTTAGTAACTTGGGATACTGGGAAACTTCTCTTTCTTAGTCTGAACGGACTTTTCCCAGTGTTTTTTTAAAACTGTATCCCCACCAAATGCACAAACACAACCTGAAATCATATACTAAGCAAATAAATAACAGATAGGAAACACAGCACTGCTACCCACCCTAACCTTGGTGAACAACTGAATAGATGTGGTGCAACGGGATGAGGTCCCCTAGGGCATGTGGACGTGCCCAGTGCACTCCTTGGAGGGTCGTCAGGTAGCTATGTCGTCAAGTTACAGGTAGCTTCTTAATTACCCCCTCCCCCTAGGCACGTCCACTTCCCTGTTAATGGTAAAAGACAGACATAGCCTTTTAAAAAAAATTCTTGTTGTTGTTTTTTCAGCAGCTCTGCTGCTTTTAATTCCACCCCTACTTTATTTAATTATTTATTCCATTTTACACCCCATAGCCCAAGCTGTCCTGGCTTTTCCTCTTCAGTGAAGTCAGGCAGGCTTTCATTGTGGTTCAACTCCTTATTGTTGTTGTTGCTATTATTATTGCTATTAATATTAATTAGTACTGCTATTATTAACATTATTATTTTGTTGTTGTTTAATAATGGCTGTGATCACAATGCAGTCAATCAACTCTGAAGCAAGGATCACAAAGCTTTACTCTTATCCTCCTAGCCTCCTAGTTATGGGATGCAAAAGAAAATGCATCTCTCTGTGCTGCTCCCGCCTCACAGGGATGGTTTGCATTACTGGCATCCTTGGCTCACTTCCTTGTGCCCCCAGAAATGTCTGCTCCATGCCTGCCTTCCCGCCTCCGCCTGTGTGCTGTTGTTTTGGAGTATCTGCCAGGGCTGACTCCCCCATAGATCTATGGCATAACTTTGCCTGCCTCTATGCCTGCCTGTCCTCCTCCTCTGTGCCCGCCTCGCAGGGATGGTTTTTGTGTGTCTTGCTTTGTCTCAGGGTAAGTCCTTCCTGCGCTCACTTAGACTTTTTGAAGTTCCAAATCAATTTTACAAGTGTGGAAGAAGATTCATATTTAGGTTTATCTACTCCCCAATTCATGGCATGTTGGGATTTCCTTTGAAATGGCCCCATTGAGCTGTCTGCAGCTTTAAATCCCTGAGATACTGAGGTGTCCAATTTTCAAAAATTCCCCAAAAATCAGGGGAGGCTTGGATTGGCGTGAGTCTTGGCATGCGTGTGTATACGTCCATGAGGTGTCATGGTGCTGAACTTGAGGTTTCTAACATGAAAATTGACATAGTTCTAGCATGGGACTTGATTTGGGGTGAGTTAAAAGGTTAAAGGCCCGCCAAAAATCAGGGGATGACGGGATTTGCTTGAAAATTGTCATGAATATGGATCTAGATGGCATCTGTGAGGGTGCCCACTTCAATTTTTTTATCTGTCAAAATGACAGAGCAAATCCCATGTTTGAAAATGGGGTGTCCAATTTTCAAAAAATCCCCAAAAATCAGGGGAAGCTTGGATTGGCTTGAATCATGGTATGTATGTGTATACATGGATGAGCTATCATGGTGCCGAGTTTGAGGTTTCTAACTTGAAAATTGACGAAGATATTGAAAGGGGTGTGAATTGGGGTTACAGGTGATGCGTTAGAAGTTAAACCTCCGCCAAAAATCAGGAGATGATGGGATGTGCTTGTAACTTGCCATAAATGTGGATCTAGATGGCATCTGTGAGGGTGCCTGCTTCCAAGTTTTTATCTGTCAAAATGTCGGAGAACAGTCCATGTCTGAAAATGGGGTGTCCAATTTTCAAAAATTCCCCAAAAATCAGAGGAGGCTTGGATTTGCTTGAGTCTTGGCATGCCTGTGTATACGTGCATGGGGTGTCATGGTGCTGAATTTGAGGTTTCTAACTTTAACAGAAAAAAAGTTGTAGACTTTTATGGATTTCAATGCAAGCCAATGGGTGGGAAAAGCGGAGCTCCGATCCGGATCCGGAGCTCTGCAGTGGAGCGGAGCAGACTATAGGCGGAGCGGGGTGGAGCGAAGCGGCCCGATCCACAAATTATGGATCTGGAAGAGAAGCGGATCGGGGGGGTCCATGCACACCCCTACTTAAATGCACACTATTTGTTGAATCGGCTCTGGTGTTGTAAATGCCCCCTGCAAAAAGAAATGATATAACAATGTTAACTTAATGCTGGCCATGCAGGACAATGTTGTTAACTTTCAAGCAAAGATAAATTGGGGTGGTGGTTTCTGTTTGTTTGTTTCAATTCATTGTCGAGCAGCTGGTCTGTGATAGCCTCAGGGACTTCAACCCCAGTGCTTGAGTTCACCCTAAATTCAGCCCTCCAAATGTAACACCAGGAGAAATCTGGCCTACTTTATTGGGCTGTTTTAAGGACTATTGAGACAATGTTGGAAAACAATGTAAGAGCACTTATTGCTATTCCTTTGTAAATATACAATGGGCCCATTCAGAAGACATCTTAAACCATGACTTTAACCACAGTGGTTAAGCCAGAAAGTAGGGGTGTGCACGGACCCTCCCGATCCCCTTCTCTTCCAGATCCACAACTTCCGGATTGGGTCCGCTCCGCTCCGATCCACCTATAGTTCGCTCCGGTTTGCTGCGAAGCTCCGGATCCGGATCAGAGCTCCGCTTCCCCCCCCCCATAGGCTTGCATTGAAATCCAAAAAAAACCTACAACTTTTTTTCTGTTAAAGTTAGAAACCTCAAATTCGGCACCATGACACCTCATGCACGTATACACATGCATGCCAAGACTCAAGCCAATCCAAGCCTCTCCTAATTTTTGGGGAATTTTTTGAAAATCGGACACCCCAGTATCTCAGGGATTTAAAGCTGCAGACAGCTCAATGGGGCCATTTCAAAGGAAATCCGAACATGCCATGAATTGGGGAGTAGATAAACCTAAATATGTATCTTCTTCCACACTTGAAAAATTTATTTGGAACTTCAAAAAGTCTAAGTGAGCGCAGGAAGGACTTATCCCCTGAGTCAAAGCAAGAAACACACAAACCACCCCTGCGAGGCGGGCAGGGGAGGAGGGAGGAAAGGCAGGCAGGCAACAGACATTTCTGGGGGCACAAGGAAGTGCGGCAAGGATGGCTTGTTTCTTTCTAAGCCAGCAGTAATGCATTGCAAACCAACCCTGCGAGGCGGGCGCAAGGAGTGAGCAAAGGATGGCTTGTTTCTTTCTAAGCCAGCAGTAACGCATTGCAAACCAACCCTGCGAGGTGGGCGCAAGGAGTAAGCAAAGGATGGCTTGTTTCTTTCTAAGCCAGCAGTAACGCATTGCAAACCATCCCTGCAAGGCGGTCACAGAGGAGGAGGACAGGCGGGCAGAGAGCCAGGCAGAATTATGCCATAGATCTAGTATGGGGGAGTCAGTCCCAGCAGATGCCCCACCACAGCAGCACCCCAGGGGGAAAGCAGGCAGGCAGCAGACATTTCTGGGGGCACAAGGAAGTGAGGCAAGGATAGTTTCAAAGCCAGTAATGCAAACCATCCCTGTGAGGTGGGAGCAGCACAGAGAGATGCCTTTTCTTTTGCATCCCATAACTAGGAGGCTAGGAGGATAAGAGTAAAGCTTTGTGATCCTTGCTTCAGAGTTGATTGACTGCACTGTGATCACAGCCATTATTAAACAACAACAACAATAGTAACGTTAATAATAGCAGTACTAATTAATATTAATAGCAATAATAATAATAATAATAATAATAACAATAACAACAACAACAACAATAAGTTGAATCACAATGAAA
This sequence comes from Elgaria multicarinata webbii, assembly GCF_023053635.1. Classification (NCBI taxonomy): domain Eukaryota; kingdom Metazoa; phylum Chordata; class Lepidosauria; order Squamata; family Anguidae; genus Elgaria; species Elgaria multicarinata. The sequence continues at coordinate 10,843,852 of NC_086175.1, read as the reverse complement.
GCCTGCCTGACTTCACTGAAGAGGAAAAGCCAGGAGAGCTTGGGATATTTCAGGTTGTGTTTGTGCATTTGGCGGGGCTACTGTTTTAAAAAACACTGGGAAAAGTCCGTTCAGACTAAGAAAGAGAAGTTTCCCAGTATCCCAAGTTACTAAGTATTTTGTAACTTGCGTTTTGCCTATCCCCTCTTCCAACTTTGGGATCATGTGATCATGACTGGGAGTTGAATCTGCCTCTCAGCACTTCAAAAAGGTACCTCTCCCGCTTTTTTTACCCGATTTTTAAAAAAACCATAGCAAGCGAACCGCACCACGCAGAGTGCTGAGAGTAGGCTCAAAATGACCCCCAGCCACAACTCTCTAAGCACAAGAAATTTCAGAAAGATAGCTTTAAAAACACCACAGTTATGCCTTAATCTTTTCCGCAATGCAATCCTATGGGTGAAATTATCCAAAATGGCGGGCGGATCGCTCCGCGAAAAGAGAAGCGCTTCTCCTATGGCCGCTTCTCTTCGCCATGCTTCTAAGGGTCCCCGGTTTGCTTCTACTCAGCCTCTGGGCAAGGCGGAGCAGGCCAATTCGCTTCTGATTCTCCAATTCTATGCGGAGCGGAGCACATCCCTACCAGAAAGCCAGGCCGTGTTCAGAAGGCACCTTAAACCATGGCTTTAACCACAGTGAATAAGGCTTTTGTACTCCTCATACTGCAAATATCTTCCTGTTGGATTTGGCCTGTGGAGATCAGTGAGAATTCTTATATTTCTTCTTCATTGGGATGGTGGGAGGGGAAACTTGAGATTTTAAAAAATGTAAATGCAGTAGAAAGCAAAATTTCAAGATGCATCCAACCTATTGATCTACACACTACTCAGAATGGCCCTGTTCAGAAGACACCTTAAACCACGGCTTTAACCACCAAGGTTAAGCCAGAAAGCTGAGCCGGGTTCAGAAGACACCTTAAACCATGGCGTGAATCCCTTTATTTGCACCAGCCGCAGGCCTTAGTATTTGAAATGAAATGTACAAAAGAATAAAAGCAAGATTGTACTTGACCAAAATTACCCAAGTTGTATTCTAAAAAATTACATTAAATATAAATTCCAGAATTAATACAAGTCTTTACACATAAAATAAGAATAAGTAACTAGAACAAATAAATTTCTGTTCAGTCAAAGGAGCTGTGAGAAATTAAGACTCTGATAAAATGGTAGATCTGATTTTGATAGCACCTGCTAATTTTTTTGCAGTTTTTGCTGTCACCTGCTAATTTTGGTCTGCAAGAAGGAAAGACACAAAAGCAATGACTGACCACCCTGGGATAGATAACAGTAGTGGAGTGATCCCCTCTTTCCTCAAGTCTCTGTAAAAAGTACAAAATAATAATACATGAGCTTTAACCACAGTGAATAAAGCTTATAGCCTAAGGCTTCAGCTAGACCTAGTGGTCTAGCAGGATGGAGGGGTGAAGATCTCACAATATTTTTATCGTGTGATCGCCCCCTCTGTTTACACGCAGCGTGCAACAACGTCGGAAGGCGAGGCTGTCGCGGCTGCCTTTTTTTTCTTCTTACAGGAGAAGAGTGCACGAACGCTTATGCACAGAAAGGTGGGGTTTTTAAATTTAAACTTAATTTCTCCCCTCCCCCACCCCACCCCCGATGGGTGCAGAGCTCCTGAAAAGCTCTGCGCCCCATGTGTGGGTCCCAGCTCCTCGTGAAGAACTGGGACAACCCATGATGCCCGCCCACATATTCCGTGGTAGGGTGAGATCCGGGGCCAGGGAGGGATCATCCCTCCCTGATCCTAGGATCCCGTGTGTCATGTGGATACACAGGGACAATCCCGGGGATCGCTCCAGGATTTCGCCCCATCAAGCTAAGGCCTTAGTCACCATGGTTAAAGCCATGGGTTAAGGTGTCTTCTGAACATGGCCTGGCTTTCTGGCTTAACCACCGTGGTTAAAGCCATGGTTTAAGATGTCTTCTGAATGGGGCCAATATGGTAAGCTCTGGGCAGACTGGATCTACAAACTCTATACTCCTGATCTCCACATAATACTCAAAACATGCAGCACAGTGCCCTGTACTCGTAGAACATTATGTTCATAGGCAAGAATTAAATGTCTGGTACACTCCACTTTCCCACAATTTAAGAGTCATGTAATTCCTGTTAATACAGATAGACTAGTACACACATGTTCTGATCAACACATGGAGATTAAGCGCATGGAGGGAGTGGAGCATGCTATCACAATCCTGAGCTCTCCCTCTATGCACACCAGGGACTTCAGGATTTGGTTGCAGACTGGGTGAGAGAATTCTGAAGTGTGCCACTTGAGAACTGCGTGTGCATGTATAGTAATGCCCTCTTTTTTCTCAAAATACGCACATAATATCCCTATAAATTAGCATATTAAGGACTGGTTATGTAAACTTTTCTCTCAGGTGCAGGATTTTTTTTAATATCAAAACAATATGATCTCTCCACACACCCACACATTCTAAACAGCCAAGGCTTCTATCACCTAAGTCTACCACCTCAACCTGTGTAACCTGTAGATTGGATCTAGCATATAAATTGAGTGTTATTAAAATTTTCTCAAAATATTTTTGTCCATTTTTCCTTTTTAAAGAAAGTGTAATTTTTTTGTGTAATGAGCAACTTCTCTGGAAAAGTATTACTGTGCAGTAAATTTTAGTGTACAAGACCAAATAGCATACCTGATATTCTCCAGACAGCCTTAGCTGGTAGCTGCCTTTTTTCAAATCTTACTTTATCTTTGTTTAATAAATAGAATGTAGCAATGTATTATAAACAGAATTGTTGAAGCCACTAATACATCTCACTTGATCCTGATCTGTATAGTTCTTGAGTTTTATTTTGAAAAAGACATATCAATACATAGCCCTGGAACAATCACCAATGTAATGTAAGGACACAATTTTTATGGTTATTGCTGATGAAATTCTAGCTTCTCACTGTTCGGACTGGTGCAAAAACCTTGTTACCTGCTGCTGTTCACTCTTCAGTGTCACAGGCCTCTGATTTTTCTACCCCCGTGACATCCTAAGAATTCTAGTTTATGAGTTGATGCTGCAAGCAGAGTACCTATAAGAAGACACACAGATGTCTCTCTACCAGGTCTAAGCAACATGATGCAAACTGTTTGCATTGCTCCAACAAAAAAGTGCTCCTAAGATTAGGCTTTCCAGCTCTGTTGCAAAGTGTAGAATTATTTTGTATGGCTTCTAGTGTTTATGCTTTTAAGATGTGTCAACTTACAATATATTTGCATATCAATCACATGAGAAGGGAAAGGATGCACAAACAGCAAATATTTGTTATTTTTTCATTCGGTGTTGTATAGTTGAAGCTGATAGAAGTGCCCTGAATTACAAACCCTTTTCAGAGCTACCTCTTCTGTCCCCAGAGCTGACTTTCTAAATACGTTTTTGTTTGTTTAAAAACAAGGGGGAGGATGCACAGGTATACATAGGTGCTTCTGCTGTGTGAATGCATATGTACATACAAGGCCTCCACGCCATTAGATGAATGAGGGAATATGTGCACTGCTCCTAGTCTAATTTAAAATCCAAATAGCCGTTAGGAAAACCCTACCCTTAGCAAGAACTGCATATCTGTTTTTGCAGATAAACATCTCAAGCATTTATCACTTTCTGATGATATATATGCATTCTGATACAACTTTTGTACAAATCATCAGACACCACTGTGGGCACCTATTGCTTAGGGAGAAACTAAGTTTTTATTTTGTTTTTCTATCACAAAATGAGACACATCAGTGCAGAGGGAAAAGACTTGGAGCAAAGGTCGATGTGGAGACAAGCAACCCATGGGGGAGGGGGTTCTGTACTCCCCATCTGCACATCCCATTTTCTGTCAAAAATATACCCCACCCCTATTTCTGTGACATTGTGTCAGATCTTTGGTCACTTAAACACATGGGTTCTGCCTCCATCACATCTAATTCAGCCTTTAAAAAAGCCCTACTGGAGGAAGGGCTGTTTTTTCGCCCTCAAATGCCTTTGCTCTGAAAATACCTGGCAGTTCAGAAAAGCAGAGCAATCCCTGACTCTGTGGCAGAACAGCCCATCCGAGTTCTAATTCCCAGGCACATGCTTTAACGACCTCTCTAAGTGCCATGGTGCGTTTCACAATATTAAACTTCCTTGCTTAGGCTTCATGTACGAATCAGAGCTGGATCCCTGTAGAAAATCAGCTGAAAGATTCATAGGAAGGGATGCTTGTATGGAAATGCTCCATAAGCCTAGCTTGGAAGATGCCGGCTTAGAGGATATGCATGTGTTCTCTAATATGGCATTTGCAGCTTTGTCTGATGTTTCTCATTTCCATTTCATCTGGCTCCCACACACCCTCCCATTTTCTTCCTATCTAGTCTCCTTGTATTCACCCATTATGTGCGTTATGATTACATTTCCCTGACTCAACCTATTTTATATTTCCTCGTGTGTTTTATACATCTATCTGCTGGTCCATTAAGCCCGAAACTGCTTCCCATGACTCCCCTATGGTGTCACCTCTTTCTTTTCCTGAAAACCCCAGCTCAAAACCCAGTCCCGTAGAGACAATGCTTAATCCACCGATTTAATGCTGACATTAGGATGACTCCATTAAAATCAGTAAATTTAATGGCTAGTTGATACATGCATCCTCACCACTAAATAATGACTGAATTGGCAAGTGATAACTGCAGCACCAAGTGAGGAACCAGTGCAGGGCAAAATTGTGGTTTTCTAACTTCAAGCAACACTTCCCACATGGCCTGGTCTGTCAAATAACCTCTGCGTAGCTGGCACACAAAGCTGTCCCCAAATGTTGCGGAGGATTTGGGGAAGTATTCCAGGGTGCACGTTCTGTTCATGCAGTGCAAGGTGAGCCTTACCGTATGAACTAAAAGCGTACCCTAGAGCACACCCATTACTTCCTGATGGCTGTTCATTTTAGGGGGTCAATATGTAATGGTGGGAGAAAGTGTTTTTCAAGAAAAGTTGTCCTCCATTACCAAACTTCTCATCGAGGAAGACTTGGCTTGTATTTAAGCAGAGTTCTAACACAATTCTTTAGGAAACAGTGCAAAGTCCCAAGGGTCTCGGATGATTGTGTCTGCCAGCCAGGCTCCTGGGCTTTACTTCCTCTGCCAGTGGTTATCAAAGGATTTGCAGGCTGAATTGTGTTCTCCCGAGATGCCGGCACAAGTGGGAACCTGCAATGAAATGTTGCTTGGATTAATGAACTCTTCACTTCTCTTGGCTCATTCCCCTATTTGCCACTATTTCTGCCTCCCACTACCTTACGGCTTGCCGTGTCTTCTATTTCACACCTCTCTGCTTTCTTCCTCGGTGTTCTGTTGCTTGTCCTGCCTGTCCTGCATCACTTGCAGGCCTCTACTCACACTCATCCTCTGTCATCTGCCTTTCCCCCCTGTGTCTTTCTCAGTCCCTTTCCCATCATCCCTCCTCCATTTCCTGCTTCCTCTTCCATCCTCCCAGCAGCCTCTGCTGGCACTCCTGCCTCTCTCATCTGTTAATTTGCCTCTCCTTCCCATCTCTCGCTTTAGGCCCTGCTTTTGCCCCCTCACTCATTGCTGGCTTGCCTCTTTTTCACCCCAACATCCCATCTCTTGTTCTTTGTCCAGCTTCGGTCATCCATCCTCTACAAGGACCTCTCCTGATAGGTTTTGAAAATCTGCAATGCTAATTTTTTATTGCATTTTTATACTGCCCAATAGCCGAAGCTACCTGGGCAGTTCACAAATTGATGCTAACCCTGGTCTGCATCAATTGCAATAGGAAGGGTGCAGAAAGAGTCTAACACATACTGTACTCGTGCATAGTTATATTCAAAGCCTTTTTAGGTATGACAATGGAACTAGTTACTTATGGAGGTTGTGGGCTCTCCCACACTAGAGGCATTCAAGAGGCAGCTGGACAACCATCTGTCAGGGATATTTTAAGGTAGATTCCTGTACTGAGGAGGGGGTGGACTTGATGGCCTTTTAGACCCCTTCCAACTCTACTATTCTATGATTCTATGAAGAATTTCCCATCTTCTAGGTGTTTCTGACCAGATTTTCGGCTCACTGCTCACAATTAATCCAGGCATCGAGGGATCTCCCTCTTGTTGCTTGTTGGACCCGTTTTAGCTACAAAACAGTAGGCACCCTGAGACTGAGCTCAGCATTGGGATGAATGATTACAGGCTTCAGCAGCCAACTCAGCATCCAGTCAGGTGACCCAGGAAACCAATGCAGTTCTACCTTTCCCTATCATATCTCAATGCCTTATTTGAACAGCTCTTCTCTTAGTGGTAAGATCTTGTCTGACCAAACTGTTCCTCACAACCCTCCAGCATATTCTGCCTTTGAAACCAAGTCATTTCCATGCTCTAGGTTGTTATGCTGCTTGCCTCTGGCCTGGGGATGTCAGAGAAATCCATTTGCAGGAATGAAAGGTGAAATAATGAGATGAGAGAGAAGTTGGATTTAAATAGGGCCATATTTATTTATAATTCTGTGAAGGAAGATGGAGGCCTAGGCAGGCATCCTCTCTTGGCCAACTTCTTGGCCATCATTGGGACTGGGTGAGCCGTTCATATCCTGACAGGTGATGTGTTTATATCACCACACATCAGGATTCCCCTTTTGGGGTAGGTAGGCTTTCCAATGTAACTCCCCCTCAAGTTGCAAAACTCTGAGTGAGTAAGGTTGGCCTAAGAGGTAACCCTTATCCTATCTCCTGGTGCCACAGGACTCCCAGCTGAAGGCCTCAGGTTTTACCAATCACCGCAATTGTGCCTAGGAAAGCTCACCAACCTTATCCTTGCTCCCAATGCTTACATGTCTGCCACGGGGTGGGGGGACGCAAGCCACCCGCTTGGTCGCCATCTTCCCACCTGCAGTGCATCGTCTCAATTGCAAGCATCTGACAAATGGACCCCATCCTGTCTGTAAAACTTCCTCCATAAGCTATCACTGGGTGTTGATTGCTAAAACCACCCATGCTCCTTCAATGATTGTAGATTTCACTGTTTAGTTGACATTGCACCTTTTTAAATCACAAATCTATTTTTTTCAACAATACCATTAAAGATTTATTATCCTGCATAGCACCAGAACTAGTCTCTTTTCTCGTACTGCTTAGTGGTGCTTTTTTCTCCTTTTTCCACATCTGTAGAATTAGGGCCTTCCCCTTGAATAGCCCTAAATCATTACTGCCCAAATGAATCAATAAAACCTGTGGGTGGGCTGGGAATGAACACAGTTGAAACAAGGTGAGCAGGAGGTGCTCCCAATGCAGGCAACATTGGCCTTTCCATAGGATGTTAGCCTGCTGACTCACTCCCAGCTGGGATCCAACGCTTGATCCAGAAGCCCCCGAGCTGCACAGAAGATCATACTGTGGCTACAGATGATCACACGTACTATGCCACGTCTTGCTCAAACATCTAAAATAAAAACAACAAATGTAAAGATTGATTCCAGAATAGCCATAGTATTTGTGTAACTGTCAAATGTAAGATTGAACTGCTTGGGATTTCCATCGTCCAACCACCTTAATGTGCTTGGGGGGAAAGCTCCAATACTAAAGGAGTGTGTACTGAATCAAGAAGGATCTAAACCCAGTCCCTGCAGTGCATGCTTTGTGATAGTCCAGAACTGATATTTTGCCATATCCTCATGGCAAAATAAAAAGCCTGGCACACTGCCTCTCATGGGAAGGAAGGCCTGCAAAGCCATTACTGGGCACAGTTCCACCCTGGGCTTGGGTGAAAGAGAAATTGTAGCCCCTGTTCTTTGATATGATGCCCTGGTACTAGGGGCAAATAAATAAAACTTCACCCAGAGCCCCAGGAAACACCCCCCCACACACACACACAACAAGTGTGTGCTCAGAGCCTAAAGGCCCCTTATACAAGATCAGGCCAACAGCCTCTGCTCTGGCCAGCACAAACCCAGACTGCTCGCACTGCGCATGGGGGGGGCATGCCTGCACCGCCCAACATGTGGGTAGTCAAAAGAAGAGGAAGGGGCACTGCTGCTGCCCCTCAGCCACGTGGGACACAGCACACTGAGATACTGGGATGACAGGAGCCACACCAAGCAGCATATAGCAGTATGAAAGTGGTATATAGTATGTCTCAATGGGCCCCAACAATTGTCAGTGCGCTTCAGTACCACTATAAAGCTGTAGTGTGGCTCCTGCCTTTTATATACTGCTTTCATAGTGGAATATCCTGCTTGGTGTAGATGAGCCCTTACTCTGGCCCTCACCTGGCTGATTGTCTACTCTCTCCTGATTTGGGAGAGCTGATTCTGTCACTACCTGAAAGTGCTTCTGAACACCCCACTCTGTGAACCCTGACACACAGTTTGAAAACTACAGGTGCAGAGGACATGGTGTTGAATTTGGAACAGGGAACCTACTTGTCACTGTCACTGTCTCTCAACCTAACTAGTCTAAATGTGCTTCTATACTCTCCCACACTATACTCCCACACTATACTCTCCCACACTAGAGGCATTCAAGAGGCAGCTGGACAACCATCTGTCAGGGATGCTTTAGGGTGGATTCCTGCATTGAGCAGGGGGTTGGACTCGATGGCCTTATAGGCCCCTTCCTACTCTGCTATTCTATGATTCTATGAATCAGAGCTTTGGATTTTATGGTTCTATTGTTTGTATTATTTTAATAGGTTTCTTAAATTTTATATTTGGGGGGGGGAATAGAATCCTAGAGGAGCAGGGCAGGGTGAACAACCTAGTGCAGTAGGGGCAGAAGAAGTAGGCATTTAGAATGGAGGGAAGGAGACAAGGTCTCAGAAGACAACCAGCTGAAAGGAAGAGGCATGTTCTTTCTGCGTAATCCACAGGAATTAGAAAGAAGGCCAGAGAGGTGAGTCCGAGAAAGGAAGTAAAACTTGGAGAGGGAATGAGCAAGAGGGGCACAGAGCATATGGCCAGGAGATGCAGAGGTGAGGAATTGCATATTGGTTTGAAATAAGCTGTTGGATATCTGGCCACAAGCCTCTATTTTTCAAAATGTGGGTTGGCATCAGTGTGATGGATGCCTATTCCCTAATACAAGCAAGATTGAGAGGAAGCAACCTTCATGGAGTATTTCTGCACACACTAGTGAAACATAATCTATAGTCGGAGTAATCCAGCTTGTCCCTCACCAGGCTGTCACAGGAGTATTTTTTAGAAGGCATTATGGTTGCAAAACACTATAAAGGAAAGACTAATTAGTATAATAAACTGATTAATAGAAAATAATGGGGCCTCTTCCATTGCCTGCTTTCAGAAATTATTCTTTGGTACTTGAAAAGCAGCCAATTAAAAACACAAAGAAAGATGAAATGTTAGAGGGCAAGGAAAGGAAGAATAAAACGCTTGGCATGCTACAGGATACAAGAACCTTCCATTTGGGTTGACGAGAGTTACATATGCCATTTGGGAGGAAAACAAGTTTCCACTTCACTAATTAGCTACATGCTCTAGTCAGTCATCTATGAACATTTTTTCCCTAGATTTTACAAATTGAAGAAAGCTTTTTTTGCATCTCAAATATGAGTTACTCTATGAAACCGCCTGCATTTTCTCTAAGCAAAGCTTTAAAGTGCAGCTTTCAAAGAAAACTAAAAAAAACACTCACCAAAAACTTGCAGTTTGTTTTATAATAAGAGAATGTGGCCAGTAGTTTAGGGTGACCAGACCACCCGGAAAACTCTGGAGACCTCCTCCAAAACAATGAGGGTCCGGAGCAACCGGGTCTCAGGTCCATTTACCGGGAAATGGGCACCCCGGCAGCTAACAAGTATTTTTTTTACCTTTTAAAATTGTCCAGGCCCAGATCGCCGCATGTGAGTTCCTAGAGAGGTCATTTCCGGAAGTGCAGGAACAGGCCTCTCTAGCAACCTTCTTCTCTCTGGCCTTCCTTCTTCTCACATCAGTCCGTTGGTTTCTGTTCACCACTCTGCCGCAAAGATCATCTTCTTGGCTCGCCGCTCTGACCATGTTACTCCGCTTCTGAAATCTCTTCATTGGCTTCCAATTCACTTCAGAATCCAATATAAACTTCTCCTGTTAACCTTCAAAGCTTTTCACGGTCTAGCTCCTTCCTATCTCTCCTCTCTCATCTCACACTATTGCCCCGCTCGTGCTCTTCGCTCCTCTGATGCCATGTTTCTCGCCTGCCCAAGGGCCTCTACTTCCCTTGCTCGGCTCCGTCCATTTTCTTCTGCTGCCCCTTACGCCTGGAACGCTCTTCCAGAACATTTGAGAACTACAAGTTCAATCGCAGCTTTTAAAGCTCAACTAAAAACTTTTCTTTTTCCTAAAGCTTTTAAAACTTGATGTTGTGCGGACTTTATACTGTTAGTTTTACCCTACCCTGTGCCTGTTGGCATTCTCTTCCCCTCCTTATTGCTTTACTATGACTTTATTAGATTGTAAGCCTATGCGGCAGGGCCTTGCTATTTACTGTTTTACTCTGTACAGCACCATGTACATTGATGGTGCTATATAAATAATAATAATAATAATAATAATAATAATAATAATAATAATAATAATAATAGGCATCCCCAAGGGCCGTCTATGCTTCTTCTGGGTCATCGCAATAGCGACGACCCCAAAGAAGCTCAGATCGCTGCTCCAGAGAGGCTAGAGAGACCCGTTTCTGTATTTCCGGAAACAGGCCTCTCCAGCCCCTCTGGGCCATTCCTTGGCCAGGGCAATGTCGCCGGCCCAGGAAAGCCCCGGAGCTGCGGCCTGGCCCGGCCCGGTCCTCCTTTTAGCTGGGGCCCTGCCTGGCACCTCAGCCAGGTGGGTGGGCATGGCGGTGGCAGTGTGTGGCCTGGCCTTGGGACCACGCAGTCAGCACCACCAGCAGCAATGGCTTAGATACCTAGGGTAAGTCATCTCCATTTTACAAATACTTTGGAGGTAAAAAAATTAATAAATGCAATTGTAAAATCCATTCACTGGATCAAGCACGTCTTGGTTGCAGGGAAGTCACGAATCTGTTCCTCTTACATCCACAGCTCTATTAGCACCACTCAGGCTTTTATGTTACTTAAAGAAAGCTGTCAACTTTGGAACTTTCCTTCTGCACCACCGTTTTATTTGTAATGATCTCCTAGACCGTGCCACTATATTATTTATGCTGTAAATATTAGGGTGACCAACTGTCAGGATTTCCCTGGATTTGTCCTGGTTTTTGTTCTTTCCATGGTGTCAGGGGGGATTTTCTATAATTTTCAATAATGTCCTGGAATGACACACCTTCCCCTTTAAGGCTGCCATTAGCATGGCAGGAGGGAGTGACATGCTTTCTTGAGGCACATCATTCCCCCACCCCGCGCTCCAATTGAGGTCTTAAAGGGGAAAGTGGGTCATTTGTGGACATTATAGAAAAGGCCCCAATTGGAGTGGATGGTGGTGGTGCAGAATGAAATCCTTTCCCCTCCTCCACTCCAATCGGGTTCTTTAAGGTGGCGGGGGAATAACGTACTTTCTGCAGGACTCAGAAAGCTGCTTACACACACACACACACACACACACTAGGTGTTCTCTTTTTTGGTTTCCCAAATATGGTCACACTAGTAAATATGTAATTATTAATGCAAGAAAAATCATTTGAAATGGAGGAGGGGGGAGAAAGACAAAGAAGAAGGAAAAAAGAGAGAAAGCTCTGTGTGATTCCTGCTTATGAACACCAAAAGTCATATTTGGAAGCAGCAAAAGTAAGGATAATACTTTCTGCCTTCTCTGTCATCCGTGTTGCCAGCTGAACGACTGAAGAAGGGCACATGTACGGCTTTCTCATTGTTCACCTGGCTTTTCTTTTCTTCAGGATCTTCATTTTTTTTTTAAAAAAGAAAAAAGCCTGGTAATAAATTAAAGACTTTTTAGTTGAGTAAATCATCTTCTCCTTTACTGGTTGTGTATATATATTTGCATATTACAGAAACTAAGGCCCTATGGGGTTTTTTTTTTTTTTTTAAAGATGCTGTGCACTTTGCTATTTTTGTGTGCCCTTTAAATTATTTAGGCTGCGATCTTATACCCATTTACCTGGAAGTAAACTCAATACAGTGAGCTCAATTGAGCTTACTTCTGAGTAGGATTATGTTACACTGGCTAGTCATAACTACAAAGTTAACTAGAATTAACCTGAACTTCATATCGACTATCCATTTAATATTGCTAATGTATAAAATGTCTGACTTGTGGATTGTGATATAGTGGGGCTAGAGTGTTGGACTGAGAGTTGGGAGATCTGGGTTCTAGTCCCCACTCAGCCATGGAAACTCACTGGGTGACTTTGGGCCAGTCATAGAGTCTCAACCCAGCCTACCTCACAGGGTTGTTGTTAGGATAAAATGGAGAGGAGGAGGATTATGTACTCCACCTTGGGTTCCTTGGAGGAAAAATGGTGGGATATAAATGTAATAAATAAAATGTAAACTCTGTAATCTTGTAACTTGTAGTCAGATGTTTTGATAGTGTTATAGGGTTTGTTAGAAACTCACCACTGAGGCCCTATGGTGGGTGCTTATCAGTTTTTCCAATAGTGTACAGCTGAAAATCTGAAAAAGGCTATGCCTGGAGCAAGACCTTTAATAGAAATTTAGTTGTGAAAATCTAGTTTAGATTACATCTCAAATGTTAGAATGTTTTAAAGTAGGGTGACCCTATGAAAAGGAGGACAGGGCTCTTGTATCTTTAAGAGTTGTATTGAAAAGGGAATTTCAGCAGGTGTCATTTGTATATATGGAGAACCTGGTGAAATTTCCTCTTCGTCACAGCAGTTAAAGCTGCAGATGCCCTGCCCTCTTTTAAATCTGGCCACTCTAGTATAGCTCCTGCACTTTAACTGTTGTGATGAAGAGGGAATTTCACCAGGTTCTCCATATACAAAAATGACGCCTGCTGAAATTCCCTTTTCAATACAACTCTTAAAGATACACGAGCCCTGTCCTCTTTTTCATATGGTCACCCTATTTAAAGAGAGCCGCTCTTTCTTGCATAATATTAAATCACACTGAATAGGCCTGGAAAAAGATTGCGACAGTGAGCCAATAAATTTCTCTCTCTTTTCTTCACCCTTTCAACTCCCCGAATACTAGGGGTGTGCACGGACCCCCCGCTCCGCTTCACTTGCAGATCCGCCATTTTCCGGATCGGGCCGCTCCGCCCCGCCCCCGCTCCGCCCACTTCTGCTCCGCTCCGCCCAGAGCTCTGGATCCGGAGCTCTGTTTCCCCCCCCATAGGCTTGCATTGAAATCTAAAAAATTATACAACTTTTTTTCTGTTCAAGTTAGAAACCTCATGTTTGGCACCATGACACCTCATGGGGATATACACACGCACGCCAAGTTTCAAAGCAATCCCATCATCCCCTGATTTTTGGCAAATTTTTGAAAATCGGGCACCCCACACACAACATCCCTGCGAGGTGGGCAGGGGAGGAGGGAGGGAAGGCAGGCAGGCATGCAGCTGGCATTTCTGGGGGCATAAGGAAGTGAGCCAAGGATAAGCCAGTAATGCATATAAAATGGAATAAATCAATAAATAAACAAAGGAGGGGTGGAATTAAAAGCAGCAGTGTTGCTCAATAAACAGCAAGAAGATTTTTTTTAAAAAGGCTATATCTGTCTTTTACCAGCAATAGGGGGACGTGCCCGGGGGAGGGGGAAGCAGCTGCCAGTTCAACTCAAGACAGCCACCAACAGCTCTGAGATTAAGAAGTAAACGCTCACTTCAACTCATAACAGGCATCGCTCCACCACTAAAAAGTGAACATTCACTTCAACTCATGATAGGCATTGCTCCACCGTTTTACTCTCTTTGGAAGGCTCTAATGGCCTTCCAGTGCAGGAGAGAGTGGGGGCACGTCCACAATGAGATGCCCTAGAGGAGCTCATCCCCTTGCACCACATCTTTTCAGTTGTTCCCCAAAGTTAGGGTGGGGAGCAGTGCTGTGTTTCTATCTCTTATTCTTGGCTTAGTATATGATTTCAGGTTGTGTTTGTGCATTTGGTGGGGCTACTGTGTTAAAAAACACGGGGAAAAGCCCGTTCAGATGAAGAAAGAGAAGTTTCCCAGAATCCCAAGTTACCTGTTTTGCCTATGCCCTCCTCTAACTTTGGGATCATCATGACCGGGAGCTGACTCTGCCCCTCAGCCCTTTGAAAAAGGTATTTTCCCCGCCGATTTTTTAAAAACTTCTAGCGCGCGACCCGGACAACGCAGAAAGTTGAGAGTAGTCTCAAAATGACCCGCATCCACGACTCTCTGTGCACAAGAATTTTCAGAACGATAGCTTAAAAACCAACCCAGTTATGCCCGAGTCTTTCCCTCAATGCAATCCTATGGGCGAAAAGCCGAAAACGCCGTTTGAGCCGCGCGGTTGACCCGATTTTCACAAAAATATAGCATGCGACCCAGACAACGCAGAGAGGTGAGAGTGGTCTCAAAATGACCCCCATCCACGACTCTCTGTGCACAAGAATTTTCAGAACGATAGCTTAAAAACCAACCCAGTTATGCCCGAGTCTTTCCCTCAATGCAATCCTATGGGCGAAAAGCCGAAAACGCCGTTTGAGCCGCGCGGTTGACCCGATTTTCACAAAAATATAGCACGCGACCCAGACAACGCAGAGAGGTGAGAGTGGTCTCAAAATGACCCCCATCCACGACTCTCTGAGCACAAGAATTTCTAGAACGATAGCTTCAAAAAGAATGTAGTTATGCGCGATTATTTGCCGCAATGCAATCCTATGGTGAAATGTTTTCAAGATGGCGACCGGAGCGCTCCGCCTGAACTAGGAGCTCCGAAAAATGGCCGCTTCTCTTCGCCTTGCTTCTAGGGGGTCCGCGGTCCGCTCCTACTCCGCCTCTGGGTAAGGCGGAGCAGGCCAATCCGCTACTGCTTCTACGCTCCTAATCGGAGCGGATCACACCCCTACTGAATACTACACACGATGAAATGTCACATATTTCATACTGGGGTTGCAATCCTATACGCAGTTACCTAGGAATAAGTCCTATTAAACACAGTGAGGCTTGTGTTTGATTAGACATGCACGAGGTTTCACTTCATCAGGCTGCATTGGATAGGAAAAAATGATTCTGAGTGCTAAAAGTTGAAATTGCAAGCAAACTTCATTGATAATATTTAGATATTTTCCCAGTCCTTGTGCTTTGGATTTCGCTAGAAATCGGTTTAAGGCACAACCCTATGCATGCTGCCTGCGGAATGCTGGGAGTTGTAGGATTTCTCTCTCTCTCTCCACATACACAGCATTGCACCTTTTGCCTCTCTGTCGAATCTTTCTTTACCATGTATTTTCCATTTTCTGTTTAGTCTAGCACTGGTGTACCACCTCCTAACCACAGTGTCCTTTAGCTATTTTTTTTTTCTAATCCAGGAACTGGTGGTTTTTTTTAGAAAAATGGAAAATAACAGATTTTCTTTTTTATTGATCTTTTATGAGGACAGCAAAAAGAACTACCATAAAGAAATCTGTACAGCAACTAAAAATACATGTTAATTTCAGGTACATTGAATGTATCACTTATTCTTTATTTCAGTGATTTTAACATTAACATGATATGTAGAACAGGTTTGTCTTAATTGTGAGCTGTAGAATCAGCTTAATTGTGAGCTGTTGTAAATCACCCAGAGAGCTTAGGCTATGGGGCGGTATATAAATGAAATAAATAAATAAATAAATGTGATCAGGCCACGCCCCCTTGGAGGTTGGTCATGTTGGGGTGGGCACGCCTCCTTGAGGGCTGGCCATGATGTCCTCCTTTTTGGTTTACAAAATATGGTCACCCTAGCTTAGATTTCTTACAATCATAACTCTGGATTCAACCCAATGAACAGCAGCAGAGGCTTCGTGGTGGGAGGGTAGAATACACTGGCCCTCCATGAACTGGAGATGCTAGATTAGAGGACGCGCCCCCCTCCCCAGAAGGGTTGTATCCATAAGTTGTAACTAGAAAGAAAGGTAGAAACAGGGCCGGGCAAAATTGGTCATAGGCCCGGGCCAGATGGGAAATGTAGGCCCCATTTCAAACTGCTCTTTAAGTATTTTTTAATCAGTTCTAAATACATAAGAACTAGAACAATTTATTAAAAAGGTAATGCTGAGCACTTTTTATTCAAGATGTATATAAGACATCACTTCTTCACATTCAGAAATGCTTTAAGTGCTTTTATTTGGGCAAATTCATCATCATCATCATCAACAGAAAAATCAAGCAACTTTGCCTTGTCAGTGTTAATGTTCAAAACTGCTAATCCATTCAAACGTTCTTGCACCACTGAGTAGCCCCCCACAAAATTGTAAGCCCATGCCATCTGGCCCCACTGCCCCCCCCCCCCTGCCCAGCCCTGGGTAGATACCAGGATATATCATGGAGGGCTCTAGCTCAATGTATTGTTTCTCCTGTCATCTCAGCCACGGTCTCCCAGTGGCTGGAAAGTTACAAAAAAAAAACCAACCTCACAGAACATTCAAAGCCTGTTGTTTGGCAACACTGGTTGCTGTGGCAACACAAGCTACTGTCATTTCCCTGTTTGCTGATAGCTGCTGTAACTGGAATACCAAGTTTTAAATTTTTAGCATCTTAGATTGATGTGACAGCCTTAGAGAAAGCATGAAAAATCACCAGCTTATAATGAAATACAGAATGGGGTGGACATTTTTAAATGTTAGGACTTGCTTTGGAAAGGGGGGGGATCTTTTTACTGCTTTCGAATTTACAAGCAGCTGTTTCTTTAACAGCTACGATGCTACAGCGGCTTGTAAAGACCATGAACGAATGGCCAATGGAACGATGCAAAATGAACTGTTGCGCTTACATGTATTTGTGTTTATTCGCAAGACACAGCAGTAAAGTCAGGATCACCTTGTGAACAATCGCTGCATCTCTGTTTCCCTTTCCCTTAGGGAAATGCTACCATGTTCATTCTTGTCTGTGTGGAGGGAATATTGGAGAAGGGCCCCTTACCCACCGAGCTGTCGGGCTAGTTCAGACACATATGGATGTGGTACTTGATGACTGAACATCTGACGGCTTGCAGCTGAAAGTGTGATTTAATTCCAATGAAAAGAAATGCGCTAGAGATGCTGTGAGACGGTGTGCAAGCTCTGCCCATAGTATTAGGTCTGTGATGGGTGAGTTGCACATGCAAGCCATCCCTTGGTGCCGAAGCCATTTCAGAATGAACATGCATGCATAAACCAACCCATTGTGTAGATCTGGCACCCATGCTATAGACCAGCGGTCCCCAACTTTTTTGGCACCACGGACCGGTTTCGTGGAAGACAATTTTTCCATGGACCGGGGCGGGGCGGGTGGGTTGAGGGGATGCCTTCACATAATCAACCCCCTTTAATACCTGGTTTTTATATTAGAAACAGGAAGTGCAGCTAGACTCTCAATGATAATTGAAAAAAGTGTGTCTTTAAGATGAAAAATATCACAGGAAACATTTTTCATTTTGTTCAAATAAAAGAAAACAAGCAGACAGGCCACTGCTTGCTGTTGTTGCGCTCACTGAGATATGGGCAGGAACTACCTCATGGCGGCTGGCCTGGACCTACCTTGAGGTGGAGAAGAGCCGCGGAGAGAGCTGCCCCGGGGGGCAGGACGAGGGGAGGAGGCTGGGTCCCTGCCTGCAAGCGGTGGCGGCGGCCAGGGTCGCGCCCCGCCTGGTCCCTGAGGGGGAGGAGCGGAGCTGCGTCATCGGCGGCAGCCTCTCCACCTCCACCGCCACACCCAGAAGCTGCTCTTCCACAGCAGCTCTAAGAGCACCCCACGCACACACTCCAGCGTCCTGGCTTCGCTTTGGCTGAGTGGGCACCCAGCCGAAGCGAAGCCAGGATACTGAACTGGCAGGCGGCTTCGGAACAGCAGACCCAGAAGTGGGTGGGTGAAAGCAGCTCACCTGCGCGGCCCGGTTCCTAATAGGACACAAACCGGTACCGATGCATGGCCGGGAGGTTGGGGACCCCTGCTATAGACATTTTCCAGTTTCCTTCAGTAATATGAGGGGGTTGGAGGCAAAAAAAAGGCTGTGGGGGGGAAGTTCCCCAAAATTTGAAATAGGAATATTTTGTCAGATTTTCTTGAAATTTAAGCATAATTCCTACCACCACCACCCCCCATTTTTAGAAGGTTGTACTTGATGGAATATTGATATTTCTATGCATGTAAGATTAATAAATGGGGGATGTCTTACCTTATTTATCTTTTTAAGGTAGCCAAGTCACCCTCAACATTTTTTTCTACACACACACATACATACACACACCAAACAAGCTTTGTGGTTCCTCATTCTCTGTAGCTTTCTGGCCCTGCCACTTTCCATCTCTTTTTCTGCTTTAAAAATGATAATAAAAAAACAGTCCCCTGGAGAGCCAGGAGGTTTTATTTTGTTTTGTTTGTTTTTTAAAAGAGAAAATGCGGAGGGGGGGCGTGATGGGGCTGGGAAGCCACAGAAAGACATGAGCCCTTTTAAAAAAAATCAGGAAAGGAAGGAGAATTCTCAACAGGGCAGGGAGACAAAGCAGCAGCAAGACTCTTTTAAGTTCAGAAAAGAGGGTCACCTAATAAAATTAACTAAGGGTGCAATCCTATGCATATTTAAACAGAAAAAGTTCCAGAATCCTAAGCATGCCCCAGTCAGCATGACTTGCTGGAGGGATGTTGGGAGGTTTACTTCTGTCCAAACGTGCAAAAAGTTGTGCCCTAACGTGAGAAAATTTGGGGGGAACTTTGCCTGTCCTCCTCAAAGCAGCCCAAAGTGGGAGAGGCGCTTCAGCCAACTTTGAAATTGTTCAGAGTAGCAAGTGCTTCTGGGAAATGGAGAACAAAAAACAAAGATCACCTGTGCTTGAACAGGCCTGCTTTTATCCACAGCACAGTTTTATAGTGCTTTTTTCACGATAACACTGTGTTCTAAAGCAGTGGACAGAAAATAAAGTGGCAACACTCTGAGCTTCTCTACACAAAGGAAAGATCCCAGGCTTTACTTTAGCTTTCTTCTTTGCAGTAATCGCACCATTGTGATGCATTTCTTCACACGTGGAAAGTGTGAAAGCCCCCATTGTGTTTGGATGAGACAGTGCCACCTAGTGGCAGGGAGATCCTGCTTTTCCAGATATTACCACATTATCTGTGTGTGTTTGCAAATGTGCAATTTTCAGGGGATAGCACGGGAGACATCCTGACTGGTAACAACGATGTATAATGGACCTGCAAACTTTTCTAAATGGCTAATCACATGCTATAAATAGCTCATTTAGGAAAGCTCTCTGAATAAGGAGGTTCACATGGCACCTACACTATATTCTTTCAGATGCCAGGTGAAGACTTTTTTTATTCTCTCAGCATTTTGTTGTTGCTGTTTATTCGTTCAGTCGCTTCCGACTCTTCGTGACTTCATGGACCAGCCCACGTCAGAGCTTTCTGTCGGCCGTTACCACCCCTAGCTCCCCCAAGGTCAAGTCTGTCACCTCCAGAATATCATCCATCCATCTTGCCCTTGGTCGGCCCCTCTTCCTTTTGCCTTCCACTTTCCCTAGCATCAGCCTCTTCTCCGGGGTATCCTGTCTTCTCATTATGTGGCCAAAATACTTCAGTTTTGCCTTTAATACCATTCCCTCAAGTGAGCAGTCTGGCTTTATTTCCTGGAGTATGGACTGGTTTGATCTTCTTGCACTCTCAGAATTTTCCTCCAACACCACAGTTCAAAAGCGTCTATCTTCCTTCGCTCAGCTTTCCTTATGGTCCAGCTCTCGCAGCCATAGGTTACTATGGGGAATACCATTGCTTTAACTATGCGGACCTTTGTTGTCAGTGTGGTGTCTCTGCTCTTAACTCTTTTATCAAGATTTGTCATTGCTCTCCTCCCAAGAAGTAAACGTCTTCTGATTTCCTGGCTGCAGTCAGCGTCTGCAGTAATCTTTGCGCCCAGAAATACAAAGTTTGTCACTGCCTCCACGTTTTCTCCCTCTATTTGCCAGTTATCAATCAAGCTGGTTGCCATAATCTTGGTTTTTTTGAGGTTTAACTGCAACCCAGCTTTCGCACTTTCTTCTTTCACCTTTGTCATAAGGCTCCTCAGCTCCTCCTCGCTTTCAGCCATCAAAGTGGTGTCATCTGCATATCTGAGATTGTTAATGTTTCTTCCTGCAATTTTAACTCAAGCCTTGGATTCGTCAAGCCCAGCACGTCACATGATGTGTTCTGCATACAAGTTAAATAGATAAGGTGAGAGTATACAACCCTGCCGTACTCCTTTCCCAATCTTAAACCAGTCCGTTGTTCCATGGTCTGTTCTTACCGTTGCTACTTGTTCGTTATACAGATTCCTTAGGAGGCAGACAAGATTATTATTATTATTATTATTTATTTATATAGCACCATCAATGTACATGGTGCTGTACAGAGTAAAACAGTAAATAGCAAGACTCTGCCGCATAGGCTTACAATGATTTGGTATCCCCATACCACCAAGAACTTGCCACAGTTTGTTATGATCCACACAGTCAAAGGCTTTAGAATAGTCAATAAAACAGAAATAGATGTTTTTCTGGAACTCCCTGGCTTTCTCCATTATCCAGCGGATATTGGCAATTTGGTCTCTAGTTCCTCTGCCTTTTCTAAACCCAGCTTGTACATCTGGCAATTCTCGCTCCATGAATTGCTGGAGTCTACCTTGCAGGATCTTGAGCATTACCTTGCTGGCATGTGAAATAAGTGCCACTGTCCGATAGTTGGAACATTCTTTAGTGTTTCCCTTTTTTGGTATGGGGATATAAGTTGATTTTTTCCAGTCTGATGGCCATTCTTGTGTTTTCCAAATTTGCTGGCATATGGCATGCATCACCTTGACAGCATCATCTTGCAATATTTTAAACAGTTCAGCTGGGATACCGTCGTCTCCTGCTGCCTTGTTATTAGCAATGCTTCTTAAGGCCCATTCAACCTCACTCTTCAGGATGTCTGGCTCTAGCTCACTGACCACACCGTCTGAGCTATCCCCGATATTATTATCCTTCCTATACAGATCTTCTGTATATTCTTGCCACCTTTTCTTGATCTCTTCTGTTTCTGTTAGGTCCTTGCCATCTTTGTTTTTGATCATACCCATTTTTGCCTGGAATTTACCTCCGATATTTCTAATTTTCTGGAAGAGGTCTCTTGTCCTTCCTATTCTATTGTATTATTCCACTTCCGCACATTGCTTGTTTAAAAATAATTCCTTATCTTTTCTGGCTAACCTCTGGAATTTTGCATTTAATTGGGCATATCTCCCCCTATCACTGTTGCCTTTTGCTTTCCTTCTTTCTTGGGCTACTTCCAGTGTCTCAGCAGACAGCCATCTTGCCTTCTTGGTTTTCTTTTTCTTTGGGACGTTTTTTGTTGCCACCTCTTGGACAATGTTGCGAACTTCTGTCCATAGTTCTTCTGGGACCCTATCTACTAAATCTAGTCCCTTAAGTCTATTCTTCACTTCCACTGCATATTCATTAGGAATATTAGTGAGCTCATATCTAACTGATCTGTGGGTCTTCCCTATTCTCTTTAGTTTGATTCTAAATTGTGCAATAAGAAGTTTGTGATCTGAACTACAGTCAGCTCCAGGTCTTGTTTTTACTGTCTGTATAGATGTCCACCACCTTTGGCTGCAAAAGATGTAGTCAATCTGATTTCGGTGTCGGCCATCTGGTGAAGTCCATGTATAAAGCCGTCTTTTTGGTTGTTGGAAGGGAGTGTTTGTTATGCACAGTGAGTTGTCCTGGCAGAATTCTATCAGCCTGTGTCCCGCTTCATTTTGTTCTCCTAGACCATGCTTACCTGTAATTCCAGATGTCATTTGACTGCCCACCTTAGCGTTCCAGTCTCCTGTAATGAAAATAACATCTCTTTTTGGTGTATTATCCAGTAGGTGCTGCAGATCCTCATAGAACTGATCTACTTCTGCTTCTTCAGCACCTGTGGTTCGGGCATATATTTGGATCACTGTGATGTTAAATGGCTTACCCTGAATTCGAATTGAGATCATTCTATCATTTTTTGGATTGTATCCAAGCACTGCTTTATCCACTTTATTATTAATTATGAAGGCTACTCCATTTCTTCTGTGATCTTCTTGTCCACAGTAGTAGATCTGGTGGTGATCTGATGTGAAGTAGCCCATTCCAGTCCATTTCAGTTCACTGACACCCAATATATCTATATTTAATCTTAATATCTCACCAATAACCACATCCAATTTGCCCTGGCTCATAGATCTTACATTCCAGGTTCCTATGGTGTGTTGATCTTTAGAACATCGGATTCGTCGTTCACCACCAGCACCGTCGGCCGCTAGCCGTCCTTTCGGCTTTGAGCTAGCTGCGTCATCACGTCTGGGGCTAGTTGAACTTATCCTCTGTTCCTCCCCAGTAGCATTTCGACCATCTTCCGACCTGGGGGTCCCATCTTCCGATGGTATACTGACATATCTCTGGTTGTACTGATCCATTTAGTTTTCATGGCAAGAGTACTGGGGTGGGTTGCCATTACCTTCCCCAGGGATCGTATTTAGTCTGACCTCTCTACCATGACCTTCCCGTCTTGGGTGTCCCTTCACGGTTTAGCTCATGGCATCCTTGAGGTGCTCAAGCTCCAGCACCACGACAAGGTAATGATCTCCATTTTAACTTTGCTGTTTTAAATTTATATTTTAAATTTGTATCTCTGCACTGCTGCTGATTTTATCCTGTTTGTGCTTTTATATTGTATCTTATATCATGGTTTTTATACTGTTTGTTTTATACTTTGAACAGTTTTAATTTTTTTGAACTGCCCAGGGAGCTTCGGCTATTTGGCGGTATAAAAATGCAATAAATAAATAAATAGCACATATCACTAAGCATCATAGCCATACTGTGTTACTCTAAGAATTATAATGAGTGCTGCTGCAGCATAGTGACTAATAGGCTGAGCTATAAATCAGGAAATATCTAGAACAAATTTCAGCTCTGTTATGCACTTACTAGTTGGCTCTATCCAAGACCCTCTCTCTCAGCCTCAGTTCCCCCCCCCCCCCGCCCATACAGTAAGATGATGCTAACACTGACTTACTGTACAAGGTGGTTATGAGGACTAGAACTAGATAATGCAACTGAAATACTTTAAACATTTATAAAGTACTATGTAAGTGTTAAAAATTGTACTGCATTTTAGTACATTTAATAGTACGTTTAGTACATTTAGTACAGCATAGACATTTAATACTTCTTTTATTTTAAAGCATATCAAAAAAATTAAATAAGCAAAATAAAATGTAGTTAACAGTACCTACTATCAACATCAACACTATACCCCTTGTTAAACAATCCATTCAGCTATTTCTATTGAGAAAACTAGTTGCAAAAGAGGAGAATATACTGAGCTTGAACAGTTTTCTTTGGAAAAAATGTAAAAGGTAAATAAAATTATGAATATAAAAAAATGGGAAAGTATACAACCACCGACATGTTACTAGTCTTAGCAGTGAGCTTGAACCATGCCAGACCAACCATACTACAGTTCTACATACAAACACAGCCAAAATATCCATTTAGAAGTCCCATTTTTTCACCCAGATGACACTGACTCTCACAGGGGTCCCAAGTCTATCCCTAAAAGGGATGGGAACACACCTGCTTCTCCCTCTTTAATCCTCCCCACCCCATTTCCTCCAAATTTTAATTTTCTGTTGGATGAAAGCCAGGTTGGCATTCTGACGACCACAGTAAAATTTCTGGTGACTAGTTGAATCTAATCATATTATAATCATCTTCCACAGAGTTCTCATGTAACAGAGGGTAAAAATTCATTTAGATGTTTGACATTACTCAAGACCAAAATCATTACTGTCCTATGATCAAGAGTCAGCTGAGATGTTGTTACGTGATTTTCAACTCTAAAAGATCCAGAGAGCTGCCATTTCAGTTCTCACACCATGAACTTTTCAAACAGAATGTAAGATGAAGTATAACATGGTCACCAGCTGTGGCCTGGTTACATCACGTCAATATACATTTTATGCAAATTATGTGGATTATGTTATTTTCCCTCTAAAGTGAAAGATGTGGGTGAAGAAGCAGTCTCCTGGCTTAAACAGTCCTGTCCTTTTGTCCTTAATAATGTGTTAGCTTCTGAATTTATCAGCCATTCATACCATTGGGGTGTGGAGCAAAAAAATTCATTGGGGAAAATTCTACATTTTTCATAATGAGTTGCTTTACCAAGTAGATTTACCCTGTGCTAATTAAAATGTGAAAGAATAGGAAGGAGGGTGGAAAAGCCTTGCATGTTTTATTTATTCATTAGGAAAAATTCTTTCCCTGTTCTTTTGTTTAAAAATACTTAAAAGCTTCAGGAAATTATTTTACAGACATTGACTAAAGTAATATATCTTATGAATTAAATGCATTTCAAGTACAGTAAATTGGAAAATTATGCACACATTTCCCAAGATCTAAGCATAAATAGTAGCTTTTGTTTAGTACAGGGGGGGAGCTTATTCCTCTTAGTAGCTGTGGATATAATGCCGAGGTTGCAAGAAAAATAGAGACCAATTGCTCACATTAATAATGGTTAACTGCGAGATAAATTTAATAGGAAAATGTAGAAGATTTAGAACTCCCAAGATCTAATTATTCATTTTCTGTTCAGTTTCTAGATATTAGAAATATTTTAATGGTTATACAGAAATATGGGATGACGATTTAAAGGGAGTTCAGTCCCACTCCTGCCATATTACTGGACATAAATCTGAGATGATTATGTTAATGAAAAAAAAATGGTATCCTTCAAGGAAAAAAGACCTTTGATTTGTACAAGTTGTACAACACATTATAGGAAATCTAATAAACTCTGTACATACAGTTCTACAGTTGAAGCATTGCACTATGCTACCTATGTATCAACGTATATGTTACTCCCACAATTAATTTCAGTAGCCTTCTACATTTTTTATTTTGCAGAGTGACTTTGAATTGTTATCCGTTTATAAGTGTTACACATTAAAACTTACGTAATTTGGGGATTATGTAATTTTGGGATTTTGTGGACCTAAGTTTCTTGGGTATCCAAATATTAGGTGGTTTCACAGTTGGCTACAGAATCGGACTCAAAGAGTGCTTATGAACGGTACCTTCTCAAACTGGAGGGAGGTAACGAGTGGGGTACTGCAGGGCTCAGTCCTGGGCCCAGTGCTCTTCAACATTTTTATTAATGATTTGGATGAGGAGGTGCAGGGAACGCTTATCAAATTTGCAGATGACACAAAATTTGGTGGGATAGCTAATACCCTGGAAGACAGAAACAAACTTCAAAGTGATCTTGATAGGCTGGAGTGCTGGGCTGAAAACAACAGAATGAAATTTAATAGGGATAAATGCCAAGTTAAGAAACCAAATGAACAGTTACATGATGGGGGATACTTGGCTCAGCCATACTACAAACAAGAAGGATCTTCGAATTGTTGTAGATCACAAGCTGAATATGAGCAACAGTGTGATGTGGCTGCAAAAAAAGCAAATGCTATTTTGGGCTGCATTACTAGAAGTATATCTTCCAAATCATGCGAGGTAATGGTTGCCCTCTATTCGGCCCTGGTTAGGCCTCATCTTGACTATTGCATCCAGTTCTGGGTACCACACTTCAAGAAGGATGCAGACAAGCTAGAGGGGGTTCAGAGGAAGGCAACGGGGATGATCTGGGGTCTGGAAACAAAGCCCTATGAAGAGAGACTGAAAGAACTGGGCATGTCTAGTCTGGAGAAGAGAAGATTGAGGGGAGACATGATAGCACTCTTCAAATACTTGAAAGGTTGTCACACAGAGGAGAGCCAGGATCTCTTCTCGATCCTCCCAGAGTGCAGGACGCGGAATAACGGGCTCAAGTTACAGGAAGCCAGATTCCGGCTGGACAACAGGAAAAACTTCCTCACTGTTAGAGCAGTACAGCAATGGAACCAGTTACCTAGGGAGGTTGTGGGCTCTCCCACAATAGAGGCTTTCAAGAGGCAGCTGGACAACCACCTGTCAGGTATGCTTTAAGGTGGATTCCTGCATTGAGCAGGGGATTGGACTCGATGGCCTTATAGGCCACTTCCAATTCTACTATTCTATGATTCTATGATGTCCAAGTCTCTTATGTCCCCAAGAAATGGAAGTTCTGTGTATCTGAACTTCCACTGCTGCCACCTCCCTGTCTCTTTTCAGAGGGAAGAGTTGTGGAACCTCAGATGTGCTGAGCAGGAGTGAAAGTGATGGCAGTGTTTAAGGGTTGGGCAAATCTAGGGTTCACCGTATTTTGGAAACCAAACAAGAGGATACCCCATCCCTCAAGGGGGTGTGCCCACCCCAACACAGCCATCCCTCAAGGGTGTGTGCCCACCCCAACATGGCCTTGGTCACATGTCTGATTCTACAGCTCACAATTTAGACAAACCTGTTCTACATAATATGTTAATGTTAAAATTATTGAAATGAAGAACAAGTGAGACATTCAAGTTATCTGAAATGAACATTTATTTTTAGTTGCTGGACAAACATCTTTGTGGTAGTTTGTTTGTTTTTTGCTGTCCTGGCACACAACGCTGGCTGTGAAAAGGAAAGAACAGACTCTGGTTAACACATAGCAGGCTAAGTTAGCCAGCAGGCCCCTTCTGAACACCCAGCACTGCTGAAAGTTCCAAAGAGAGTCAAAGCTTACCTGTTCTGATATGGAGAGAGTCTTCTGGTCATTCCCTGCTTCTTCTTTGAAGCTGGTGTTTCTCTGGCTTGGTTTCTATAACTGGCTTTAGAAAGGAAATAACAGAGTCTTGGTAACTCAGCTCACAGCAGACTAAGCTACTCAGAAGCTTCTCCCTCTGAACTCACAGCACTGCTGAAAGTCTCAAAGAGAGAAAAAGCTTACCTGTTCAGAGGTGGAGACAGTCCTTGTCTTTTTCAATACTTCCTCACAATGTGCCCAGGAATATTTCTCAGAGGCTCTCAATTTCTTTAAATGGGTTTGGCTGTCAATCAGGAAAGTGTGGAATTCCTTACAAGATGCTTGCCTGTAATTGTACTGCACTTGTAGGATCCCTTTCAATGTCTCCACAGATAAATTCTAAGAATTGGCACAAAGCAACTCTTACAATGACTATTAATAATTCAATAGCTGAACAAGACATCATCTTGCTCCTTATTTGCACCAACCATATGCTTCCAATTTTTTCACAATTATCAAGATGTGGGAACTTTGTTATAAAATTTCTTCAGACACATGCCCCCTGGATTGTAAGGCATGAAAAGGCTCCAATCCTAAACACACTTCCTGGGGAGCTGATGTATTGCTGTGGCCATGTTCGCCCTTCCTGCACTGGAAATTTTGGAATAGGGTAGGAGTGTGTTGTAGCTGGCTCTGGCTGCTGGTGCCAGAGTAAAGTTTGGAGAACTGCCAAGAATAAGTTTAGGCATCAGGGGTTTTAAGTGTGATGCAGTTATGAGTGCTCCCCCACCCTCCCCAAACCTCAGTTACCTAACCTTAATTGGTGGTGTGGAAATTGAGTTCACTGTACCTCTCCAGACTAACACAGAGAAAGCAGTTTGTGGTAGAACCTACTTATTGAAGCTGGAGGTGGGAAAGGAGGAAACCCATTTCACACACAGGCTGAGGCAGCAGGCAAATAAGAGTCAATGACTGCAAGAGAGAGTGAGTTTGGGTTACCTAACTTAGGGTGACCCTATGAAAAGGAGGACAGGGCTCCTGTATCTTAAACAGTTGCATAGGAAAGGAAATTTCAGCAGGTGTCATTTGTATATATGGGGAACCTGGTGAAATTTCCTCTTCATCACAACAGTTAAAGGTGCAGGAGCTATACTAGAGTGACCAGATTTAAAAGAGGGCAGGGCACCTGCAGCTTTAACTGTGGTGATGAAGAGGAAATTTCACCAGGTTCTCCATAGATACAAATGACACCTGCTGAAATTTCCTTTTCAATACAACTGTTAAAGTTACAAGAGCCCTGTCCTCCTTTTCATATGGTCACCCTACCTAACTGCAGCATACTAACTTCCCAGAACCAACATAGGGAAGGCTTTTTTAAAAAGTGTCTTTAAAAAACACCCCAATTTATCCAGGATATGTCACAACACAAAGCAATGCATTTATAAACAAGCCCACTTCTCCAAGATTTAAATTAAAGGACAATGGGAGACTAGGAAACCCATTTCACACAAAGGCAAACTGAGGCAGCAGGCAAAATAAGAGTTAATGACTGCAAAAGAGAGTGAGTTTTGGTTACATAATTGCAGCATACCAAGAACCGCCCCCCCACACACACTTCTCAATCTACAAACCTCACACAGTCATACTAAGCCCAAAGATTTTTTTACCCAATATGGCAGCACAGACTTAAATGCATTCCTCTAACCCCTATTTACTCAGTCACAACCCCATGAAAATACAATGAGCCTCAAGGAGTCAGTTACCCCACACTGCTCCTGCCCACCCATCCCCAAGCACTCACACAGTTTATGTCACAGTTCACACAGTGCCTGTTCAGACTGAGCTGGCCAGATAGGCAAAGGTTAATTGAGCCAGCTAGTCCAATACATTAACTCTTTCCTTGTCCAGAAGGGTTCCTAATACCCATTAGCAGTAAGTTAGGACTTACTTTTGAGTAAACACGCATAGGATTCTGTGGTAAATCCTATAAAATACCACAAACCAATTCTTACAACACAGTTTTCTGGGTGGTTCACAATTAAACCACAAAACGCAACAGAACACACAATTGAAAAGGGTATCTTGGGTGACAGGTGCCTACAAAACACAAATTAATTCAGCCAGTGGGGTTTCTATGAGCAAAAACTTTGGCTCTCATGATGCAAAGTCCCCCAAACAAACAAACATGAATGCCCACATGCATTATTTTTGGGTGGTGGTGGTATTACATTATTAATTAGCTCACCCTGCCAAAAATACAAACAAACAAACAATAAACAAATCCGCAGCAAAGAGAATAGTAAGAGAGAAATGCCAAAATGCAGCAGTGGGGAATGCTGTGTGGTTCCAGCAGCTCAATGTGTGAGCCCAGCAGGAATTGGGGAAAGAGGCAGCAGCAGGGACTCACTAGCCAAGCTGGGCACAGATTTCGCAGCTCGCTGGTCCTGGTGCGTTTCACAGAGGGACTGGCTGATCTTGAGTCAAGACAGGCAGTCATGGCCGCAGTAGCTTCCATTTCTTAGGGAACAGATTGAAGCAGGTGCTGAGGGAATTGTGACTTAGGCCCTTTCTACACCAGCTCAAAAATCTGGGCTGGTCCCTGTGTGTCCAATTGATGCACTGGGACTCCTGGGGGCAAGGTGGGGCTGAGCATGGGTTTTCCCAGGGATAAATAAATAATCCCTGGGAAAACTCAATTCTTCCCGCAGTCTCGGGATCGCCCCAAGGCCACAGGAAGTGTGTGTGTGTGCCTGTCCTGGCATTGCCTCGCCTCCTCGCGAGTAATGGGCATGGAGCTCTTCAGGTATGCTGTGCCCACCGGGGGGGGGGGGAGTGGGATCAGTGTTGTTGTTTTTTACTCACATTTTTGATGGAGCACAAGTGTGTTCATCTTCTACTAAAAAAGAAAAAACAAAATGGCGGGTGCAACATCCCTCCTTCCTCCTGGGATGTTGCATGCATGTGTGGACAAAGGGGAGGATCTCGCAAGCAGAATATTGTGAGATTCTCCCCATCCCTCCTGGAATGCTGGAAGATGTAGAAAGGCCCTTACAGACTTCAGAGGTTTGGATCTAGATCCTTTGGCCTCTTTGTTCCAGATGTTCCACCACCGTGAGTTGCGAATCCCACTGAGAGTCTGCCTAGAACCTCTCCACAACCTTGTCCATTTTCAGCACAAAGCCACCCAGAAAGCTGCTCTCATGGTGGTGTGTGTGTGTGTGGAGGGAGAAGTGCAGGGGTGAGCAGGCAGCCCACCCACCCACCTGCAGAGTTGGCTCCATTCACTTTAGGCAGGGGATTGTGGGCTGCTCAGCAGAGCTCAACTGCCGGGGCCTCATCATGCAGCCTCCTGCCCCAGCTGCGCCTGCAAGGATGGGGTTTCCTGGCCACCAAGCATGCTGAGGCAGTGCTGTCCTGAGGAGGGGTGGGACATCACCCAAGGAAGAGTGCCTCATTCCGAGAGGTGGGGAAGCCAGTGAGCAATGGCTGACTACCACTCACTGGCTTCCTCGCAAGATGTCAGATGCCTCATCCTGGAAGTCTTGCGAGACGTGAGAATTCTGGGAGAGGCAGGGAAGCCAGCAAGTGGCAGCTGCGTACCGCTCCATCCTGCTGCCTTCTGAGCTAGCAGTGGGATGGAGCAGTAGGCAGGCATCTTTACAGTTTTGCATCTTGCAAGACTTCCAGGAGAAATGGGGATGTCCGCTGGGTGACCAACCACAGATTTCCCCAGACATTATTAAAAAAGTATTAAAAATCCCCATAGACTCCCAGGAAGGAGAAAAACCCTGTTCAAATCCAGGGAAATCCAGACAGTTTGTTACCCTAGCTAAGTAGGCCCTATTTGAAGCCTTCTCATGGCAGCCTTTGAAGGGAAAACTCCTTGGCCTGCCCCTATTCATGAAGAATCAGTGGTGTTTGCTTTTGCATTTCCTCTTAATCTTCCCACTTGGGGCAAGGTAATGGGCAACATGAAAAGCATGCGAAAGATTAAACACCAACAGTACAATGCAGAGGTCTTATCTCTCTTCATTTTTAGACACCTTGTAATCCTTTAGATTTGGCAGGAGCAGACTTCACATTTTTAAATATAATCTTTCACCTGCTCTGAAACACCCTGCTGAGGGACGCTGTGTTGGCCCCTCTCTGTTGCCGTTCCGCCAAAAGGCAAAGGCCTTTTTTTTTTTTCATTTTCTTCAGGTAAGCATTTGGCATTTCAGCTGGTCTCTTGCTGAATGGGGTTTTACTTGATTGATATTTCTCTTATTGTTATGTGATTAAATTAATGTTATAATTGTGTGTTTTTTAAGCTGGGTTTTGTTGTTAGCCACAGTGAGTACAGTTGTTGTTGTTGTTGTTGTTGTTAGCAGAAAGACTAACAACAATTTGTCAATTGAATAAACAAATAATAACTATTTTGGGAAATGTAATCAGTGTGCAGATTATGAGAGGAAAGGAAGAGAGGCCCTTGATGAAATCTGTAAATCCTACCATCAAACCTTCACCAATTTACGAACCGTAGCTTAAAAAAACAGCTAGTACCTAAGGAGAAGTGTTACAAAAATGCCACCCCCTAATTTGAGTTTTATTGCTTGGTATTATTTATACATCAGTGTACTATATAGGGTAGCGTAAAAAAAAGGCAATCTCAATTAAGCTGTGGAGGACAAAAGAGGGAGTATAGAGGCAAAGATAAGTAAGTGGATATAGGCCTGGGCCTGCCAAAGACCTTCATAAAAATAGATGTGCAGAGATGTGTTTCCGACCTACGTAGGAATGTATTTAACTTGGGTAGACATGTCTATTATCATCCAAACCAGATGCCTGTGAGTAGCCACACATGTCGACAAAAGAAACACTCCAGTTGTGGTTTGAAAGAAACTTTACTTTTGTAATAAGTAACTTTCTATCCAAGAAGTAAGTGGGGGAAGGGGAGAGAGAGAGAGGAAAGGGAAAAACAAACATCCCAGCAATCCCCTTTCACCTTGTTCAGGTACACATTAACCCCTTGGCTCCAGGTTCAGTGACCTGTAGCCCAAGTTCTGCTAACAATGCCCACCATGGTGCATGAATTCTGTAGCTGCCATCTTCTAAGATGGCTGACATACAAATGGGGATATGCAATAACTCATTAATGAATGCATGTAGAAAGCTTGTTTTGGTGGCAAAATTTAGGGGGTTTAGCCAAGATGGGTAGAAGGCTATTATTAGTCACTATTGTCCTCTGTATGGTGTAGTAGATAGAATGCCAGACTAGGAGCGAAAAGGTGGGAATTCCATTTGTGCTTGATGCTCGCTGAGTGCACTTCACCCAGACACCATCTTTTAGACTAACCTATCTCAACAGGATTGTTGTGAGGATAAATGGAAGGATTAGTAATAGTTCTTCCTGGAATCAGATGGGAAGTTCTTGGGGAAATCTCAGAAGACAGAGGGATGATTTAATAAATTTTACAGTAGCCAAAGTTGAAGCAACAATGTCTTCAACAATTTTACCTGTTACAATAGAAACACAATAGGATATGCAACATAAAGTGTTGCATAATGTATGAAAGTTGCAGAATGGGGATAATATAGAAATATTGCAGAATTCAATTCACATAGTCCTTTTCTTACAACCTTTCTCCCTTATATTCCAGAATACGCTGAACTTAAGGGATAAATTAAATTAGTATGTGTAACTGTGTTTGCATACTTGAAAGAAGGTTCTGGAATCCATTGCATGGCACTAGGCATCCTTGCTTCAGAACATCTTTAGTATGTTCTACTAAATGCTAGAGATGACATAGCAGGAGCCAGGAATCCTGGTTATACAGCTCAGAGCTTGCAAGCTGATGAAAGGCCCTTAGCTTCGAAACATTTTACCCATGCCATGTAGTGACAATGTTCTCAGAGCTTGTTGTAATGGAAATTATCACTGGTCATAATACTTTTTACTATCCTCCCCTGCCTTCCAGCAACCAATAAAGGGCCATGGTGTTATGGTGTACAACAAAGAGGTGTATTTTGCAGTTGCTTAGATGATGAACTGCTACCTGCATACACCTATACTACAGTTCTAAAGCAGTATTGTGAGAACGCACAAGCACCAAAAGATTATGAATCTCTTATTCTCATCAATTCCTCCACCATCACTACCACCACTAATAGCCTTTTTTCCTCCTAAAGTTCACAAAGGAATCTCAGAATAAGTGACCCAAATATGATTTCAGCTGGGGAGTGATGCCTGTTCCTAATAACTTGGCAATATATTCTTCCACCGCAGACATTACTTCCCAGATATCATTGGTGGACTACATGTAGTGCCAAGATACTTAAAAAGCAAGCCTGTGGTCCTGGGAGACCCATCTCTGGGGCCATAGGATTAATTGGAAAACCCCTTCTTCCATCTTAGATAAAGTGGCAACCTCAGCAGGTTTTTCCAGTTTCAGAGACCTCTCCCAGATCAATCCCAGCCACCATAGAAGTTTTAGCAGTGGCTTCTTCTAGAAGGTTGGAGATGGGCTGAAAGGGGGCCTGTCATGGGCCTGGCAATGTGAAGGGAGAAAACAGCTGTGGATCCAGTCAGCCTTCTCAAACCCAAACTACTCAACAACAAGAGGTGTTTTTTTTTAAGGAACACCTCAGAGGAGAAACAAAACAAGGGGGTGGAGAGAAACATCTCCACCATTCCTTTCATCTTACTGCTTAGAGCCTGGCAGCACTCTGCATAAATTAGAATCCCTGAGATGGGAATGCTCCATCATTCCAGGTCCTCGCCCTTAGGATTGCTTTCTTAGTGGAAGTCTCCTTATTGCATGCTGTTTCCTTCACTGATGATAGTGGTGAACTTGGGTGCAAGTAATGTCACTACCTTGAATAGTTTGCTCCTGGAAAGAACTGCATAGCTCTTCACACACTCTTTATACCACAAATATTACCATCAGTGTTAATGACAAGGTTTGGTTCATGCCATGGCAAGTTCACATAATGAGGAATATGCAAAACTCACTTAAGAAATTTCCAGCCAAATTCTCTGATTTCTTAAAACATTTTTCTTTGGGGGAGGGGAGTTTGGCATAAGCAGGTAACTCCAAAATCACTTTGAAATTTTGCTTTAGGTGCAATTCAGTAGAAAACTTAATCCGAAAACATGGCTTATTTTAACTACTACCAAAAGAGTGGTCTCTTTCTGACTTGGTTTTCATGCTTAAAATTTCTTTTGAGACTCCTTTCCATGTGCTTATGTATAGCAGTCATTCACAGGGTTTATTCTCCACTATAAGGGCATTTATATCTATTGCTAATAGATTAGTCACAACACTATCCAAATTAGGTGTACAGTCTCAGACTCGCCCTTTTAAAACTCTTTAAATAAAATGTACATTTTAAGTAAAGAATGCATTGATTAGTGCTTTTAAAATCTTTACTAGGTAAGCTCAGCTTTGAAAGGTAGAGTGCTCCTCACATTTGGGCTGAGGAAGGAAAGGTGGATGTGGTAAGGAAAAGAGGTAGAGAAGCACAGCCATTTTGTAATCCATACGGAACTGCCACTACACTAAACCCATTTAGAGCCTGTGTAAGAATGTAGAAAATGGATTTCCTAAATTCGGTTGGTGCTTTGGTCTAGCACTATTTACCTCAGTGGTATGAATGCTGACATTTTAGTACATCTGGTCTTTTTATTATTTCTTTGGGGAAATACTGGAAATATTATTAAGATTTCATTTCAGGAAGCCACCTTGGAGTAAAGCAGATTTAAAGGAGAGTCTGTCTCCTTAAATAATAATAATGAATGAACTGGCTATTAGGATTCAAAGCACATAACACTTTGGCCTAGCATAACAAGGCAGTGTCTTTCTTTAAAACTTATTTTTA
Organism: Elgaria multicarinata webbii; assembly: GCF_023053635.1. Taxonomy (NCBI): domain Eukaryota; kingdom Metazoa; phylum Chordata; class Lepidosauria; order Squamata; family Anguidae; genus Elgaria; species Elgaria multicarinata. The sequence continues at coordinate 10,809,180 of NC_086175.1, read as the reverse complement.
ATAGAATTTTATGAGAGTTATATATGGTAAATAGTGTATTGGATTGGATATAATTTTGGCTTTGGTGCATTGCTCTTGCATCTTGTTGCAATTTATTGTTTTATAATGCTTTTAGTAAAGAGATGAAACTGACTGACTCAGTTTCCTATCTTTCTCTTATTCTCAACAGAAATAGTGACTCCAGTCCTGGAGAAACAGGCATGTAAATATCTGTTCTTGGATTCTGAATCCTAAGAATAAATTGGATATGCATTCAGATGCACACAACTAACCCTACTCCATTGTATTGAAAGGGATGCCCATTCCTCTCTAGATTCTCATGCAAGTAGTTACAAGTTGGTTCCAGTTGCAGCGATTTGGTATGCTTCTGGAGTTGGGACTAACTGGGGAGGCTCAGATGGGGGCAGTGGCCAGAAAAACTTTTTACCGGCTTAGGCTGCTATGCTAGCTGAACTTGCCTTTGTTATGCATGCTATGGTGACTTCCGGACTGGAGTATAGTAATCTGTTTTATGTGGAGCTGCCTTTAAAGCCAGAGTGGAAATTTCAGCTGCTGCAGAATATGGCCACCCAAACTGTTCTTGAGGAAACCCAGATGTTTGCAGACATAGCGGGAGAGAGCCTTGTAGAGGGCAAATTCCCTCCAAATTTCACATGCCTGAAAGAATTGCTTTTTGACCCTGTCCATGAATTGCAAACAAGGCTTAATCTAGGAGAATGGTCTCCTGCAGAGCTGGGCAGCCTCCCACCTGAGAAGGCAAAGCTTTGACTCAGGCCAACTGACAGCTGGCTGACAGCTGATCCAATCTACACCTTTAAAGGCTCCAAGTGCATCCCCGAATGTCTTCTGAAAAGGGGGAAACTTTCAAGATGCAAATCTGGATAGCTGACAGCCAACCCAATCCACACCTTTAAAGTCTCCCAGCATGCCCCTCAATAGATAGGGAGGCTGCCCAACTCTGCACCCCGCCTGAGACAGAGAAGCCATCGATCTGGCTGGCAGATAGGCAATCTATTCCACAACTTCCATTTTTTACACACAAACACACACACACACTTGTCATATAGCTATAATAGCCATTGACAGACCTATCCTTCATTAATTTGTTTAATCATCTTTGAATTCCATTTAAGCTAGTGGCCATCATTACATCCCATAGAAGTGAAAATCATTAAGTTAATCATGAATTATGTCATGCTATTTTTTGTCTTTCCTCTATCTATGGCTAATCCATTTTGTTGTTTGTATCTTCTTTCTTCACAAAGTTAATAATTTTATGAATGGGACCCATAAGTAAAAAGAAAAAAAGGGGGGGGGGAGATTCCAATTTGCTTTTTTTTGCTTTCAAACTGAAAAACACTTGAACAGCCACATTTGCTATTAGAAAGAATAATCATTTTGAGAAGGAGGAAAGATGAAGCCTCACCGCTGACTCTCTTTGGGCATGTTAGATGGTAGGATGTAGTACCTGCATTGGTAGCACTGAAGAACTTTGGACAATCAGGTATTAGAAGATCCTCCATTGCTAAATTGCCACAGTAACTCAGACAGGTGAGGCAGTGAAGTTTACCTGTCACACCCTATGGTTTAATACACATACCCTGGACACTGTAAGAACAAAAAATATTATTCGGCTCTTACAGCATGGAGCAAAGTAATTCTTTGGTTTAAACTTTAAACACCCACTCCAGCAGGTGTGGGGACAAGATATATTGAGATCTACTGGAGCATCTCCAGATGATTTGCAGTAGATCAGCAAGGATTTCTGACTCCCAATGGAAATTAGGTTGCTGAAAAAGAACACCAGGAAGAAAAACAGAAGTTGATTTTGTGTGTGTGTTAAATGACTTATTTATCACAAATTCCTGGGCTAAGCATATGCTCAGAGGCACCCTGATCCATATTTCTTAGGCCCTTTCTACACCTAATGAGTATCCCAGGGAAATGGTGGGATCGTCCCAGCCTGCTCCCTGGATCCTCTGTGTGTCATGTGCATGCCCAGGGATGATCCTGGGGAAAAAGGCAGGTGTAGAAATGGCCTTAGTGTATGTCTGCAGCCCTAAGACCCAGTATATGTCTGCAACCCTGTTTTGCAAGAAGTTTTGATTTGTGGACCTCAAGGTGCTAATGGAAAAAACACCCACCCCCTTCCCTAGAGCATTTGCCTGGCTCTCTTTAAGTTGCTTGATCATGGTGATAGCAGAGACAGTTGAGTCAATAGGCAGATAGTTAATTGGTGGTAAAATTCATGTTAATACATTAACTTCCAAACACATAAATCTGATACTGTGGGACTTAAATGACAATCACTTATCAATAATTGTGTTTTTAATTAGGGGTGTGCACGGACCCCCCGATCCACTTCTCTTCCAGATCCGCAACTTCCGGAACGGGTCCGCTCCGCTCTACTCCGCTCCACCTATAGTCCGTTCCGCTTCCCCCCCCCATAGGCTTGCATTGAAATCCAAAAAACCCTACAACTTCTTTTCTGTTAAAGTTAGAAACCTCAAGTTAGGCACCATGACACCTCATGCATGTATACACATGCATGCCAAGACTCAAGCAAATCCAAGCCTCCCCTGATTTTGGGGGAATTTTTGAAAATTGGACACCCCATTTTCAGTCATGGACTGTTCTCCGACATTTTGACAGATAAAAACTTGGAAGCAGGCACATCCACATTCATGGCAAGTTTCAAGCAGATTCCATCATCCCCTGATTTTGGGGGGGGTCTTTAACTTCCAACGCAGCACCCCTAACCCCAATTCAAACACCCCTTTCTATACCTCCATCAATTTTCATGTTAGAAACCTCAAGTTAGGCACCATGACACTTCATGCACGTATACACACGCATGCCAAGACTCAAGCCAATCCAAGCCTCCCCTGATTTCCTGATTTTTGGGAATTTTTGAAAATCGGACACCCCAGTATCTCAGGGATTTAAAGCTGCAGACAGCTCAATGGGGCCATTTCAAAGGAAATCCCAAAATGCCATGAATTGGGGAGTAGAGATAAACCTATATGAATCTTCTTCCACACTTGAAAAATTGATTTGAAACTTCCAAAATCTAAGTGAGCGCAGGAAGGACTTATCCCCTGAGTCAAAGCAAGACTTTGACTCCTCCCTCCCAATCCCCTTTCCTTTTGTGTCATGTCTTTTAGATTGTAAGCCTGTGGGCAGGGACTGTCAAGAAATACTTTTGTAAGCCGCCATGAGAGCCTTTTTTGGCTGAATGGCGGCATAAAAATACTTAAATAAATAAATAAAAAAAAAAGACACACACAAATTATCCCTGCGAGGCGGGCAAGGGAGGAGGGAGGGAAGGCAGGCAGGCAGCAGACATTTCTGGGGGCACAAGGAAGTGCGGCAAGGATGGCTTGTTTCTTTCTAAGCCAGCAGTAATGCATTGCAAACCAACCCTGCGAGGTGGGAGCAAGGAGTGAGCAAAGGATGGCTTGTTTCTTTCTAAGCTAGCAGTAACACATTGCAAACCAACCCTGCAAGGTGGGTGCAAGGAATGAGCAGATGGCTTGTTCCTTTCTAAGCCAGCAGTAACGCATTGCAAACCAACCCTGCGAGGCGGGCACAAGGAGTGAGCAAAGGTTGGCTTGTTTCTTTCTAAGCCAGCAGTAACACATTGCAAACCATTCCTGCGAGGTGGTCACAGAGGAGGAGGGCAGGTGGGCAGAGAGCCAGGCAGAGATATGCCATAGATCTAGTATGGGGGAGTCAGTCCTGGCAGATGCCCCACCACAGCAGCACCCCGGGGGGAAGGCAGGCAGGCAGGCAGCAGACATTTCTGGGGGCACAAGGAAGTGAGGCAAGGATAGTTTCAAAGCCAGTAATGCAAACCATCCCTGTGAGGCAGGAGCAGCACAGAGAGATGCCTTTTCTTTTGCATCCCATAACTAGGAGGCTAGGAGGATAAGAGTAAAGCTTTGTGATCCTTGCTTCAGAGTTGATTGACTGCACTGTGATCACAGCCATTATTAAACAACAACAACAATAGTAACGTTAATAATAGCAGTACTAGTTAATATTAATAGCAATAATAATAACAACAACAACAACAATAAGGAGTTGAACCACAATGAAAGCCTGCCTGACTTCACTGAAGAGGAAAAGCCAGGACAGCTTGGGCTATGGGGTGTAAATATAAAATGGAATAAATAAATAAATAAACAAATAAAGGAGGGGTGGAATTAAAAGCAGCAGTGTTGCTGAATAAACAACAAGAAGATTTTTTTTTTTTTAAAAAAAGGCTATGTCTGTCTTTTACCTGTAAGAGAAAAGTGGACATGCCCAGAGGGAGAGGGATATGCCAATTTTTGACTGGCCCTAAGTAAGTACCAGTCTTAAGAAGCTACCTGTCACTTCAACTCATGACAGGCATTAATCTCCACTGGTTACTCTATGGAGGGCTCTGATGACCCTCCAAGGGTGGGAGAGTGTGTGCACTGGGAACGTCCACATGCCCTAGGGGACCTCATCCCCTTGCACCACATCTATTTAGTTGTTCACCAAGGTTAGGGTGGGTAGCAATGCTGTGTGTCCTATCTGTTATTTATTTGCTTAGTATATGATTTCAGGTTGTGTTTGTGCATTTGGTGGGGCTACTGTTTTAAAAAACACTGGGAAAAGTCATTTCAGACTAAGAAAGAGAAGTTTCCCAGTGTCCCAAGTTACTAAGTATCCCGTTTTGCCTATCCCCTCCTCCAACTTTGGGATCATGTGATCATGACTGGGAGTTGAATCTGCCTCTCAGCACTTCAAAAAGGTAACTCTCCCGCTTTTTTTACCCATTTTTTAAAAAAAATATAGCAAGCAAACCGCACCATGCAGAGTGCTGAGAGTAGGCTCAAAATGACCCCCAGCCACAACTCTCTAAGCACAAGAAATTTCAGAAAGTTAGCTTTAAAAACAACACAGTTATGCCGTAATCTTTTCTGCAATACAATCCTATGGGCGAAATTATCCAAAATGGCGGGCGGAGAGCTCTGCGAAAAGAGAAGCGCTTCTCCTATGGCCGCTTCTCTTCGCCATGCGTCTAAGGGTCCCCAGTTTGCATCTACTCTGCCTCTGGGCAAAGCGGAACAGGCCAATTCGCTTCTGATTCTCCGATTCTAAGCGGAGTGGAGCACATCCCTACTTTTAATGACTTTCTAATATATATATACACACACACACACACACACACACTGCCATCTTAATTTAAAAAGGGAAAAGTTGGGGGAACACCCCCCCCATGACTCTTATTTCTTGAAAAGTATTACATTGCTAATAAGAACTTGTTATGTTCCTTGTTTGATGTAACCACGGCAACAGAAAGAGTATCCATGAGCCAGTAGTCCACTTAAAAGCTGATGCCTGTGATTTCTGACCCTTTAAAAGCCTCTCCACAATACTAGAAACCTAGCAGTACAAGGCAAGCCATTAAAACATCTTTTATGTATCAAAGTTAGGATACATGGACAAGGGTCCTGAGTTCTTCATGAAAGAGCTCCAGAGAAATTACTGGGGGTACTAATAATATTTCTCACATGAACAGATCACACAGCTTCTTTGGGTTTGATTCTATGCATTACAATGGAAGCAAATCAGCACACAGTGTTTTATGACACTAGATACTTGGCACTAAAATACCTGCCATGGAACCCTCTATTAGGTAAAGGTACTTGTGTAAAAATGTATGGCGACTCAAAAAAGGACTTACAACCATGCCCGGCCTGCCTGGGTGTGGGGAGGCAATTGCAGGTGGAGGCGAGCGAGACATGTAAAAGCTCAACATTGGAGGTCCCCGTGTGGTGCCACTGATGCTGGGAGGGGTCAGAAATTCTATATATGGAGCTGCCATCCCTCCGAGCCACCTCTTTGCTTCACAGATTCCAAGCATGACGTAGGCGCTTGGGTTCCACATGCGGAGCGATAGAAGGGGCAGAAGATCAGCAGGAATGGGAGCAGCAGCTGCGGTGAGTTTACGGCTGACATCCAGTGCTCAGCCTACGTGGCCACAGGTTTGGCAGGAGGGCCAGACAGTCCTCCCAGTTTCACGCTGTGGCCTACGCCATGTGGTTTGAGGGAGGGGGCAGGGCAGCAGGGTGGATCGGTACAGTTGCACCCAGTTCCAGGGTCTGGCCAGCCTTGGTTGCAGTGTGGGGGTGGGACATGCCAACTGGTAGTGCTGTGGCCTGTGCCATGCTGTTTTAAGGCACCGGTAGCAAGGCCTCGTGACTGGCCCAGCTGATCAGGCAGTGCTTTACATGGCCTCTACTGCCTTGGATTTATGAGGGGGCATGGATAGTCCTCCCAGTATTGTGTCATGGCCTGTGCCACATGGATCATACCGGGGTGGCAGCGAGGCCTTGTAGGCAGCTCCAAATTGCAGGGTGACACTATTGTGCCCCATCCCTTCCCCCAGGCAGGGTTGAGGGGTGCTGAAGCCCATTGCATAGCCCTTGAATAGGGCAGGGTGGCCATGCCAACCCACTCCTCACTGCACAACCCATGTTGAGAGGCCACCACTTTTGGGCAGCTGAACTGTGAGGGCAAGGGGTGGCTGGTGCCCCCACAATCTACTGGGGTTGCGAGCCTGACTGCCAGCCTTCAAGATCACAGCAGACCTACTCAATTGATGTGGCCTGCTCATTAGACCACTGCCTAACTAGGAGTGGCTAGGTAGTCCAGCAGGAAGCTCAAATATTATCCAATTTATACAAAGTTACTATTATGTTTTATGGCAGTGCTAAGGGGAAACAGTAGGTAAGTGGGGAGGGGGAGGGGGCTTACCTGGGTCTGCCACTGGGCATAGTGCCGAAGAAGTCTGCTGGGGAATGCAGGCTAATCAATAACCTGTCTTTTGCATCAGGTGAATCAGGCAACGATTTTATCCAAGACCATTTAGCTTCAGTTTGTTATACTTCTTTTGATACTGCAGTCGAGATAGTGTGCAGGAATGGCCAGGGAGCACTAATGGGCAAGTGCAACATCAAATACGCATTTCACATCTTGCCCATCAACCCAGCAGATTCATGTTAGGATTTCACTTTAACAATCAATTTTATGTTGAAAGAGCACTACCCATGTGCTTCTCATTTTCTTGCACCATGTTTGAATGATTCAATATCTTTTTAGAAGGGGCTCTTCTATTTAAAATGCAAACACATGACACCGTCCATTATTTGAATGACTTCCTGTTTTCTGGTCCCACTAATTCAGATCAATGTGATAGGCTGATGAGAAATTTCAAGGCCTTTACCAGCAAACTGGGTGTTCCATTGGCGCATGAAAAAACTGAGGGTCCTACGACTACCATTATTATTATTATTATTATTATTATTATTATTATTATTATTATTATTTATTTATTTATATAGCACCATCAATGTACATGGTGCTGTACAGAGTAAAACAGTAAATAGCAAGGCCCTGCCGCATAGGCTTACAATCTAATAAAATCATAGTAAAACAATAAGGAGGGGAAGAGAATGCAAACAGGCACAGGGTAGGGTAAGCAGGCACAGGGTAGGGTAAAACTAACAGTATAAAGTCCGCACAACATCAAGTTTTAAAAGCTTTAGGAAAAAGAAAAGTTTTTAGCTGAGCTTTAAAAGCTGCGATTGAACTTGTAGTTCTCAAATGTTCTGGAAGAGCGTTCCAGGCGTAAGGGGCAGCAGAAGAAAATGGACGAAGCCGAGCAAGGGAAGTAGAGGCCCTTGGGCAGGTAAGAAACATGGCATCAGAGGAGCGAAGAGCACAAGCGGGGCAATAGTGTGAGATGAGAGAGGAGAGATAGGAAGGAGCTAGACCGTGAAAAGCTTTGAAGGTTAACAGGAGAAGTTTATATTGGATTCTGAAGTGAACTGGAAGCCAATGAAGAGATTTCAGAATTATGATTCTGAATTTATGATTTTAGGCATTGAGCTAGATTCCATCCATTATTGCAGCACACCCCCACAAGACAAATTAATTTCACTCTAGTGCAAAGTCCAATACATGAAAAGGGCCAAGAAAATCAGACTCCTCCATTTAAAAGAACTGATAGGCAGTCTTAATTTTGCATGCTGGGTAGTGGCCCCTGGCAGGACATTTATTCATCATCTCTGTGGGGCCTTGAAAGGCCTGACACATCCGCACTATAGGGTGAGAGTGACAAATAATATATTGGATGATATTAACGTATATCTTCATTTCTTAGATGAATACAATGGGTTCTCATTTTGAGATACAAATTACTATTAGAAGCAGAAATGCAAATCCACTCCAATGCATCCGGTGCACTTGGCTTTGGTGTTATATGGCAGGATCGCTGGCACACTGAATGGTGGCCTAAAGAGTGGCTGTTATTAGGGATCTGTAGAGACTTAATATTTTTAGAGTTCTTTCCCATATATGTAGCAGCCCATATTTGGGTTGTCAAAATGGCCAATTCCATAAATTTATGGTGCGATAATCAGGCCACCGTTCAGGTCATTAATACGCTGTCCTCACATAATCCTTGGGTTATGAAATTAGTTAGGGCATTTACCCTGCATTGTTCGCGCCACAACATTTGGTTTCACGCTGAACATGTCCCAGGCTTAAACAATCCCTTAGCTAATGCACTATCACACCATAAATTCAACAGATTCCAGAGCCTAGCTCTTTGGGCATGTCAACTACCCAAAGCCATGCCAACAGCACTGTGGGAGATTAAAAACATGAGGTAGTGTGAGCCATCTGGCTGTCTATTGGCCTCTTCTAAGAGAGGCAATTTGGGCTGGGCACTGCAATTTTCTGATATACTGATCAAGGAACAAAATATTCAAATCTGATTAAGGTGGTCCAAGACTGACCAATGTGCACCAGGGTCAACAATTTCCATTTCACCTGCGCCCAGGACAGAATTGTGCCCAGTAATGGCTTTGCAGGCCTTCCTTCCCATGAGAGGTAGTGTAGCAGGCTTTCTTTTTTGCCATGAGGACATGTCACCTTTAACAAAATACCAGTTCTGGACCATCACCATGCGCGCACTGCAGGCCCTGGAATTAGATCCCTCTTTATTTGGTACACATTCCTTTAGAATTGGTACAGCCTCCACAGCAGCCACTATTGGTCCCCCCCCCCAAAGCAAATCCAGGCAGGGCATTTATTCATAATCTTTGGAAATCCAAAGCATTTTAGTTATGCATTAGAAAGCTACACAAATAATATGTCTATTCTGGTATCAATCTTTACATTTGCTGTATTTATTTTAGATATTGGGGCAAGACATGACCCAGTATGCATGATCATCTGTGCCCATGGTATGATCTTCTGTGCTGCTTGGAGGATTTTTGGATCAAGCATTGGATCCCAGCTGGGAATGTACCAGCAGGTTGACATGGCCTGCATGGGGAGCGCCTCCTGCCCACTTTGTTTCAATGCTGTTTTTTCCCAGCTCACCTGCAAGTTTTAATAATTCACTTGGGTGGTAATGATTTGGGGCTACTCAAAGGGAAGACCCTAATTCTACAGGCCATAAATGTGTTTCAAACAATCAGACAGAGATGGCATGGTGCGTTAATTGTTCGGTCATACATCCTGCCCAGGATTAATTGGCGGGCAGGTATGGACCACAAGGCCTTGGAAAAGGCATGATGAAAAAGGCAAAATGTCGAATCACTTAAGGAGTATGGGTGGTTTAAGTATTCAACAATAGTTAGTTCTTGGAGGGAGCTCTACAGACAGGATGGGGTCCATTTGTCAGATGCAGACAATCTGGCAGGCCTATTCAGTGGAATTTTAAGATGTTTTTAGAATGATTTTAAGATGTTTTAACAATGTATATTATGTTTTAATTCAGTTTTATGTATTTTACCGTTTACTGGTTTTCCCCACCTCAGTCAAAATGGAGAGGCGGGTAAGAAATATTATTATTATTATTATTATTATTATTATTATTATTATTATTTGTTTTTACAGGATCTGTGGAATGGGTTGATGGAGGTGATGCGCTGCAGGTGGGGGGTGACTAAGTAAGTGGCGTGTGACACACACACACCCCGGTGGCAGGTCTGCAGGCATTGGGAGCAAGGATAAGGTTGGTGAGCATTCTTAAGCACCGTTGTGCATTTTTAGGCACTCAGCTGGGAGTCCTGCAGCATCAGAAGACAGGATAAGGGTTAACACTTAGGCCAACCTTACTCACTCAGAGTTTTGCAACCTTAGGGGAAGTGACATCGGAAGGCCTACCTACCCCAAAAGGGTAATCCTGACAGGTGGCGATATACGCGCGTCGCCTGATCCCAATTATGGCCAAGAAGTTGGCCAAGGTAGAATGCCTGCCTAGGCCTCCGACTTCCTTTGCAGAAATATATAAATAAATGTGGCCCTATTTAAATCCAACTTCTTGTCTTGTCTCGTTATTTCGCCTTCCATTCCCGTAATGATTGGATATATTCTTACAGCTGTTTCAGTTAGTGCTGTGCTGAAAATGTCTTCTGTATTTCCCCCCCCCCAAACATTCTCATTCAATTTGATGTAGAAGAAATTGTTTTTGGAAAAAAAAAATGTTCACAGGAGAAGAACTTTAGGAGAAATTATCCAGGACCCAAGGAAAAAATAATGAGGTAACTGCTCTCCCATATATTTTTTTCAGATCAGGAAGTGAGGGCAGCCAGGCTGGCTGCAGAGTGATGCAGAAAGAACACAGACCCTCAGCCATCTTGCAGTGATGAGCTCAAAAACACCACCAAAATAATGGCAGTGCAAAAATACATACACCTTTAGAGGGGAAAGAGAGGAGCTGTGCTACAATCATGGCTAATGGTGAGCCCCACCTCAGATAAACTGTTGGAAAATTTCTCATTATTATTATTATTATTATTATTATTATTATTTATTTATTTATATAGCACCATCAATGTACATGGTGCTGTACAGAGTAAAACAGTATTGAAAATAATAATAACAATCAGTGAACTGTCCCCCCTCCTCATTTCTCTGTCCACAAACAGGGTGGGGAATTTCAAGAGGACTTTTAAACACAGCTGTAGTTTTAGCTTTCCTTATAATGCTGGGTAGAGTTTACGGAGAAATCAAAGCTTTGCCTATCTTGCATAGGACAGGAGTAGGGACAAATATACTCCCTTGGTCTCAATTTGGAATTGGATTTGGCAGGCTTCTCCACCCCTACATTTGTCCCCCATTACTTCCTCTTTCTGCCCAGAGGGGAAAGAGGAAGTTAACAAAGACCACATGGCCCATTCAGCAGCCATTTTTATCTAGCCATGGCGCATTCTATTTTTTTTTTTTAAAGTCACATTAAAAGAGGTCTATTTTGCAATGGAAAAGTGAACAGAAGTAGTGGGAGGTATGTGGGAGGCA